>NC_066579.1:297924723-298259723 GCF_024323335.1 Lathyrus oleraceus
ACAAATATCAAAGTGCTTAAAAGATCACCTTTAGATTAACTAACTACATTGAATGTTAATGACTTTTGAATATAAACAAACCTTTGAACTCACATAATGTATTGCTAAATTCTTGGTAGATAGATGGGTGATCCAATCCATGTGACCAGAATCCTAAGTACAAATATATTATAATGACAAATATTAAGATCTTGAAAAAATAAATTATTTCAAAAAGATGTAAGCTAGTATATAATAATATAATAATAATAATAATAATAATAATAATAATAATAATAATAATAATAATAATAATAATAATAATAATCCTATAAAAGAAGTCAAAACTTATATCTTTGCCATGAAAACATCCATTTCCATGTTCAAAGATTTCTTCACAAACATTTCATGATTATAGAAGTGTGACAACCAAGTTTCATTCTATATATGGCTAGCACATAACAAAATACAAGTAAGGTATTAATCAATCTATCAAAATACTTTATGGCATTATGGAGAGATAATAAAATTTAGCACATAATACTAAAGTCATGTGTTTCAATTTGAATCAATAATTAAATTATATAAATGATACCAAGTCCAAAATCTTACGCTATAAAATAAAATTTCAAGAATAGATTTTATATTTTAATATATCCGGATGTGGTGTTTGGTACACTATTTAACACCGTTCAATCCACCACCAAATCACCACAAATACAACAAGTTATCCATAAATACTTTATCAAAAATAAATTAAACAAATCATATTCTTTATGTTTACCTCAACGGTATATTTGTGTGAATATTCATCAAAGAGATACTTGATAGACTCTTCCAAATATTAAAAAAAGTCTCAATACGAATTCAATACAAAGTAGGACATCCTTCATTTGAGAGTTGAATGGTATTGAATGAAATTAACATCCAATGTGTTAAATAATAATAATAGAAGTGGTTGAACCTTCAAAGTATATTTTGTTTTCAAATTATAAAAGAAGTGGCTTAAACTTCACAAAGTTTTAAAAAAAAACTATAATGAATAAGTATATTACCAAGATAATTTGTCCACAAGTAGTCTTTCCAAATGATTTGGTTCATACTCACATGTTCATAAGCTCTTTTTGAATGATTCAATTCATCCTCACAAGTTCACTAAAATTGCGTATAGCTTTTTTGAAAAAGAAAATTCATTAAACCCAAGATCATTTTTTACATTATATTGAGACATAACACTTTAACTTTAAAAAGTAAAAGAACTCATAAGCAGACTCACCTTTTAGTAAAAGCAACAACCACATGAAACCTTTTAGTACCTAATATTAGCACAACAATTCTAATCAAGAATAATGCATTTGATCATTGTCCAAAGCATCTCATTTAAATTATGTAATAACCAATGTCAATAATTTTCATCCAAATCAGAACTTGCAAATTGTAGAATATCCATTAACAATAAAACATAATGGACAAGTTAGATAAAGATGGAAAGCTTCGTAATCTCAATAAACCTTCACTTAGATGCAATAGTTACTAAACATATGCTAATATTCAATTCCAAAATTGATTTAATTTATTTAAGAGGAAATAAATAACCTGCACGATTGAAGATAATACATTTTAATTGCTCAAAATTTTCCCAAGTCTTTCAAACATGTGTAAGAAGCAAACATTAAACAGGGTGCTCAAACAAAATAGAAATAATGAAGGATTTTAAAAACTCAAATGAAAATAAAAAATATATCTAATAACAATAGATCTAAGTAAAATACTAATGAAATAAGTAATGGTAGGACATTAGAACCTACGTTAGGGAGGAGCGTAAAAACAGCGTTCATGTGTGGTGCGATGTTGAATCGATTGAGCGAATGAGATGATATGATACACCGTCATCCATGGATTGCGAAGGAGAGAGCTGTGATCGCTTGTTTGATTTCTTTGAAATAGACGGCGCCATGAACAAAGGGAGGAACATGATGAAAGGGAAACTTCATTAGGGTTTGTTGGTGCAAAGGTAGAATAAATGATGATCGGAAATATTCTATTAAGAGAATGACGGCTACAAAACATGATAAAAGTTACAATGATTGCCACCCTATTTATAAGCTAAAATTAGGGTTACTGGAATAAGATAAAATACTAAAATACCCTCTAACAAACTTAGGGGCTAAGAAAATAGTACAACTAATAAATATGAATTACTTCTAATACCATCCCTTAATTCATATTCCATCAAAACTTATAACACCAATTCCATCCCTTAATCTGAGAAATTGATCAGTCTTGATAGCTTTCGTCAGAACATCTGGCAACTGTTTCTGAGTGCTGTAGTGTACAATGTAACACCCCGATTAAAATAAGAAAATTGTTTAATTGAGTTAATAATTATTTTATTAATTTAATTAAATAAGGTTGGATTATTTTTATTATTATTATAGATGTTATTTATTTTAATAATAATTAAATAAATAAAATAAGTGGAATATGAAGAGTGGAAGGGTAAAAGTGGAAATTGGATAAAAGATTCCAAAGGAGAACTCAGAGTTGGTTTTTCACGTATTGTGTCTCAGAGTCAGAGAGAAAAGGGAAACGCTGAAGAGAAAGAGAAGGAAGAGGAAAAGGCCAAAGATTACTCGGAGCTTCCTTCAATCCAAAGAGGTAAGGGGTCTGAACCTTATTAAACAATAATATGCTGAAAATGGTGAAATATTGGATAAACGAAATTGGGATTTTAATCGAAGGGATTCGTAGAAATTATATGCAATGATGTTAGGATTTGGGAAATCGAATAGGGGACTATTAGTATTAGATGATATGAGTGATTTTGTGTGAAATTTGGACTGTGGAAGGATGAATTTGGATAGATCTCGTAGCAGAGAAAGCCATTGCAGATCTGGAAATCTGGGTTCTGGTCATACGCGTATGGCACTAGGCAATACGCGTATGAGATGGCTGGTACGCGTATGGCACTAGGCAATACGCGTATGGATGAGGAAGATGATGTTTTGAACGTGTTTTGGTCTCTGTTGGTACGCGTATGGGAATGGGATACGCGTAGCATACGCGTATGGACATGGGCAATACGCGTATGGATTTGGCCAGGCGTGGGCAATACGCGTATGGGCATAGGCAATACGCGTATGGGCAGACTTGTGGTCTTCCTGGGCTGTTGTTGTGCAGTTTTTGGTTGTTTAGGCTGAGCGAGGTAACTTAGCTGATGCATGGTATACGAGGGATCATTTCCCGTTGCTTTGAATGGTATAGATATTAGTAGAGCGTGCTAATACTGTGTTTGATCGAGTGGCATGATGTGATATGCTTTTGTGATAGAATGTGTTAATGAGGGTGATAACATGACTATATGATGTTGTTGTTGCTATGTTGATTATGATGCATGTTTGATGTGCATGCATTCATGAAAGGCCGATACCTAGTGATGAACGGACTGAGTTCCAATGATGTTGTTGACTCCGGGCTTGTTGAGAGGCTTGGTTCCTTGTGGGGAACTCGGATTCTATGGTGATGAATCTGGGAGTAGTGATCCTGTAGTTGGTCACAAAATGGGTATACCGAGTCGTGTTGAGTCATGCATGGGTGTGTGCATTGCATTTGATGTGTTGTGTTGTTGATGTTCATGAGTTTATGGATTATGATGATTATGATGAATTGTGTTGGCATATGTGAAATATATTTATGTTTATATTTCTGTCGTTATATTATTATTTAATAAGTAATTCTCACCCCTTCTGCATGTGTTTATGTTCATCTATGATGAGCAATGTGCAGATAAAGTGGAGTAGCTATTGTTGAGGTTCGAAGAATAAGTGTAGAGTTATTCTACAGAGTCGAGTCAAATGCTCTGGTCATGTGACACCGGGGATTATGGGATTCGATAGCTAAATTATTATTATTTACGTTGTTTATGATGACTAATTTGTTGAGATAATGTTGAAACATTTTTATAATATTTATGTTGTTGTCCGCTGCGAAGTTTTAATAAAATAAATACTATGATTTATGTTGTGATGCGATAAGTGTTATGTTTTAAGAAATGTAAACTCTTCTACATGTTGTACTCTGATAATCTAATTAAATATGTCGTTTGGGGTAGAAGGGTGTTACATTAGTGGTATCAGAGCATGGTCAGTCCAGTCGAGTCATAATGTGAGGTTTTCCCTGTTGGTCGATTAGTGTAAATGACACTGTCGATATTTAACGGTTGTGGTTGTGTTGTGCAGAGTATGGCTGGAGAAAATGACCGTGCGATTGCTGAGGCTTTGACTGCTATGGCGCAGGCTATGCAGGCGCAGCAGAATCCGCCAGTCGACGAGTTTAGGAATTTAGGAAGGTTTCTGAAGAATAACCCTCCTACATTCAAAGGGTGCTATGATCCAGATGGTGCTCAGATTTGGCTGAGGGAAATTGAGAAGATTTTCCGGGTGATGACGTGTACTGAAGCACAGAAGGTGCAGTTTGGTACGCATATGTTATCTGAAGAGGCTGAAAACTGGTGGGATAACACTCGCCAGAGAATTGCAGTACCAGGTGCTGAGATGACTTGGGAAAGGTTCAAGACGGCCTTTCTGGAGAAATATTTTCCTGCGGATGTGCGATGTAAGAAGGAAATGGAATTTCTAGAACTGAAGCAGGGTAACCTGTCTGTTGCTGATTACGCTTCGAAGTTTGAGGAGCTGGTGCAGTATTGTCCTCATTATAATAATGCTGATGCTGAGGAATCCAAGTGTGTCAAGTTTGAGAACGGGTTGCGTCCCGAAATCAAACAAGGCATTGGTTACCAGGAGATTCGTAGGTTTCCTACACTGGTTAATAAGTGCAGGATATTTGATGAAGATAGCAAGGCTAGGACTGCTCATTACAAGAGTCTTAGTGAGAAGAAGAATAAGGATCGTGGTAGTCCTTATGCATCTCCAAATGGTAAAGGTAAGCAGAAAGTGGCAGATGAGAAGAAGCCAAGTGGGGGAGGATCTTCCATAGCTGGTAAATGTTTCAAGTGTGGCGAGCCAGGCCACCGTGCTGATAGCTGTACCAAGAAAGTGCTGAGATGTTTCCGATGCGGTCAGGCTGGTCATAGAGTTACGGAATGTAAGGATGCTGGTCCGACATGTTTTAATTGTGGCGAGAAAGGCCATATCAGTTCGCAGTGCTCGAAACCGAAGAAGGCGGCTACTGCAGCTCATACTACTGGTAGGGTGTTTGCTCTGAGTGGGACTGAAACTCCTAAAGAAGATAATCTGATTAAAGGTACTTGCTTGATTAATAATGTTGAATTGCTTGCCATTGTTGATACTGGCGCTACTCATTCGTTTATTTCGTATGAGTGTGCGACCAGGATTGGTGTGATTATGTCGTCCCTAGGCGGAAGTATGGTGATAGATACTCCTGCTAATGGTTCTGTGAAAACTTCTGTTGTCTGTCGAGGTTGTCATTTGACGATCTTTGAGAGAGAGTTCGTGGTTGATTTGGTGTGCTTGCCCTTGCACCAAATTGATATTATTCTGGGAATGAATTGGCTAGAATTCTATGGCGTGTTTATCGACTGCTATAGGAAGAAGGTGCGGTTTTCTGAAGTTGGTGAGAATGATGAGGCAAGATTTCTATCTGCTAGGCAGGTGGGGGAATTTGTGAAAGATGAAGCTCAGATATTCGCTTTATTTGCGTCTCTGCAAACGGATAAGAAAGTGGTGAGTGTAGATTTGCCTGTTGTCTGTGAATTTCAGGATGTGTTTCCGGAGGATGTAAGTGAATTACCTCCAGAACGTGAAGTCGAATTTGCCATTGACTTAGTACCAGGTACGAGTCCAGTGTCGATGTCTCCTTATAGAATGTCGGCAACTGAATTAGTTGAATTGAAGAAGCAACTTGAAGAATTGCTTGAGAAGAAGTTTGTGCGTCCAAGTGTTTCTCCTTGGGGTGCACCAGTATTGTTAGTGAAGAAGAAAGAAGGTACGATGAGGTTGTGTGTCGATTATCGGCAGTTGAATAAGGTGACTATCAAGAATCGGTATCCATTGCCGAGGATTGATGATTTGATGGACCAGTTGGTTGGAGCGCATGTTTTCAGTAAGATTGATTTGCGGTCGGGTTATCATCAGATCCGAGTGAAGTCAGATGATATTGCGAAGACTGCTTTCCGTACAAGGTATGGTCATTATGAATACACTGTGATGCCGTTCGGTGTGTCTAATGCTCCAGGTGTGTTTATGGAATATATGAATCGTATATTTCATCCGTACCTTGATAATTTTGTTGTGGTGTTCATAGATGATATATTGATATATTCTAAGACGGAAGGAGAGCATGCAGGACATCTGAGGATTGTTTTGCAGGTGTTAAGAGAAAAGAAATTATATGCAAAGTTATCTAAATGTGAGTTCTGGTTGAAGGAAGTGAGTTTCCTTGGCCATGTGATTTCGAGTGGTGGGATTTCTGTTGATCCTGCTAAAGTTGTTGCTGTATTACAGTGGGAGACTCCGAAGTCCGCTACTGAGATACGCAGTTTTCTGGGGTTAGCTGGTTATTATCGCAGATTTATTGAGGGCTTCTCTAAGTTGGCATTGCCGTTGACGCAGTTGACTAAGAAGGGTCAAGTGTATGTGTGGGATACAGCTTGTGAAGCGAGTTTTGTTGAGTTGAAGAGGCGGTTGACCAGTGCCCCAGTGTTGATCTTGCCTAATCCTGGTGAGTCCTTCGTTGTTTATTGTGATGCTTCTTTGATGGGTCTTGGTGGTGTTTTGATGCAGAATGGTAAAGTTGTAGCTTATGCTTCTAGACAGTTGAAAGTTCATGAGAGGAATTATCCTACGCATGATCTAGAACTTGCAGCTGTTGTATTTGTGTTGAAAATGTGGAGGCATTATCTGTATGGTTCCAGATTCGAAGTGTTCAGTGATCACAAGAGTCTGAAGTATCTGTTTGATCAGAAAGAGTTAAATATGAGGCAGAGAAGGTGGTTAGAATTATTGAAGGATTTTGACTTTGAATTGAGTTATCATCCCGGTAAGGCTAATGTAGTTGCAGATGCGCTGAGTAGAAAGTCTCTACATATGTCTATGATGATGGTTCGGGAGCTTGAGTTAATTGAACAGTTCCGTGATATGAGTTTGGGTTGTGAAGTTTCCGCCGATAGTGTAAAGTTGGGTATGCTAAAGTTGACTAGTGGAATTCTGGAAGATATTCGGAATGGTCAGCAAGTTGATGTCGCTCTAGTTGATCATATTACTATGGTTAACCAGGGTAATGGTGGTAATTTTGAGATTGATGAGAATGGCATCCTGCGATTTAAAGGTAGAGTTTGTGTTCCTGAGGTGCCTGAATTGAAAAAGAGTATTCTTGAAGAGGGCCATAGGAGTGGATTGAGTATCCACCCAGGTGCAACTAAAATGTATCAAGATTTGAAGAAGTTGTTTTGGTGGGCTGGTATGAAAAGAGATGTTGCTAAGTTTGTGTATGCCTGTTTGACTTGTCAGAAGTCAAAGATTGAACATCAGAAACCGACAGGTACGATGCAACCTTTGAAGATTCCTGAATGGAAGTGGGATAACATTTCCATGGATTTTGTGACGGGATTGCCGAGGACGGTGAAAGGTAATGATTCTATTTGGGTGATTGTGGATCGGTTGACTAAGTCGGCGCATTTCTTGCCGATGAAGATTAATCACTCTTTAGAGAAGTTGGCAGAGTTGTATATCGAGGAGATAGTGAGGCTGCATGGTATTCCATCCAGTATTGTGTCTGATAGAGATCCCAGATTTACTTCTAGATTTTGGGAAAGTTTGCAGAAAGCGTTGGGGACTAAGTTGAGGTTGAGTTCAGCTTATCATCCTCAGACTGATGGTCAGACTGAAAGAACTATCCAATCCTTGGAGGATTTGTTGAGAGCTTGTGTGTTGGAGCAGAGTGGTTCTTGGGATAGTTATTTGCCGTTGGTGGAGTTTACTTATAATAATAGTTTTCATGCTAGTATCGGTATGGCTCCATATGAAGCATTGTATGGTAGGAGGTGTAGAACTCCATTGTGTTGGTATGAATCAGGTGAGAGTGTTGTACTCGGACCTGAGATTGTGCAGCAGACGACTGAAAAGGTTAAGATGATTCAGGAGAAAATGAAGATTTCTCAGAGTCGTCAGAAGAGTTATCATGATAAGAGGAGGAAGGCACTTGAGTTCCAAGAGGGAGATCATGTGTTCTTGAGAGTTACTCCGACGACAGGTGTGGGTAGAGCTTTAAAGTCTAAAAAGCTTACTCCGAGGTTTGTGGGTCCGTATCAGATTTTGAAGAGGGTTGGGGAAGTGGCGTATCGGATAGCTTTACCGCCGTCGCTTTCTAATCTGCATGATGTGTTTCATGTATCTCAGTTGAGAAAATATATTGCGGATCCTTCGCATGTTGTTCAGTTGGATGATATCCAGGTGAGGGATAATTTGACCGTTGAGGTGTTGCCAATTCGGATAGATGACCGAGAAGAGAAGACCCTGAGAGGTAAGAAGATTGCTCTAGTGAAAGTTGTTTGGGGAGGTCCAGCTGGTGAGAGCTTGACTTGGGAGCGTGAAGATCAGATGAAGGAGTCGTATCCGGCTCTATTTGCTTGAGGTATGTTTTCGAGGACGAAAACTCTTTTAGTGGGGGAGAGTTGTAACACCCCGATTAAAATAAGAAAATTGTTTAATTGAGTTAATAATTATTTTATTAATTTAATTAAATAAGGTTGGATTATTTTTATTATTATTATAGATGTTATTTATTTTAATAATAATTAAATAAATAAAATAAGTGGAATATGAAGAGTGGAAGGGTAAAAGTGGAAATTGGATAAAAGATTCCAAAGGAGAACTCAGAGTTGGTTTTTCACGTATTGTGTCTCAGAGTCAGAGAGAAAAGGGAAACGCTGAAGAGAAAGAGAAGGAAGAGGAAAAGGCCAAAGATTACTCGGAGCTTCCTTCAATCCAAAGAGGTAAGGGGTCTGAACCTTATTAAACAATAATATGCTGAAAATGGTGAAATATTGGATAAACGAAATTGGGATTTTAATCGAAGGGATTCGTAGAAATTATATGCAATGATGTTAGGATTTGGGAAATCGAATAGGGGACTATTAGTATTAGATGATATGAGTGATTTTGTGTGAAATTTGGACTGTGGAAGGATGAATTTGGATAGATCTCGTAGCAGAGAAAGCCATTGCAGATCTGGAAATCTGGGTTCTGGTCATACGCGTATGGCACTAGGCAATACGCGTATGAGATGGCTGGTACGCGTATGGCACTAGGCAATACGCGTATGGATGAGGAAGATGATGTTTTGAACGTGTTTTGGTCTCTGTTGGTACGCGTATGGGAATGGGATACGCGTAGCATACGCGTATGGACATGGGCAATACGCGTATGGATTTGGCCAGGCGTGGGCAATACGCGTATGGGCATAGGCAATACGCGTATGGGCAGACTTGTGGTCTTCCTGGGCTGTTGTTGTGCAGTTTTTGGTTGTTTAGGCTGAGCGAGGTAACTTAGCTGATGCATGGTATACGAGGGATCATTTCCCGTTGCTTTGAATGGTATAGATATTAGTAGAGCGTGCTAATACTGTGTTTGATCGAGTGGCATGATGTGATATGCTTTTGTGATAGAATGTGTTAATGAGGGTGATAACATGACTATATGATGTTGTTGTTGCTATGTTGATTATGATGCATGTTTGATGTGCATGCATTCATGAAAGGCCGATACCTAGTGATGAACGGACTGAGTTCCAATGATGTTGTTGACTCCGGGCTTGTTGAGAGGCTTGGTTCCTTGTGGGGAACTCGGATTCTATGGTGATGAATCTGGGAGTAGTGATCCTGTAGTTGGTCACAAAATGGGTATACCGAGTCGTGTTGAGTCATGCATGGGTGTGTGCATTGCATTTGATGTGTTGTGTTGTTGATGTTCATGAGTTTATGGATTATGATGATTATGATGAATTGTGTTGGCATATGTGAAATATATTTATGTTTATATTTCTGTCGTTATATTATTATTTAATAAGTAATTCTCACCCCTTCTGCATGTGTTTATGTTCATCTATGATGAGCAATGTGCAGATAAAGTGGAGTAGCTATTGTTGAGGTTCGAAGAATAAGTGTAGAGTTATTCTACAGAGTCGAGTCAAATGCTCTGGTCATGTGACACCGGGGATTATGGGATTCGATAGCTAAATTATTATTATTTACGTTGTTTATGATGACTAATTTGTTGAGATAATGTTGAAACATTTTTATAATATTTATGTTGTTGTCCGCTGCGAAGTTTTAATAAAATAAATACTATGATTTATGTTGTGATGCGATAAGTGTTATGTTTTAAGAAATGTAAACTCTTCTACATGTTGTACTCTGATAATCTAATTAAATATGTCGTTTGGGGTAGAAGGGTGTTACATACAACTTCTAACACTCCCCTCTGAACTTGATGTCTCGGAAAATGATACTTGGTCTCAATGTGCTTGCTTCTCCCATGCAACACTGGGTTTCTGGCAAGATTGATTGCAGCCTTGTTATCAATCATCAGCTTCAGAGGTTTGTTTACTTTAATCTTCAGATCCTGCAATAGATTCAGAATCCACACAGCTTGGCATGCAGTAACAGCACCTGCAATGTATTCAGCTTCACAAGTTGACAACGCCACAACAGGTTGCTTCTTGGAACACCAAGAAATGGGACCTCCCAGAAATTTGAATAAGTACCCAGACGTACTTCTTTTGTCAACTCTGTCTCCACACCAATCAGAATCTGAATAACTCAGAAGTTCTGACTCATCCTTTCTTCCAGAAGGAAATGATACTCCATACTTCAGAGTTCCCTTGATATACCTCAGAATCCTGACAGCAGCTTGGTAATGGGACCACTTAGGTTTACTCATGAACCTACTAACCATCCCAACTGAATAGCAAATATCAGGTCTGGTATTGCACAAATACCTCAGAGAACCAACCAACTGTTTGAAGGTTGTAGCGTCCACATCCTTTCCATCAGAGTCAGAATCCAGTTTCTGATTTGTATCAGAAGGTGTGACAGCAATCTTACAATTCTTCAGATTAAATCTCTTCAGAAGTTCTAATTCATACTTGAGCTGATGCAAAATAATACCTTTCTCAGAGTATCTGAACTCCATCCCTAGAAAGTATGTCATTTTGCCTAGATCAGTCATTTCGAATTCATTCATCAGGACTTTCTTGAACTTGGCTATCTCCTGTTCAGAACTTCCAGTCAGCAGTATATCATCAACATATAAACATACCAGAGTCATATTTCCTTCAGAAGTATGCTGAACATAGACACCGTACTCCATCTCACATTTCTGAAAACCTTGCTTCTTGAAAAATGAATCAATCTTCTGATTCCAAGCTATGGGCGCTTGTTTCAATCCATATAGAGCTTTGTATAATCTGTACACCATCCCTTCCTGATTCTTTTTCACAAATCCAAGAGGTTGTGACACGTAAACTTCTTCTTCTAATGGACCGTTCAGAAATGCAGATTTTACATCTAAATGCATCAGAGGCCAATTCCTGTTAGCAGCTATTGCAATCACCATTCTGATTGTTTCATGTCTTGCTACAGGTGCAAACACTTCAGAGTAATCCAGCCCAGGTTGCTGTAGAAATCCTCTGGCTACCAACCTTACTTTATGTTTGCCAATTGAACCATCTGGCTTTAACTTCTGCTTGAAAACCCATCTGACGCTGATGGCTTTCTTGTCTTTTGGAAGTTCTGTCAGCTTCCAAGTCTTGTTTCTCTCTATAGCATCAAGTTCTTCTTTCATGGCCTTCAGCCAGAGCTTCTGCTTAAGAGCCTCTTCTGTACTTATGGGTTTAGAGTCTACTAACATGGCACACTGAATAACTTCTCCTTTAGAGTCTACTTCAGTGTCTTGCAGCATGTCAAATTCTGCATATCTTCTGGGGATGTTTCTGGTTCTTTGTGGTCTCTGAACTTGTTCAGAGTCTTGAGCTTCAGAGTTTCTAGCTTCAGATGGTTGACTTCCTCCAGAGCTTTGACCATCTTCAGGGGCTGGCATATTTCCAGAGTCTGAATTGCCACCAGAATCTGGATTACCATCAGAGTCTGGGTCATCAGAGTCTGGATCATCAGAGTCACCTTCATTTTCTGAGTCTTCTCCAGAGTCATAATCACTATCAGAATCAGAATCAACGTCAGAGTTTACTCCAACTTCCGAAATTCTTAACTCTGACCTTTCTTCAGAAGTTCTAACATCAGAATCAGATTGAGACTTATCCCAATTCCAAAATTTCGATTCCTTCACAATCACATCTCTGTTGAATTCAATTTTGTTGGTTTCTGGACAATAGAGCTTGTATGCACCTGTACTGTGGTACCCTATCAGAATCATCACTTTGCTTCTATCATCCAACTTCTATCTTCTGGCTTCTGGAACATGTTTATAGCAAACAGAACCAAACACCTTCAGATGACTAACACTTTGCTTATCTCCAGTCCACTTCTGTATTGGAACTATTTCCTTCAACTTCTTCGTAGGACATCGGTTGAGTACATACGTTGCAGTGGCAACAGCTTCTCCCCAGAGCTTCTGAGGAAGTTTCTTCTCCTTTAGCATGCTTCTCACCATATCAAGCAAAGTGCGGTTTCTTCTTTCAGCAAGACCATTGTGTTGAGGGGTATAAGGAGCAGTAACCTCATGCTCAATTCCATTCTCCTCACAGAACTTCTGGAACTCTTTGGAGTTATACTCACCTCCACTGTCAGTTCTAAGAATCTTCTACTTCTGACCACTCTGATTCTCAGCCTTCATTCTGAACTTCTTGAATTCATCAAACACCTCGTGTTTAAACTTAATAAGGGATACCCATGTCATTCTTGTGAATTCATCAACAAATAACACAAAGTATTTATTCCCTCCAATCGATACTACCGGAAATGGACCACACACATCAGAATGTACAACTCCCAAGGCATGTTTTGCTCTTGGAGCAGTTTCTGACGCAAATGGCAATCGTGGTTGTTTTCCTTCCATGCAAACTTTGCATGACTTTTCAGGCTTCTTAATTACAGGAATTCCATGTACCAACTTCTTTGAATTCAGACGTTTTAAGCTTCTGAAATTCAAATGACCAAATCTTCTGTGCCACAACTCACTCTCCTTCTCAGCACTTGTTGCACTAAGACATTCTGAGTCTGCAGTTCTGACATTCACCTTGAATGTTCTATTCCTTCCCTGTTCTGACTCCATAATCAACTTCTGATTGCAGTCATACAGCTTTAGAAGATTGTCCTTCATGGTAACTGAAAAACCTTTCTCAATTAATTGTCCCACACTCATCAGATTGCTTCTGATGCCAGGTACATACCACACGTTCTGAATCAATGCTGTTTTCCCATTGTTCAGAATCACTCTGACATTTCCCATACCTTCTGCATTAAGATATTTGTCATCAGCACATCTGATCTTTGTCCTCTTTTCAGAGTCAAAGTCAACCAACCATTTCTTGTTTCCAGTAAGATGATTTGAACAGCCAGTGTCCATATACCACCAATCTATCAGATCCATATCATCATATTCAGAGGCCATTAATAGCACAGATTCGTCATCAGAACTTCTGGCTATATTTGCTTCTTCTGATTTTCTCTCCTTGTTTGACCAACAGTCTCTAGCAAAGTGACCAAACTTCTTACAACAGTAACATTGGATCTTCTTCTTGTCATACTTCTCTTTT
Source organism: Lathyrus oleraceus (assembly GCF_024323335.1). Classification (NCBI taxonomy): domain Eukaryota; kingdom Viridiplantae; phylum Streptophyta; class Magnoliopsida; order Fabales; family Fabaceae; genus Lathyrus; species Lathyrus oleraceus. The sequence goes on from NC_066579.1 coordinate 297,938,452, forward strand.
CCCTTCTGAGCATTCTTTTGTCTATCAGAGGTTGAGCTTTCTGACTTCTGACCACCATCAGATCTTCTCCTGGCTTCTGACTGCTTCTGATACCTCCTATCAGAAGTTGCTTTCAGAGTCTGCTGCTCTACTTCCCTTTCAGAAGTTCTCTCAGTCAAACGCAACTCTTGCGCTTCTAGACTGCTCTGCAGCTCTTCAATTCTCATGGTGCTCAGATCTTTGGAATGTTCTATTGCTACCACAATGTAATCAAATTGAGAGGTAAGGGATCTCAATACCTTCTCCATGATTGTTTCTTCAGAAAGAGTTTCTCCACACGCTTTCATCTCATTAGTGATCAGAATCACTCTGGAGATGTATTCAGAAACTTTCTCATTATTCTTCATGTTGAGATTCTCATATTGTTTTCTCAAGGACTGAAGCTTCACCTTCTTCACTGATGCGTCACCACCATAACATCTAACTAGTGTGTCCCACGCAGCCTTTGTTGTCGTTGAATCTGCAATCTTCTCAAACACATTTACATCAACACATTGATGAATGAAGAACAATGCTTTCTGATCCTTCTTCCTTACTTCCTTCTGCGCGTTTTTCTGTTCATCCGTCGCATCTGCTGCTACCGGAACATAACCATCAGTGACAAGATCTATAACATCTTGAGCACCGAACAGTACACGCATTTGGATCATCCAACGATTCCAGTTTTTACCATCAAATACTGGAAGTTTGGTGTTCATGTTGTCGTTTCCGTTCATCTTTCTACCTTGCACAGTACACTCAGATTTCTCACAGTGTTTCCCAACCCACAGAATTAAAATTCTGATCAGATTTTGTTCAAGATTCAACACGAATCTAAGAATCAAAATCAAACACACAAAACCTCACGTTCACTCGTGTTTCCCGTGTTTCCCTAATGAATCCGAACCGGAGCTCTAGATACCAATTGTTGGTGCAAAGGTAGAATAAATGATGAACGGAAATATTCTATTAAGAGAATGACGGCTACAAAACATGATAAAAGTTACAATGATTGTCACCCTATTTATAAGCTAAAACTAGGGTTACTAGAATAGGATAAAATACTAAAATACCCTCTAACAAACTTAGGGGCTAAGAAAATAGTACAACTAATAAATATGAATTACTTCTAATAAGGGTTTCTAATTACAAAAGAAAATAGTGTAGCCTTATTAATATTTTTAAAAAATAGTTATTCTTTTTGACAATATTAGTAACTTAAAATAATAATAGTCACTAATTAGTACTTACACACCAATTTTTAATTTATATATACTTATATGAAATAATATTTTTTTTATCTATTTAAAATAATTAATTTGTACACACAACTAGTATAGATAGTTTTTAAATATATATACATGGTCATGTAAAGAATTTAATTTATAGACGTGGTTAGTATAATTAATTTGAAAATAATTTTATAAAATGACACGCTAGTTTTACATAAATTAACTATTTAAAAAAATATTTGATATTTGAATGTTAATTTTTAATTAGATTAAATAAAAATATTTTAATCTATTCGCTAAATGAGTGTTTTAATTCTTATTTTTTTAGGGATTTTTTAAAAATAAATAAAAAAATGTTTGGTATGTGTTATATAGATTTTTTATGAGATTAATTATTATACACTGTTAGTATAAAAAAATTTACATTGTCGATTCATCACCATCATCAGTTTGTATTACTTTATAGATTTTTAAAATAAAAGTCAAATTTCTTTTAATATTCGACGTCTATAATTAACTTACGGTGTAAAATCCTTTTACATTATCAGTTTATTTCAATTAAACTCATTTTTTATATTGGTTTCTTTTTTTTACTTTATAAATAAAAAGAAATTAATATTAATAAAGTGTAGATATATGGTGCCACATAATAAACTTAATCTCTTAAATGTGTTTGTAAGTATCTTTCATTCACATATAATTGATTCAATGAAAATTACATACTAAATAATTCTAAGAATTTATAATATCTGATTTATTAGTTTCTATACATAAAAGCATGTACCTAAATGTTACAATAAAATTTAAAAGTTGAAGTCAAAAGTACATTTGTGCAGGGCCGGTAAAGAGTTGTATAAGTAGTGACTTTGCATAAATGAAACCTCCCAATTAGTGGGCTCCATAGTTTACTGATATTTATTATTTTCGTAAATGAAACCTAAGAAAGGAGTTATAAAATAAATAAATGAATATTATTATATATAATATATAAGCTTAAATAACATTAATTACAAGTTATATATATTTAAATGAATAATTTCAATTATATAATAAATGTTAAAATATTTTTTTAAAAATATTATAAATTATACCACGTTTTTATCATATGACATAAAATAAAAAGTATAACCGATTAATATAAAAATTCTTTATAAAATTTGTTTTATTTAAAAATTAAAAGAAGAGGGAATGCTAGTTATATTTTTGTATTATTTATAATTTAAATAAATAATAATTTTTCAACAAGGTTTTATGTGTTTTTACTACGGCGTACCTAGAACAAAGTCTCAGAATTATTCAAGACGGTCCTGCTTACGTGTGCTAATTTAAATTGATATTAATTAGCGTAGAAAATATATTTATGTGCATCACAATTATAGTATAGATATATTTAGCCACTCATTTCCATATACAAAATCTTGTATATTCTTAGGATCAATATAGGAAATTTCAATATTTAGATCATTATGCTCTAATTGAATAAATATGTCTTCTTTAATATCCATAATCAACCAAACCAATCTTTTCAACAAATCTTCATGAGGATTCAACGTCTCATTTTGGGCCTGGACGCCTGAACAACTTTCTTTTGTGATTATACCATTCAAAATAACTTTTTTAGACAACTCTACTACATTTTGTATCCCGTTAGACAATTATACCCATATATACTAACTTGCGCATCATTAAAATAACAACCACACACATAGGGATGAGAATAGGCCAGACCGACCTACAGGGGCCTATAGCCTAGCCTATTTAAGGTCAGGTCAGGCCTGACCTATTTAATAAAAAAGTCAGGCTTAAACCTTTTTAAAAGCCTATTTAATTAAATAGGTTAGACTTAGGCTATTAAAAAAAGTCTATGAAGCCCTATAGGTCGACCCATATTTTCATATATATTAAAAATAGTCTAAATAGACAAACCTATATATATATATATATATATATATATATATATATATATATATATATATATATATATATATATTAGAAAAAATGCTAAATAGGATGACCTACATATACATATATATTAAGGAAAAAAATGCTAAACAGGTCGACCTATATATACATATATAGACCGACATATAAGACTTTTTTAAATAATATGAATTAATTGAAAATCTTAAAAAGAAATAGACTTTTAAATAGGCTTCTATGTTAGACCAGACTTTTAAAAAGGTCAGGTCATACCAAAAAAAGAGCCTATAGTAGGCCATAAGCCATACTCAGGCCTTATAAGTTTATTGTAGGCCAGACTCATGTCTTCTAAAGTCTAGCCTAGCCTATTTCCACTCATACACGCAACATAAATATATAACGTTATAAGACCACAAACAGACGCAACACGTAAAACATAATTTCATGCAGACAAACAACAAAACAAAACTTACACATAATGTATTGAGCTCGTCCAACTCTTTCTTGCGCAATTTCCGCTCTTGTGCTAATTTTTCTTCTAACTTTTTATCATAAAGCCCGTCCATCTCTTTATTTTGCAATTTCCACTCATGTGCTTATTTTTCTTCTAACTTCTTATCAACGAGTTCATCCATTTCTTTCTTGCGCAATTATTCACTCTTTCTTGAAGTTCTGAATTATACTCTCAATTAGATACCTTGTCTAATACTACAGACATGTCCATCATGCTCATTTGTTCCAATTAGTTATACTAATATATCATGTCTTACATGTCAAACCATAAAACCTTCATTGGCCATATCAACAAACAAATCCTACAACATAAATAAGATTTCATTACCAAAGCGACTTAAACTACAACTAATATTCTAATTGACAAAAGAATCTACTTATAATCTTCTCAGCAAGTACACATGAGGCCTCTGAAGTGAAATCTCCACATAGTCTTTTTCAAACCCTTTTCCACTTCTCATGGCGTGATGGTAGAGATGAGATGTGATCACGACTTAGTGAGTCATCTACCAGTTGTTGTATTTTTTTATTAATCATTTCTTCCTCCAATTTTCTATATCCTCCATGAGATAATCCATGGGGATAAATATTTTTAGTCTTGTTTTCCTTTTCTGATTGACTCTTAGTCTGTTATAAACATAATGGAAACATTAATTTGCAGGGTTATATTTAAAAAGCATAAGCAAAACACAAAATAAGATTATTATTTAGAAAATAAAATTATATTTCATAGTTGGAAGCTCAAGATCAAGCTTAGGCTTTCTAATGTAATCAAATGTGAGTTGTGACTTAAAGCCCCTCCAACGCTCACCAACATAAGAAATTCACTTATTCTTCAACTTATCATCACTTTAACTAAAAAATTAACTACAATTACATCAATAAGTATGTATTAGTATTTAACAAAAAAACATACTATCAAATCACATAAATTAAAATTAAGTATGTATTAGTATTTAACAAAAAAACATACTATCAAATCACATAAATTAAAATTAATACCTTAAGTTTTGTCCATATACTTCTTCTAAAATCATCTTATACTTGGCCTCAATCATCTATCAAAATACCCATTTTTCTACGATCAAACTCGATCGATAACTTAACGACTGTATTACGAATTTTTTTTAATTTAGTCATCATTGTGGCATCTGTAATTTTTCTTTTTATTTTATTCTCATTAAAACACTCATTTGTATGAGTGGTACTGGATGAATGTTTCATATAAGTTCAAAACAACAATAACAACAGAAGAAACAACAATAATCTCAGAAAAACATCAATCTCAATATCTAAACAACAACAATAGAAAAACAACATCAACACCAAAAAAATCAATATCAAAATAACCTCAAAATTAAACATTTAGGATTTAGGCTCTTAACGAAAACAAGATTAAACATAATATGTCTCAACAAACTCAATAACATTAGTGTTAAGATCATAAAAAATATTATACATGAACTCAAATCTACTTACATATCCTCAAACCTTCAATGCAACAATAACACTAAAAAAGTTAAATATTTCAATAACTCAATAACAACAACACTAAATCTTCAATATCTCAATCAGAACAAACCTACAATGCAACAACAACATTAAAAACGACTTCCAATATCTCAATAACTCAATAACAACAACAACAACACTAAATCTTTTATATATTAATAATAAAAAACCTTCAATGCAACAACAATATTAAACCTTCAATGCAACAACAATATTAAACCTTCAATATCTCAATAATTCAACAACAACAATAAAACCTTCAATATCTCAATAATAAGAACAGCATTAAACCTTTAATATCTCAATAACAACAACTTTCCAATACAGCAAAAATATTAAACCTTGAATATCTCAAACTCAATAACAACAACTAGAACATTAAACTTTCAATATCTCAATAACATCAAATCTTCAAAATCTCAATAACAACTATTACAATAATAAACATATCACTTAATTTATAAAGTTTTTCTATCACATTTTAATTATTGAAATGAATATATATAAATTGATAACCAAATCAAAAACCATTAATATAATTTAAAACATTTAATTTGTCCTTTTACGGATCAGATCATAAGGTTACTCTTTTATTACATAAACTTCTAGAAAATAAATTCCACAAAAATTTTCTTACCCAAAAATATATAACTATAAAAATTTGTCCTCTCACAAACATCACAAAATTAGTTACCAACTTTTAATTAGGTCCATATAGAGTACATTATTAACCAAAATGACTATATAATATATCTATATATTTTTTATTTAAAACTTAACTTCCTTATATAAACTTCTTTTCTATGCATGCCTTTCAATTTCAATGTATATTTTTTATTTGTAATATTAATATCATTAAAAATCATTAAAATTATTGTTCTCCAATTACTTATTAATTAAGTCTAGCATTTTAAATTATTATTATCACCAATCTAATAATTTTTCCGTTACAGTAAAATATGACATTCAAAATCATTAAACAAGCAACAACATTAAATTGTAAAACATCTTAGTACTAAAAATTATAAAATATCCCAACCATTTGTAACATATAAATAAATGACATTGCCTAGATAAACGTAAATTTATCTCTGTTTAACCAATTAAAACTTGTTTTTCAAACCAATCATTAAATGCATCTTTAATTCCTTATTTTATTTTATTCATAAATAGTTCTTATACATACACATTAAAATTTAGGAAATATATACCTAAAATTATTTTTGGTCAAACTTGACTCATATTTAACTAATAAATCATAACTTGACTAATATTTAACTAATAAATCATAACTTGACTCATATTTAACTAATAAATATTTTTAAAAGCATAAACACATGAAGAACTACACCAAAATAATATGCAATATAGATAAATAATATATATAAAATATGACTGACTTTATATATTTTTCTTCAAAAAATAATATATTTTATTATATTATTATTAATAATTATATTCTATTCACACTAATAAAATATCATCTAATTAAAGTAAAGTGTAATTTATAAAAATAAATTATAAAAACTAAAACTACGTGATGCACACAAATGAGAATTACTATCTCATTCAATAAAATTTTATAATAAAAAAATTGTTAGAAATTTTGCCTAACCTTATTTTTCGCTTGACAATATGAAGTTAGGGTATGGGAGTTTTGTGCAAATTCTTTCTCTTCTTTTTCTTCAATTATGGCCATATAAATATTTAAGATTGTCGTAGAATTTGGCCATAACATAACTTGATCACATCTTCATGTAATGACTAATATTATTCTTGTAAATAAATTATTAATCAAATCTAGGATGTGTAAGAACCTTGTCCGCCTCATAAGCGTAAGTCCCTCATAATTTAACAGGTTCTTCTCAATATAATTCTGAAGTAACCGAACAATATGAAGAATATAATTCTGAAGTAACCGACAATATGAAGAATAGATGTTCAAAATATGTAACTAGAAAAAAGATGAAGGAATAAAAATAAACAGAAAGTTTTCACATTCTATTCAATATGTCTCATATTTCTTTATATATATATATATATAATATATATATATATATATATATATATAATATATATATATATATATATATATATATATATATATAATATATATAATATATATATATATATATATATATATATATAAAAAGAGAGATAAAGGTCTTAAAGATTTTGACTAAGTCAAGTCAAAAACGTTATTTGACCACGTCAAATCATAAATAATAATAATAGTAATTATTATTATTATTATAATAATTCAAATAATAATAATGATAATTAATATTTTTTAAAAAAAGTATTTTTCTCATATTTGTCACTTAAAATGTGATAAAAAATTTTAGAATTTTTAAAATATTATCAAAATTTTCAACAAAAATATCTACAATAACACAAATAATAATATTTATCAACAAAAACAACAACTTACATTAACAAATCACCAACATAACTCAACAAAAAAAATCAACATACCTCAACAAAAACATTTAAAATAACAAAAATAAAAATTTATGGTTTTTTTACCAAAATAACCCACTTTTTCAAGGAAATTCCCAAAATACCCCTAATTTAAAAAAAATCCCAAAATACCCCACTTTTAGGAGGAGTCACCAATTGAATTAGAGACTCCTCTTAAAACTTGAATGGAGGGCAGGTGCCCTAACCAATCCAATTGACGCCTATGTGTAGGTTTTAAGATGAGTCGCCAATTCAATTGGAGACTCCTCCTAAAATGCATTTTTTTGTGTTTTATGGTATAAGTGAAAGATAAATTTGATATAAGACGACTTGATATTAATAAAGTTTGGAGTTTACACAAAGAAACCTAATGGTGATGACCAGGATCACCTAACCGACCTCCGGCCCCACATCCTCTAGCTACCCTAACCCTTGGCCCTAACCCACGTTGACGATTCTGCACCGGTGTTTGATCATCTGAGGGGCCAGGAGCGTCGCTACCAACTACAGGAGAAGGTCCGTTGAGGTATTCAGAAAAGTCAGCATAGTCTTCAGTATGCATCGATGGTGTACCGCCGTAGCTGAGCTCATGATCCATGCCAGAGAAGTTGGGATGTGGTTGACTCATGGATGGGCGACCGGGACGGTTGAAGGGAGACATGGGTGTGAATGATGCGTCGAGGAAAGGTTGGAAAGGTTGTTGGGGTGTTTGATAGAGATAGGGTTATTGGATGTTTTGGTTTTGTGATGTTTGGGCTTCTTGGCTACGGTAGGAGGAAGGGCGGTTGGTGTTTTGGCTAAGACGACTTTGGTAGGGTGATGGGGTGGGTGTGAAGCGATGTTGGGTCTCAGGTTGATGGTCAATTTGTTGGTGGTGGTATGGGGTATGCTCTTGGTATTGGGGTTGGGTGAATGGCATGTTTTGGTTGTATGTTTGTGTGTTTGTGGAACGGAAAGTTTGACGGATAGGGGGTTGTGAGTAACTGGGCTGAGAATGTTGTTGGGGGTTAGATGTTGATCCTTCTTGTGTGTAAGTTTCCTGGCGTGGGTCGTATAGGTACATATCTTCGGCGATGAACTGAAAACCAACCGATCTGTACCAAGCCATATAAGTACGACTTGGTTTTACCTCAGTTGGCATGACTGCGTCAGTTAACACATGGTCATGACAGTGCTTCCATTTGCGACACTCCGATCTTGCGAAGCTTTGCCATGGATTGAAGTTCCATTGGTCGTTAAGTTTACGCAGATGCCATTCTCCAAGGCTAGCTGGGGGATCTGGGATATTCTGGACCATACCGAACTGCAGCTTCACACGATCGGTGTTGTGCATATCCACAGTTGTGAACCGTATTATCGGTGTGCATGCAGTCCATACGGCTGCGCCTTCAGCGTTGACCTCGTGGTCATGATCCAAATTAAGGTATGGACGCCAAATGAACTGAAATGTGAAAGAAGATAGGATTATAAACAATGTAGAAAAAGTTAAGAAAATATAACGAAATAATTAAGTTATTTTGCTTACATTTATCGATCGAAGGTGATCCAACAGGTTGTGATACTGAGTAATACAGTGTCTCGGACATCTGTTGTAACTCATACCACGTACCGACCATCTACACCAAAAAGTAAAAAAAATTAGTTTGAGGTAATAAACTTTAAGGAAGTAAGTAAAGATATAGCAATTTAAACAACTTACTTTTGTGCATATGGAAAAGTGAAAGGGTTGTTATTGACCGGTGCTAGAGACGGTAGTCTTGACCAACCCCATGCTTGTAGCAAAACAGCACATCCAGAAAATGTAGATGTGTCTTTGTGTGAGTTTTTGCACAAGGAGCTATAGAGATAGGCTAGACAAGCAGATCCCAACTGTAACTTCCTATTCTATCTACATGTCTAAATAGAGGTAAGTACATAATATGCATGCTAGAACCACTACCTTCGGGAAATAAAAACGATCCAATTAACAACATAATGTAGCACCTAGTTTTTATTATTCGAGCATCTTCGGTAGAATGCTCATCTAAGTATAAACTATTATAGTACGACTTAAGGCGTGATAGTAGTATACCTTGACCTCTAGCATTATCATCTAACAAATCAGTGTCTAAGAGCTCCATGCAAATTGAATTTGCATAGTTGGTCTTACCATTAACAGCCTTACCTTCAATGGGTAGTCCTAAAAGCATGTAGACATCTTCTAACGTCACGGTACACTCACCGGTTGGGAACCAAAATGTGTGTGTCTCTGATCTCCATCTTTTGCATAAGGCTAGAATGAATTTGTTATCTATTGACCAAGACAAAATCTTGCTAATATGACCAAAATCGGCGAGTTCAACATAAGGTTGAATCATCGGGTCCATATGGACATATTCGTGGACCCGAGTTCGGAACCTTGATACATCCTATAAAAGAAAGAATAAAAAACTTGACTAAGTTGGTATGTCAAAATAAAATGGGGTTGGTGAAGATGAAAGATAAAAAGTTAACAAAAGAAAAAACTTACATATGTTGCGATGTTTGCAACCGTTCCTCTATGTGCTTCGCCCATTGTGAGGATAGACATTTTGTCGGGGGGTTGGTGTAGATGAAACTACAAGAAGTTGTTGCAGATGAAATTGTAGAAGAAGTAGTGAGAGTGATGGTGTGGAAGAAGTGTTGATGGAGTGAATGTATTTATAGGAAAATGGATGGGAGCATGAAAAGTTGTGCTTGCATGGTGTCTCCACTTGAATTGGCGACCATGTACAACCTTTAAGAGGGGTCGCCATTCAAATTGGCGCCTCCATAGGGACATGCATGCAAGACCTAGGTCTGATTGCTTGGTTTCGAGGTCTGAATGCATGGTGTCTCCACTTGAATTAGCGCCCATGTGCAAGGAATAAGTGGAGGCGCCAATCCATTTGGAGTGTGTGCCTGCATGTCTGACACGTGGCTGTCTTGTCTCCTGCATGCTGAACAAGTCACTTCTTGATAGCTTGCATGGTTGACACATCATCTCAGAGTATCTTGCATATCCGACACGTCATTTCAGACTAGCTTGCATGTCCGACACGTCACTCCGAACTAGCTAGCATATGAGACACTTCACTCATCTATTTAAGTGTCTTACTATCAACATCCAAGACACTTCACTCACATTCATCTGCAGTAAGAAAATAATTTTCATCTGCACAATGTCATCTTCATCATTATACAGTGTCAACGTTCACTGTAACGGTGAAACATACGAGTCTGAGCTACATGGTTTTTGTTTTCGAAACACTGATACCATTAGAATCACGATCAAGAGAAATGCAACCTTCTTGCATTTGAAAAAAAGAATACAATCATTTATAGGATCGGGTATTGTGTCAAAGGTCACATATCAAAATCCAATATTTTTTTAGAATGGTCAATGCAAGTATTTCCCCCTTAAGGTACGAGACGATGAAGATGTTGAATACATGTTTGTTAGTCATGAATATTCAGGCTGCAACTGTATTGAGTTGTACATTACTCTTCAACCATGTATATCATCTCAACAGTCTCAACTAACCGGTGAGGATGAATCTGGTGAAGATGACCGACAATGGTCAAATGACATCAACCTAGAAGCAGAGGAAGAAGTGGATGTCGTTAATGAAGAAGAAGAGGAGACCGAGATACAGGTTGATCACATGCTGAACAATGACGATGAAGATGATGATCAACCACCACCAATACCTCCTAGTCATGTCTACAATCCGCCTTAACATATGACAAATATGGATCTTCACGACGATGAAACATCCAACGGTGTTTTCTATAATCCGTATCCGAGATCAGAAGGCGAATTAAAGGTGGGAGACATGTTTCGTACCAAAGAAGAATGTGTTCTGGAAATCAAAAAATTCCACATGAACAACTCAGCTGACTTTACAGTGAAACGCACTGATTCTAGAAGGTATGTTATCGAATGTCGTACCATGCTTTGTAAGTTTCGTTTGGCTGCGTCTTACAAGAAGAAAACGAATCTTGGGAGATCGCTTCAATAGACCCACCGCACAGTTGCATTGCAACTAACGTTGAACAAGATCACCGTAAACTAAGTGCAGCTTTGATATGTCAAGACATTCTGCCGTTGGTTAATAAAGACCCATCAGTGAAGGTGAGTATAATTATATCCCATATCAGAATAACATATAATTATACTCCATCTTACAAGAAAGCCTGGATTGCGAGGATAAAGGTTGTTGAACAGGTTTTCGGCAACTGGGAGGATTCATTCAAGGAATTGCCACGGTTTTTATGGGCACTAAAAACATATGTCCCAGAAACTGTGGCAATTATGGAGACAGTGCTAGCGATGATGCCAGACGGAACCTGTGCTACAGGTAATAGAATATTTCACCGTCTCTTTTGGGCATTTGACTCGTGCATCAAAGGTTTCGCATTCTGCAAACCTATTATTCAAATTGATGGCACTTGGTTATACGGAAAATACAAGGGTACTTTGCTCATGCCGGTTGCACAAGACAGTAACAACAATGTCTTTCCAATTTCCTTTGCTCTTGTTGAAGGTGAAACGGCTGGTGGATGGGGTTTCTTTCTTCGACATCTCAGAATGCATGTGGCTCCATAAGCCAATCTCTGTTTGATTTCTGATAGACATGCTGCCATTGAGAGTGCCTACAACAACCATGACAACGGATGGCATGATCCTCCTTCTACACATGTCTACTGTATCAGACACATTGCACAAAACTTCATGCATGCTATAAAAGATAAGAATCTTCGCAAGAAGGTGGTGAATGCTAGGTATGCTTTAACTCAACCGTCATTTCAATATTATCGTGATGAAATTAGACTGTCTAATGAAGACGCGGGGAGATGGATAAATAACATACCAGTAGAGCAGTGGACAAGGGCATTTGACAGAGGTTGTCGATGGGGCCACATGACAACAAACATTGTGGAATGCATGAACGGGGTTTTCAAAGGAATTCGAAATTTGCCGATAACCGCCTAGGTAAGATCAACCTATTATAGGTTGGCTTCTATGTTCGCAGCCAGAGGTGAAAGATGGAGTGCAATGTTAATGTCCGGGCAAGTATTCAGTGGGTGTTGCATGAAGGTCATGAAAGAGGAGAGCATCAAAGCTAGCACACACGCTGTAACAGTCTTTGACTGTCATAGACAAAATTTTAGCGTCCAGGAAACAATGGGCCACAACGAGGGGAGACCAAATTTAGCCTACACTATTAGACTAAAGAGAAGTTGGTGCAATTATGGAAAAATTCCAGGCCTTCCGCATACATTGCTCCCATGTCATAGCAGCATGCGCTTATACTCGTCAAGACGCTTACAACCATTTATCTGATGTGTACAAGGCCAACACCACCATGAATGTATATACTCAAAGCTTCTCAGTACTACCAATGGAGGATTATTGGCCTCCATATGAAGGTGATATTGTTTGGCACAATGACGAGATGCGTAGAAAGAAGAAAGGAACACCAAACAGCACACGTATAAGAACAGAGATGGATTCCACAGATAAAATGATAAGATTATGTAGTATCTGTCGTCAACCAGGACACAACAAGAACAACTGTCCCAATCGAGGAGCATCATCTAGGTCTTAAGCTTTTTGTAACATTGTATTTCTATAACATTCAATCATTATATATCATTAAGTTCTTGTTACAACGAGGTGCACAACAAACATCAGTATAAAATATCTGAAAACATTAATATTTCTAACTGATTACAACAATCAAATTGATGTCGTCTCGACCGAACATCATTTCCCTAGCATCCTTATCAGTCTTCATTCGCACCCAACCAAAGATACTGTCAAGTCTCTCGATACTTCTGATTTTTTCCCCTTCTGGTATTTTCCCATCTAACCAATGAACCAGCTCCCTCTTCAGTTGATCGAACGTGGTGATGTTCCAAAACAGCATCAGCATTTGAGGTTTGTCTCTCGCATAAATCACCTTTCTGTATCGGCGACGAACACCAAACATGATAGCCAAATGATTATATGAGATGTGGAACAATTAGTCACACAACGCATCTATTTATAAGACAAAAAATGCATTTTATGAGGAGTCTCCAATTGAATTGGCGACTCCTCTTAAAACCTACACATGGGCGCCAATTGGATTGGCTAGGGCACCTGCCCTAGCTAATCCAATTGGCGCCTCCATTCAAGTTTTAAGAGGAGTCTCCAATTCAATTGGAGACTCCTCCTAAAAGTGGGGTATTTTGGGATTTTTTTTGAAACCAGGGGTATTTTGGGAATTTCCTTTAAAAAGTGGGTTATTTTTGTAAAAAAAACCAAAATTTACCTTAACAAAACAACAACATACCTCAACAAAAATATCTACAATAACGAAAACAAAATTTTATCTTAATAAAACAACAACATAACTCAACAAAAACATCAACATACCTAAACAAAAACATGTACAATAGCACAAACAACAACATTTATCAACAAAAACAACAACTTACCTTAACAAAACAATAACATACCTCAACAAAAATATCTACAATAACAAAAACAACAATTTATCTTAACAAAACAACAACATACAACAACAAAAATATCAACATATCTAAACAAAAACATTTACAATAACATAAACAATAATATAAATCAACAAAAATATCAACATATCTAAACAAAAACATTTACAATAACAGAAACAACAACATACTATCTACACAAAAACAATATGACACCTCAACAAAAACATCAACATAACTCGTCAAAAACATCAAAAATAAAACAAACACCAACATACAACTTCAACAAAAATAACGAAATAAGTAAACAAGAATCAACAACATACAACTTATAAGGGTTTCTGTCTCAACAACAAAAAAAACAAAAAAAAAAAGAACAAATATTTTGAACAACAACAACGTAACTCATAACATGAATCGTGGAAATGTGTCACATATGTGAAATGAGAAGAGAAAGTCAAAAAAATGAGTTTTGCGTTTCCGTATTGTATGTTTCCTGACACCTTTCCTTGATCAATACGAGTTTGAGAAAATATGAAGTTTTGTGAAGAAATCATGTGCAAACATTAATGGAGATTGGGATAAAGTGTGTGAGAGATGTTAGGGTTTTGCATTTAAGAGCTACAATTGTTCGATATAAAAATGAGAAAAGTTTCGCGTAGAGATAAATAATCTTTTCACCATGATGGGTAATACCAACTATGATGAAATGTCTATAATTTTCACAACGGTTGCTACTATAGGCTGTAGTAAAAAAATAGTTAAATTTTAAATGAATATAAAAATTAAGGGGACACGCCCTTTTTATAATGAAAAAAATCAAAATTGTTGGTGCTAAGATTCGAAGCATGTCACTTATTAATCTATCATTGTAACACCTCAAAATTTGCCCTCCTCTCTTGGGACTAGCTTAGCATATTGCATTTCATTTTGTAGGACATTAGTCATTTCATATTGCATATCATGTGAAAATAAGCAAGTCATCCTCCTAGGTCTTTCTCAGAAGATGGAGAGGTTGAGAGATGCAAGCCCGAGGGTCTCATGAATTGATCACTAATCATTTGAGGTTGTGCTTCAATTAGGGTTTTTTGGTTCCTCAAGGAGGTTGGGTATTATCTTGGTTAAAATGATACATCATCATCATCATGGTTCATTATTCCTGATCAGATTCCTTGGGATTAGGGTTTTGACCTCTGGTCAACCTTAATCAGTTGCATTCTACTGGGCAGGGTTTCTCAAGGAGATGAGGTCTTTATTGAGATGGAGATCGTCATGTGATTTTATTGAGCTTGTATAAGCTAGGGTTTCATTTTTGGTGCCATTTCATCAAGAGGTTGAGGCTCAGAATCATCTGTACATGACCAAGTCATTTGTCAACCATAAAAGTCAACTACAAAGTCAACTGTTGGATTTGAAGGTGGGAAGTGGCTAGAAATACTTCATTCATGTTTAAACAAGTCTCATTTGACATTTCAAACATCAACATTGAAGAATTTAAAGTCAGGACAAAACTTTCCAAAAATAGAAAGTGACTTGTAATTCAAATTTGCCAAAAATGGAAAGGTTTTCAACTCAACTTTCCAACATCAAGAAAGCTTCAAATGAAATTTTGTTGAACATGAAAGTTGTAGATCTTTCTCTCCCATTTCCAAAAAGTCCAAGATCATCAATTTCTCATGTGTGGTTGAAGAGATATGGATCAAACTTGACAAAGTGTACATGAAGCTTCAAATGGGCATAACTTCTCAACCAAAACTCCAATTGAAGTGGTTCTTTTTGCTAAATTCTCATTTTGACCTCTAGTTTCCAAAACATACATCACATTACATCAATTGTCATCACATAATCATTTGCCAATTTTTGGATTTTTGGAGGGAAATTTCAATATTTAAAATTGGTGAATTATTTGAACTTTTGGCCATTGCTAATGATTTCAAAACAGATTTTTAAGTGAAATTCAATCATAATTCGTGCACTATTCACCATGCATTTCATGCATAGGGTGAAAAACTCAATTTGCCAAAACACTCCCTAACTCATCCATTTCATTAGCATTTGGTTTAAAGCTTAATTAAGCATGATTAGTGGAGCATATATAAGCATAACCATAACTGTTTTCAGGGTTAACAACTCATAATTTCAGATCTAGATCTCAATTCATCAAACTTTTTCTCTCAAATTTTTTCTCAATTTTTTCACATAACATCACATTCCATTGCTTGATTCATCACTTTGAAGTATCATTGAGCAGATTTGGAGGTGGAATCACATGAAATCGTGCAAGGTTGAAGCATACATCAAGATTGAGCAACAATGGTGAATCAAGGTTCTGGCCAAATCGTGCATAATTAATCCTCAATTTCTCTTCCAAACACTTGTACAAGCATTGTAGAAGGACTGTTGAGCATCACCAAGGCTTGAATCAACACAATTCTAATTCTGCACTTCAAGAGGTCACAGATTCGATCTCCTTATTTCTTAAAATTGTTATGATATATTTGTAGATATCTTAATGCTGAGTATGCTGAGCTTTGAATCATTGAAATCCATGCATGTTTGACTGAGTTATGGTAGTTTAAAGTTTCATGTGCAAATGTTCATGTGATCGATTCTCTTTGTATGTGATGATTTAGACTTAGCCATGCCTTGATTCGTGATCTATGATGAATGTGCTGCATGTTGATATGCTTACTTTTGATTTCTGGGAGAATTGTTCTTGATGTTGATGAACATCCACTGTTCATATGATGAACACGATGAAGAAGATGATGCAGATGATTAGGCCACGGTTTTGATGCGCCTTGGCCACAGGAAAGCGTTGCTCATGCGTTAGATTAGGACTGCAACATGATTGGTTGATTTCAAACTCCATGCACGCGCCTGATTGGCTTTGCCTTGCCAGCGCATAAGTGAAACGCATCGTTTCACCCAGCACGCCAATTCAGTTCAAATTGCTCCCTGGATTCGATTCTTGGCCGTGCCATTTCATTCAAATATTTTCATGGCTTCATGTTTTCCCTCCTATTTCATGTTCATGCTTCAATTATATTTTTTATTTTTTTCCCAACTTCACAAAATCACTAAAAATAGAAAAATGCATCAATTTAATCCAAATATTTTCCTACTTAATCCTTTTTTTGTCTACTATTTTTTGATTATTAATTCCAAAATTGTGCCTGGCCTGGAAATTATTTTTCCTAGGGAGTTTGAACATGTGTCCATTTTGTACTTTGCCTTGCTGTATCATTTGTGAAATGATGAGTTTCAATCCAATGCTTCTGAAATTTTGCATGTTGAAACTAGACTCATGGCTTGAAATTATGGTGTTGATTTGGTATTTTTATCATGTATCATTTCTGTTTTATGATCATGTTAAGGTAGGTGTGACAATTTGTGTCACACCTTGTGATGTTCAACTTGATTGATGAATTTTCCATGCCAAATGATATCCAAATGTCTTGATTTTTTGTATGATGCACATTATGGATGTTGTGATTGCTCATGACTTTTGGTGGAATTTTTGGATTGATTTCTGATTTAATTGAGATTTTTCATTCTGGATGGTCATGTGTGAGCTTTTTAATTGCCTTGATTTTCATTTGATTGTGAAATGCTTGTGGATTATCCAATGAATGTGAGATTTTGCACACTATTTATAGACATGTTTAGTGTTGTTTTGGCTTTGGTTTGAGGTCTTTACCATAATCCATCTCTGTTTTAGGCTTATGCTAAGTTGGTGTGACATTTGGTGTCACACATGTGCTTGTTGTGCTTGTCTTGACTTATGCAATGTGATTTCCATGCCTAATGATGTCCAATGCCTCTAATCTTTTGTGTTATGATCATGTTGTATGTCCTGTTTACTCATGAATTTTGCCAAGATTATTTGAATCATTTTTGATTTAATGTGCATTTGTTTCTTCTGATGTCACAATGTGGTCACAACTTGCATACCTTGCCATGTTTGGTTCATGAAATGAATTTGGTGAATGATATTGATATGGGACTTTTTGGATTGTGTTCTTGATTGATTGAAGTTGATTCATGTTAATTTTCAGCTTCTGTTTTGAATTTTTTCTCCATCTTTGACCCTAGGCTTTGACCTAGTGGTTAGTTGCTTATGTTTGAGCTTTGATTTCAGGTTGAGCATTCAAGTTCCATAGTTGTTGATGCTCTATCACTTGAGCCTTTGATGTTTACTTTTGACTACTAACCTTGTGTGTTTTGTAGGGTTATTAACTCATTTGAGTTTGACTGGTTGGCTTATGCCTTTGCTCATTGGGTTTGACTGTTTGATATTCATGATTGTCTGTTTGTCTGTATAGTTGTACTGATATTGTCTGATGTTTCCACAGGTACATTAGTTGCTTTAAGTTCACTTTGAACTTGCTTTTGCTTGGTTGCTTAACCACTAAGGTATAACTCTCTGACTTCATGTAGTCTGGAAGACCTGTCCTGTTATGGGGGCAGGCACCTGTCTGAAGTCCTCCTTAAGAGGCAATGCTTGTGTTTGTTTATTTTTGTGTCAAGCAGGAAAAGTCCTCTGATAAGGCAATGGGCAGATAAAAGAGATGTGTAATCCATCTCCTGCTAGTTAGTGTGTCATCCACTTTGCTCACACACCTTGTGTTGATGCATTGTGGATATTAACCCAAGATCTTTGTTGTGTCAGTCATATGTGGAGAAGAGTTCCTACTTTCTGAACTCCCACTTTCATTTGTCTGAAGCTCTCCCAAGCCAGGGATAAGAGCTGTGAGGTCTTACCCTCACTTCCCATTTCATCTGCTTCACCCTAACTCTCAATGTTAGGGTTAAGAGCTAACTACACCCGATTCCAGTTGGCTTGTGTTTCACAGCCTAACCTTGTATGAGCCCAATTGATTGCATATAATGTGTGTGATTGTTTATTGTGCTTGTGTTGTTTGACTGTGCTGTTTAGGATAGCTTGCTCCCTGTGCAAGTTAGATAGAAACCTCAACCTAGGACCATTGTGGATTGCATGATAACTATTAGGCTCGAGTCAGGCTCCCTTCTAGTTTGTCATTTCCCAGTCTCTGGTTAGGTTAGAAGTTTCTCCCCTGTTAAGGGGAACTACGTCGCCCTGATCCTCATACCAAATGAGGTACGTAGGCAGGAGATCGTACGAGGTCTCTCCGGGCACCCTTTTTCTTTTTTGTGTGTGTTTGCTTGACAGCTAGCAGGCTCGAGTACCAGACTCCCTGTTAGCTTGTTTGTTCAGCTTTTGTGTTGCTTTTGACGACTCAGCGTCCGGTTAACCTCTTGTTTTCTTGGAGTCTGACGTAAGTCCAGCGATTGACAGTTGGTTTCCAGTGTGTGTTTGTTGGTTCGGAGTCTGATGTAAGTCCAACGATTGGCATTCGGTTTCCATGTTTGCCTGTTTGTGTGGAGTCTGACGTAAGCCCAGCGATTGGCAGTCGGTTTCTTGTGTGTGTTTTTTGTTTCGGCATGCGTTAGCCGAACTACGGTAGCTCTGATTCTCATTTCAGATGAGATACGTAGGCATAGGATGCGATATCCTAGCGAGCCCTTTCCCCTCTGCTTCCATCTGTGTTTTATTTCAGTGTGCGTGCATTCTTTTGAGCAGTGTTTAGCAACCTTTCTTCTATCTTTCTGAGCGTGGATCCCGTCGAGTACGACGGATGCGTAGGGGTGCTAATACCTTCCCTTCGCATAACCGACTCCCGATCCCATCTCTCTTTGGTCGCGAGACCATGTCTTCTCCAGGTTTACTTCGAGCATTTCCTTTCCCTCTTTTGGGATAAATAACGCACGGTGGAGGCTCTGATTGTTTTGTTTTCCCGCCGGTTGATTTTCGCGGATGCGACAGCTGGCGACTCTGCTGGGGAATAGAAGTTGACCTCTTGCTGGTCCATCTTCCCTAAGCGAGTCTCTCCTAGCGTTCTCTAGGATAGTTTAGGTTGCTTGTGTTGCTTTATTTATTGCATTTATGTTTATTATACTGTGACTGTATATATTTGCATAAATGTTTGCATGCATCATACTATCATTGTGTTGTCTTCTGTACAAGTGGTTCCTCTGAGTTTGGGGTGGGTGTTCTGAGTGGGGCTAAAACCCAGGCCCGAGTATACACCTAGGATTAGTGTGGTCTCATGTTGCCTCTCATGTTAGGTCAACATGTTTTGGGCGACGTGACATACCACAAGTCGGACGAGGTTCTTGTGAAGGAGCTCTTCCTTTGTGGAGTATCCACTTTGGTTGAGATACTTCATCTGAGCTAGTGACTTCGGTGACCGATCTTTCCCGGATCTTTGGTTTAAACGATTTTATGAGAGCTGCAGCGGCACACCCGAAAGGGCAAACCCGTTGAGTATCTTTGCCCGATTGTCGAGACCATTATCCGCCTTAGGATGACCTGATTAGAATTCACCTGTGAGGGGAGGGTTTGATTGTTGCAAATGCATGTTCTGATGGTGACTATGGTTCAGATGGTTTTTGGATATTTATTCCTGAGACGTCGGAGTTCTGTCCGTAGTATTTATCAGTGGGGATCCGTTTATTTCAGGATTCCCTGGGTTGATTCAGATGGTGTCGTGGTTATCAGATTAGTGATTTCTCTGGTGATGATGGTGATGTATTCTTCAGTTCCGTTTATTTCGGAACCCCGAGTTGGATTTATGGTTGCCCAGTACCTCAGATGATTGTGATTGATTCAGAGACCAGGGCTTCAGTTGATTTTCAGAGGACTTGGAGGATGGCACAGTGCATTGCATTCATGCATCAACATCATTCCCATTTTGCATTCATCCGCATCTAACTCATGTTTATCCATACTCAGGGTACATTCTCGATTGAGATCCCGGTTGAGAGACATCATGATGTCAGAATATTGTTGTCAAATTATTATCCGTTTTGATGAAACCAGGATCAAAAGACAGAATGTTCCTCATACGGATAGACATTGCATTCATGCGTGAGTCATATTAACCTGTCTTCTGTTTTGCAGGTGTTAGTATCTAACGTGTTTGATTGACTTAGGAATCATTGCTCGCGCACGTAGAATCATTCCTTTGCACGTAGCTCGTCCGCACAGATACCCTACCAGACGCAACAGGCCCAAACTGATGGATACATCCAACGCAGACATTCTCGAACTGAAAGAGAAGATGAGTGAGCTGATCAATGTCATGCAAGGGTTCGCCTTGGGGCAGAAGGCGTTGGTTGAGAAAGTGGAGAAGCTTGAGCAGGCTTCAGCTGCTAACAGTGGTAATAATCAGGAGGGTGTTTCCAACAACGGCCTCGGTGGTTCTAGGGACGGTTGTGATCCCAGAAGGAAGGAAACTACTGTTGGTGTAATGATCAACAATGGGGGGAGGTTTTGGTTTCGCGGCAGGCGATGTACCAGGTCCTATGGGCAATAATCTGAAGGATGATCAGTTTCCTCCTTTCTTTGGGGTTGAGGAGGATAGAGAGGAAGACCAGTTCTCCGTGCTAAATGAGCAGTTTGGTCAGTACGGTGTTCCGCCGCCAAACAAAGAAATTCAGGTGCTGGCAGAGAAGATTAGGGCTCTGGAAAGCCATGCTACTCCTGGGGCTATCAATATGACGAACATGGGGCTGGTTGAGGGAGTTGTGATCCCGCCAAAGTTTAAAGTGCCCACGTTTGACAAATACAATGGGAGTTCTTGCCCGGAAACTCATCTCCAGGCTTTTGTCCGAAAGATTTCTGCTTATACAATGGACCAGAAACTGTGGATGTACTTCTTCCAGGACAGTCTGTCTAGAGGATCTTTGGAATGGTACACCAAATTGAAGTCTTCTGACATTAAGAGCTGGCAGGATCTTGGCGATGCATTCTTTAAGCAATATCAATTCAACGCTGACATGGCTCCTAGTCGTACCCAGCTGCAGGGTATGTCTCAGAAGCCTAATGAGGGGTTTAAAGAATATGCGCAGAGATGGAGGGAGCTGGCTGCCAGGGTCCAACCTCCGTTGGTAGACCGAGAAATGTCTGATCTGTTTATGGGTACCCTTCAGGGGACGTTTGCTGAAAGAATGGTTGGATGCCCAGTTACCAATTTTGTTGATATAGTAGTGGCTGGTGAGAGAATCGAAAGCTGGCTGAAGATGGGGAAAATACAGGGAAATGCTCCGTCGTCTGGAGTAAAGAAGCCATTTGGGAATGGTCAGCGCAAGAATGAGGGTGAATCGAGTGCAGTGTATGCCCAGAGAGGACACGGTAGGGATCGTTACTACCAGCACACTGCTGCGGTAACAATTCCTGCTGGTAATCAATTGGTACAACAGCAACGTCAGCCACCCCAACAGAGAGCACAAAGAGATGGGTACCAAGTGAGAGGAAAGGGGATTGATCGTCAGTTTGATAGGCCACCTGTGACATATGCTTTGTTGTTTAAGAAGTTGATGGATCTTGGGTTGGTTCAGCCGAGGACGATGGCTCCGGTAAGATCAGATCAGAGGCCTCCTAACTATGATGAGAATGCCAAGTGTGAATTCCATTCTGGTACACCAGGGCATAACATTGAGGGTTGTAGAGCCTTTAAACATATTGTCCAAGACTTGGTAGACTCCAAGGCCATCAATTTTGCACCATCTCCGAATGTTAATGCTAATCCCATGCGTGCGCATGGTCAGGTGATGGTGGGCGTAATTGATGAAGATTTGGATCACGCCTGTGCGGTAGGTGAAGAGACTGACGGTGACCGCGAGCTCGATAGTTGGATAAAACCGTGCGTACCAGGGATGGAAATCCAGAACTGGAAGGCCTAAAAGATCATCGTTGTCACTCTGCACGAAGAGTATTATTTCTGTTTTTCAATTCTGTTTGCATGAAAGACATATGTTTTGCCCGAAACGTAATGGTCCATTGTAAGGGCCACCTCATGTGTTTCATTTTGCAACATTTTGCATCATTAATAAATGGATGTTTTTCACATTAAAAGCGGTGTTCCCTGTTTTTCATTTATTTTTGCAGTTTAAAAAATAATAAAAATGGCAATGTTTGTTTTCATTTTTCCCCCTTTTGATTTGTCTCGTTCCGACTTCAAAAAGTAATTCTCCAGATCTCATTGATAACAATTCAGTTACACCTCTGTATGACTTCAACAATCTGATCTATCATGCCGAAGAAGAAGGCGAAGAAGATCTTAATCTGTTGGAAGATTAGCCAGGTTGTTGAGACAAGAGGAGAAGGTGATTCAACCGCATGAGGAACGAGTTGAGCTTGTTAGCCTATGTACCGAGGAGGTTTGAAAGGAAATAAAGGTTGGGGCCATCTTAGAGGCGAGTGTCAAGAGTAGAGGTGATGCCATTCGGTCTCAAGAACGCCGGTGCCACGCATCAGAGGGTCATGGTGACTTTGTTTCGTGATATGATTCATCATGAAATCGAATGCTATGTTGATGACATGATAGCAAAGTCCCAAGAAGAAGAGGGGCATATAGTAGATCTGGCCAAGTTGTTTGGCTAGTTGAGACAATTCAAACTGAGGTTGAATCAGAATAAGTGCACTTTCAGAGTGCGGTCCGGTAAGTTGCCGAGGCTTATTGTGAGCGAAAGAGGAATCGAGGTTGATCCTGCTAGAAAAAAAAAAGAAAAAAAAAGAAAGAAAAGAAAAAAAGAAAAAAAAAGAGAAAAAGCAATAAGAGAAATGCCTGAACCGAGAACAGAGAAAGAGGTTCGTGGTTTCTTAGGTAGATTGAACTACATTTCACGGTTCATATCTCACCTAACAGCCACGCGTGAACCGATATTCAAGTTATTGAGAAAAGATCAAACGGTCAGGTGGAATAATGATTGCCAAGCGGCATTTGAAAAGATAAAAGAGTATTTGCAGAAGCCTCCGATTCTGATGCCTCCTGTGGAGGGACGACCGTTAATTCTGTACTTGACGGTCCTTGAGGGGTCTATGGGGTGTGTGTTGGGGCAGCATGACGAGTCTGGTCGAAAAGAGCATGCCATATACTATCTTAGCAAAAAGTTTACCGATTGTGAAACAAGATATTCACTGCTCGAGAAAACTGCTGTGCTTTGGTCTGGGCTGCTCGCCGACTGAGGCAGTATATGCTGGTTCATACCACTTTATTGATTTCCAAGATGGACCCAATCAAGTACATTTTTGAGAAGCCAGCATTGACCGGACGGGTTGCGAGATGGAAAATGATTTTGACTGAATATGATATCCAGTATACTTCTCAGAAAGCAATCAAGGGGAGTGTATTGTCTGATTACCTCGCCCAACAACCCATTGAGGATTATCAACCGATGATGTTTGAGTTCCCTGATGAGGACATTGAGGTTCTCAAATCGAAAGATTGTGAGGAACCGATCCCGGAGGAGGGGCCTGACCCTGAATCCGAACAGATTCTGATGTCTGATGGGGCTGTTAATGTGAATGGTAGCAGAGTTGATGATGTTTTGGTTACACCGGAAAGATCCCGCATTCCTTGTGCTGCTAGGCTAACATTGGAATGCACCGACAATGGGGCAAGTATGAAGCCTGTATCCTGGATATCGTACCTCAGTGCGTACATCTACTAGGGCAACGCCGCGCTCACTCGTGTATGGAATAAAAGTGGTATTACTTACAGAAGCCTAGATCCCATTGTGGAGAGTCCTAATGGATGTGAAATTGCAAGAGGATGAATGGGTAAGAACCCGGTATGAGGAGTTGAGCCTGATTGAGGAAAAGAGACTGGTAACTATCTGTCATGGGCAGTTATACCAGCAACGGATGAAGCGTGCTTTCGATCGAAAGGTGTGACCTCGTGTGTATCACGCAGGCGATATGGTGCTGAAAAGGATCCTTCCTCCTCAAAACGATCGTAGGGGCAAATGGACACCCAATTATGAGGGTCCATTCGTGGTCAAGAAGGTTTTCTCTGGCATAGCCTTGTTATCGACGACCACGGATGACGAGGATTTTCCATCCCCTGTGAATGCAGACGCAGTTAAAAAATACTTCGTAAAAGAGACCTGCTGGACGAATAGAATAAAACAGTCCAGGAAAAAATGGGCATCCCGGCGAACCGAAAAAAAAATGAAAAGGTTCCGGCAAAAATTAGGGATAAAAAGGAAAGTTGTACACCCGGCAAGTCGAAAACCTGAAAAGGCGACTTGGGCAAAAAAGGGTATCCCGGTGGACTGAAACCCCGAAAGGGCGGTCCAGGCAAAAGAGGGATTGAAACGAACAACTGCGTTTGGCATGATTGTTTGTACTTTGGATATGACATGGATAATCCCCGGCAGGGATCGGTCTGAAGCGTCTTGTTCAGAAGGCAGAAAGCACGGAAAGTCAGAGGACATATGGGGTGTAACCGAGTTGGAACTCGATGAGATCACGGGTTCACATTGCCATTAGGATAGATTTTCCTTTTGTGCGCAATTACCTCTTTTCAGGAATTGCTTCCTGTGTATTGCTCAATTTTGAGCCACACTTTTTTCAATCAATAAAATGCATATTCAGTCAAATAATTTTGTTTTAGTTTTCATTACCGCTTTGATTGCAAAAACATCCGTTTATTTTGATAAAGAATCTTTGCATTTTAAGTCATACAGGTCCCTTCCAATGCATGTTCATAAGATTGAAAACCTGAAATCTTATTCGGAAGATTGAGTGACTTAGGTGTTGAAATTTGGCACGCCTGGGGCACGTTTTTATCTAACGATCTCTTTTGCAGGTGCTGTTAGATATTTTCACTCACTTGCAGGTTGTGATGTGAAGCTTTTGACAAAAGATCCCCGTGGAGTCCAATCAGGGACGAATGAATTGAAGAATGGTGAAAAGACGGCGAAAGACGTACGGCGATCCTGGATATTAATCAAGAAGACTCTTCAAAGCCTGAGGATTGAAAAGTTTGTACCAATCTAAGGAGGTCGCTCTCCGTAGGGTACAGAGCAGTCGGGAATACAAGGTGATGAATCAGAAAAGTCCAGACGAGTCTGGGAGTTCTCAAAAGTGGAAAGTTGACACTGGATTTGGGATGTTGAATACCAGGGTTCGATGAGCCGACAGGTGTTCTGTGCCAGATATTCCTTGTTTCCCCAAGCGGGGTCGGAATGATTATCTCCCCAGCAGGTTTGTAATCGGTGTTTCCTCGGCAGCCAGGCCTGAAGGTTGCTATTTCCCTAGCGGAGGTGTCCGTTGCTGGCTTTTTCCCCCAGCAAGTCAGAGACTGTTGTTTTCCCCACAGAGTGTGTTGTGGGTTTCTTCCCCAGCGAAGTCCCCAAGCGGGTCGGGTGCAGAGGAGGTCATCCCCGATAAGGGTGGTCCTTTCCCCAGCAACGGTGCTATTCCCCAGCAGGGTGGAGGTTGGAGTGTTGTCGGGTTCCTCAGCAGAGTGCCTCGAGCTCCCAGGAGGGTCCCTTGAGGGGGATACTTTTTATGCATTCATCATTTAGGAGATCATGGCATATTGCATAATAAATTGCATAGCATTTCCATAATTATGGAGCATTACGCTGAAAAAAAATCATCATGCATCATCATTGCAAGCATAAGCTAGTCTCAGCCGTGGTTACCGTTTGAAATTTGGTTTCGCTAGTGGGTGAAGATGCTACCCAAGCCGTGGTTACCGTTTGAGGAGTGGTTTCGCTAGTTGGAAGATCAACATTAGCATTGCAAGCATCGGTTACTCAAGCCGTGGTTACCGCCTGAGAATCGGTTTTGCCGGTCAGTGAAGATGATACTCTGAGGAGTTTAGCATTGTGACGTTGGGTCAACGGTATTCCCCAGTAGCGCGATACTGGAGGAAGATTTCTGTCGTGCGAAACAGAAGTTTGAAGATGATACTCTGAGGAGTTTAGCATTGTGACGTTGGGTCAATGGTATCCCCCCGGTAGTACGATATTGGAGGAAGATTTCTGTCATGCGAAATGGAAGTTGGAAGGTGTTACCCTGAGGAGTTCAGCATCGGGATTTTGGAGCAACAACATTCCCCAATTAGTCCCCGGCAAGCGTCTTCCTGGTTAAGACATATGTAGATGTCATCCTTGCGATACCAGTAAGTGTCGTGTCGATCCCCGTAGTATTTTCTTTGGTGTCAGTAAACATCATTGTTCGATGTCAGTAAACGTCGAGTTCCTTCCCAGTCATCAGTAAATGTCTGGTCGAGTATTTTCTTTGGTGTCAGTAAACATCATTGTTCGATGTCAGTAAACGTCGAGTTCCTTCCCAGTCATCAGTAAATGTCTGGTCGAGTATTTTCTTTGGTGTCAGTAAACATCATTGTTCGATGTCAGTAAACGTCGAGTTCCTTCCCAGTCATCAGTAAATGTCTGGTCGAGTATTTTCTTTGGTGTCAGTAAACATCATTGGTCGATGTCAGTAAACGTCGAGTCCCTTCCCAGTCATCAGTAAATGTCTGGTCGAATAGCCTTTCTTTGGTGTCAGTAAACATCATTGATCGATGTCAGTAAACATCGTTGTTCGATGTTAGTAAACATCGTTGTTCGATGTCAGTAAACATCATTGTTCGATGTCAGTAAACGTTGATTCCCTTCCCAGTCATTGGTAAATGTCTGGTCGAATATCTTTTCTTTGATGTCAGTAAACATCATTGTTCGATGTCAGTAAACATCATTGTTCGATGTCAGTAAACGTCGAGTTTCTTCCCAGTCATCAGTAAATGTCTGGTCGAGTATCCTTTCTTTGGTGTCAGTAAACATCATTGTTCGATGTGAGTAAACGTCGAGTTTCTTCCCAGTCATGGGTAAATGTCTGGTCGAATACCCTCTGATATGTCGCCATCAGAGTGGTGTTTTGGTGTTATTTCTGACGTTGCCAGCGGAATTATCACAAGAAGGTGGAGAGCGGGGTTCAAATGGAGAAAGGGAAGTGTTGCGGCATTTTCTGGAGAGCAGGGTCCAAATGGAGAGAAGGAGATGCTGGGAATTTTCTGGAGAACGGGGTTCACAATGGCGATCACAAGTTATCGTCAGGCGGCTGGGGTTCAAATGGAGAAAGCGAGACACGAGGTGTTTTCTGGAGAACGGGGTTCACAATGGCGATCGCGAGTTATCGTCAGGCGACTGGGGTTCAACTGGAGAGCGGGGTTCATTGGTTGGCAAACAAGACTACTATGAAGGTGTCGGGGTTCAAATGCGGTGATCGGGGATCATACGCGCGAAAATATTTGTTCGGGGTTCAAGAAAAGCGAAAAAATTATCAATCAGAAAGTTCTGGGGTTCAAGAAAAAGTAAAAGAAATAATAATAATCCCCAGCGGATGCGGCGTTCAGGCCATGGTTATTCCTGTGTTACCGTTTGTTTTGGTATGCAGGTCAATGTTTCTGTTCGGTGTTCAGGCCGACTTTTTCCGTGCCAGACGGATTCTTCTTTTGAGATCGCTTCTTTGCCGATTCTGACAGGCATGGTTAATTATTTCCCATCAGAGTGCAAATTGTTCGTCTATTCTTGGTATTCAATCACTCTTCATCCTGATCATCTGAAAGCCGAGGCTGTTCATATCGACAGGTTCATAAAAGATTGAATAGGGGCAGCTGTAACACCCCAAAATTTGCCCTCCTCTCTTGGGACTAGCTTAGCATATTGCATTTCATTTTGTAGGACATTAGTCATTTCATATTGCATATCATGTGAAAATAAGCAAGTCATCCTCCTAGGTCTTTCTCAGAAGATGGAGAGGTTGAGAGATGCAAGCCTGAGGGTCTCATGAATTGATCACTAATCATCTGAGGTTGTGCTTCAATTAGGGTTTTTTGGTTCCTCAAGGAGGTTGGGTATTATCTTGGTTAAAATGATACATCATCATCATCATGGTTCATTATTCCTGATCAGATTCCTTGGGATTAGGGTTTTGACCTCTGGTCAACCCTAATCAGTTGCATTCTACTGGGCAGGGTTTCTCAAGGAGATGAGGTCTTTATTGAGATGGAGATCGTCATGTGATTTTATTGAGCTTGTATAAGCTAGGGTTTCATTTTTGGTGCCATTTCATCAAGAGGTTGAGGCTTAGAATCATCTGTACATGACCAAGTCATCAGTCAACCATAAAAGTCAACTGCAAAGTCAACTGTTGGATTTGAAGGTGGGAAGTGGCTAGAAATACTTCATTCATGTTCAAACAAGTCTCATTTGACATTTCAAACATCAACATTGAAGAATTTAAAGTCAGGACAAAACTTTCCAAAAATAGAAAGTGACTTGTAATTCAAATTTGCCAAAAATGGAAAGGTTTTCAACTCAAATTTCCAACATCAAGAAAGCTTCAAATGAAATTTTGTTGAACATGAAAGTTGTAGATCTTTCTCTCCCATTTCCAAAACGTCCAAGATCATCAATTTCTCATGTGTGGTTGAAGAGATATGGATCAAACTTGACAAAGTGTACATGAAGCTTCAAATGGGCATAACTTCTCAACCAAAACTCCAATTCAAGTGGTTCTTTTTGCTAAATTCTCATTTTGACCTCTAGTTTCCAAAACATACATCACATTACATCAATTTTCATCACATAATCATTTGCCAATTTTTGGATTTTTGGAGGGAAATTTCAATATTTAAAATTGGTGAATTATTTGAACTTTTGGCCATTGCTAATGATTTCAAAACAGATTTTTAAGTGAAATTCAATCATAATTCGTGCACTATTCACCATGCATTTCATGCATAGGGTGAAAAACTCAATTTGCCAAAACACTCCCTAACTCATCCATTTCATTAGCATTTGGTTTAAAGCTTAATTAAGCATGATTAGTGGAGCATATATAAGCATAACCATAACTGTTTTCAGGGTTAACAACTCATAATTTCAGATCTAGATCTCAATTCATCAAACTTTTTCTCTCAAATTTTTTCTCAATTTCTTCACATAACATCACATTCCATTGCTTGATTCATCACTTTGAAGTATCATTGAGTAGATTTGGAGGTGGAATCACATGAAATCGTGCAAGGTTGAAGCATACATCAAGATTGAGCAACAATGGTGAATCAAGGTTCTGGCCAAATCGTGCATAATTAATCCTCAATTTCTCTTCAAAACACTTGTACAAGCATTGTAGAAGGACTGTTGAGCATCACCAAGGCTTGAATCAACACAATTCCAATTCTGCACTTCAAGAGGTCACAGATTCGATCTCCTTATTTCTTAAAATTGTTATGATATATTTGTAGATCTCTTAATGCTGAGTATGCTGAGCTTTGAATCATTGAAATCCATGCATGTTTGACTGAGTTATGGTAGTTTAAAGTTTCATGTGCAAATGTTCATGTGATCGATTCTCTTTGTATGTGATGATTTAGACTTAGCCATGCCTTGATTCGTGATCTATGATGAATGTGCTGCATGTTGATATGCTTACTTTTGATTTCTGGGAGAATTGTTCTTGATGTTGATGAACATCCACTGTTCATATGATGAACACGATGAAGAAGATGATGCAGATGATTAGGCCACGGTTTTGATGGGCTTTGGCCACAGGAAAGCGTTGCTCATGCGTTAGATTAGGGTTGCAACATGATTGGTTGATTTCAAACTCCATGCACGCGCCTGATTGGCTTTGCCTTGCCAGCGCATAAGTGAAACGCATCGTTTCACTCAGCGCGCCAATTCAGTTCAAATTGCTCCCTGGATTCGATTCTTGGCCGTGCCATTTCATTCAAATATTTTCATGGCTTCATGTTTTCCCTCCTATTTCATGTTCATGCTTCAATTATATTTTTTATTTTTTTCCCAACTTCACAAAATCACTAAAAATAGAAAAATGCATCAATTTAATCCAAATTTTTTCCTACTTAATCCTTTTTTTGTCTACTATTTTGTGATTATTAATTCCAAAATTGTGCCTGGCCTGGAAATTATTTTGCCTAGGGAGTTTGAATATGTGTCCATTTTGTACTTTGCCTTGCTATATCATTTGTGAAATGATGAGTTTCAATTCAATGCTTCTGAAATTTTGCATGTTGAAACTAGACTCATGGCTTGAAATTATGGTGTTGATTTGGTATTTTTATCATGTATCATTTCTGTTTTATGATCATGTTAAGGTAGGTGTGACAATTTGTGTCACACCTTGTGATGTTCAACTTGATTGATGAATTTGCCATGCCAAATGATATCCAAATGTCTTGATTTTTTGTATGATGCACATTATGGATGTTGTGATTGCTCATGATTTTTGGTGGAATTTTTGGATTGATTTCTGATTTAATTGAGATTTTTCATTCTGGATGGTCATGTGTGAGCTTTTTAATTGCCTTGATTTTCATTTGATTGTGAAATGCTTGTGGATTATCCAATGAATGTGAGATTTTGCACACTATTTATAGACATGTTTAGTGTTGTTTTGGCTTTGGTTTGAGGTCTTTACCATAATCCATCTCTGTTTTAGGCTTATGCTAAGTTGGTGTGACATTTGGTGTCACACATGTGCTTGTTGTGCTTGTCTTGACTTATGCAATGTGATTGCCATGCCTAATGATGTCCAATGCCTCTAATCTTTTGTGTTATGATCATGTTGTATGTCCTGTTTACTCATGAATTTTGCCAAGATTATTTGAATCATTTTTGATTTAATGTGCATTTGTTTCTTCTGATGTCACAATGTGGTCACAACTTGCATACCTTGCCATGTTTGGTTCATGAAATGAATTTGGTGAATGATATTGATATGGGACTTTTTGGATTGTGTTCTTGATTGATTGAAGTTGATTCATGTTAATTTTCAGCTTCTGTTTTGAATTTTTCTCCATCTTTGACCCTAGGCTTTGACCTAGTGGTTAGTTGCTTATGTTTGAGCTTTGATTTCAGGTTGAGCATTCAAGTTCCATAGTTGTTGATGCTCTATCACTTGAGCCTTTGATGTTTACTTTTGACTACTAACCTTGTGTGTTTTGTAGGGTTATTAACTCATTTGAGTTTGACTGGTTGGCTTATGCCTTTGCTCATTGGGTTTGACTGTTTGATATTCATGATTGTCTGTTTGTCTGTATAGTTGTACTGATATTGTCTGATGTTTCCACAGGTACATTAGTTGCTTTAAGTTCACTTTGAACTTTCTTTTGCTTGGTTGCTTAACCACTAAGGTATAACTCTCTGACTTCATGTAGTCTGGAAGACCTGTCCTGTTATGGGGGCAGGCACCTGTCTGAAGTCCTCCTTAAGAGGCAATGCTTGTGTTTGTTTATTTTTGTGTCAAGCAGGAAAAGTCCTCTGATAAGGCAATGGGCAGATAAAAGAGATGTGTAATCCATCTCCTGCTAGTCAGTGTGTCATCCACTTTGCTCACACACCTTGTGTTGATGCATTGTGGATATTAACCCAAGATCTTTGTTGTGTCAGTCATATGTGGAGAAGAGTTCCTACTTTCTGAACTCCCACTTTCATTTGTCTGAAGCTCTCCCAGGCCAGGGATAAGAGCTGTGAGGTCTTACCCTCACTTCCCATTTCATCTGCTTCACCCTAACTCTCAATGTTAAGGTTAAGAGCTAACTACACCCGATTCCAGTTGGCTTGTGTTTTACAGCCTAACCTTGTATGAGCCCAATTGATTGCATATAATGTGTGTGATTGTTTATTGTGCTTGTGTTGTTTGACTGTGCTGTTTAGGATAGCTTGCTCCCTGTGCAAGTTAGATAGAAACCTCAACCTAGGACCATTGTGGATTGCATGATAACTATTAGGCTCGAGTCAGGCTCCCTTCTAGTTTGTCATTTCCCAGTCTCTGGTTAGGTTAGAAGTTTCTCCCCTGTTAAGGGGAACTACGTCGCCCTGATCCTCATACCAGATGAGGTACGTAGGCAGGAGATCGTACGAGGTCTCTCCGGGCACCCTTTTTCTTTTTTGTGTGTGTTTGCTTGACAGCTAGCAGGCTCGAGTACCAGACTCCCTGTTAGCTTGTTTGTTCAGCTTTTGTGTTGCTTTTGACGACTCAGCGTCCGGTTAACCTCTTGTTTTCTTGGAGTCTGACGTAAGTCCAGCGATTGGCAGTTGGTTTCTAGTGTGTGTTTGTTGGTTCAGAGTCTGATGTAAGTCCAGCGATTGGCATTCGGTTTCCATGTTTGCCTGTTTGTGTGGAGTCTGACGTAAGCCCAGCGATTGGCAGTCGGTTTCTTGTGTGTGTGTTTTGTTTCGGCATGCGTTAGCCGAACTACGGTAGCTCTGATTCTCATTCCAGATGAGATACGTAGGCATAGGATGCGATATCCTAGCGAGCCCTTTCCCCTCTACTTCCATCTGTGTTTTATTTCAGTGTGCGTGCATTCTTTTGAGCAGTGTTTAGCAACCTTTCTTCTATCTTTCTGAGCGTGGATCCCGTCGAGTACGATGGATGCGTAGGGGTGCTAATACCTTCCCTTTGCATAACCAACTCCCGATCCCATCTCTCTTTGGTCGCGAGACCATGTCTTCTCCAGGTTTACTTCGAGCATTTCCTTTCCCTCTTTTGGGATAAATAACGCACGGTGGCGGCTCTGTTTGTTTTGTTTTCCCGCCGGTTGATTTTCACGGATGCGACAGCTGGCGACTCTGTTGGGGAATAGAAGTTGACCTCTTGCTGGTCCATCTTCCCTAAGCGAGTCTCTCCTAGCGTTCTCTAGGATAGTTTAGGTTGCTTGTGTTGCTTTATTTATTGCATTTATGTTTATTATACTGTGACTGTATATATTTGCATAAATGTTTGCATGCATCATACTATCATTGTGCTGTCTTCTGTACAGGTGGTTCCTCTGAGTTTGGGGTGGGTGTTCTGAGTGGGGCTAAAACCCAGGCCCGAGTATACACCTAGGATTAGTGTGGTCTCATGTTGCCTCTCATGTTAGGTCAACATGTTTTGGGCGACGTGACATACCACAAGCCGGACGAGGTTCTTGTGAAGGAGCTCTTCCTTTGTGGAGTATCCACTTTGGTTGAGATACTTCATCTGAGCTGGTGACTTCGGTGACCGATCTTTCCCGGATCTTTGGTTTAGACGATTTTATGAGAGCTGCAGCGGCACACCCGAAAGGGCAAACCCGTTGAGTATCTTTTCCCGATTGTCGAGACCATTATCCGCCTTAGGATGACCTGATTAGAATTCACCTGTGAGGGGAGGGTTTGATTCTTGCAGATGCATGTTCTGATGGTGACTATGGTTCAGATGGTTTTTGGATATTTATTCCTGAGACGTCGGAGTTCTGTCCGTAGTATTTATCAGTGGGGATCCGTTTATTTCATGATTCCCTGGGTTGATTCAGATGGTGTCGTGGTTATCAGATTAGTGATTTCTCTGGTGATGATGGTGATGTATTCTTCAGTTCCGTTTATTTCGGAACCCTGAGTTGGATTTATGGTTGCGCAGTACCTCAGATGGTTGTGATTGATTCAGAGACCAGAGCTTCAGTTGATTTTCAGAGGACTTGGAGGATGGCACAGTGCATTGCATTCATGCATCAGCATCATTCCCATTTTGCATTCATCCGCATCTAACTCATGTTTATCCATACTCAAGGTACATTCTCGATTGAGATCCCGGTTGAGAGACATCATGATGTCAGAATATTGTTGTCAAATTATTATCCGTTTCGATGAAACCAGGATCAAAGGACAGAATGTTCCTCATACGGATAGACATTGCATTCATGCGTGAGTCATATTAACTTGTCTTCTGTTTTGCAGGTGTTAGTATCTAACGTGTTTGATTGACTCAGGAATCATTGCTCGCGCACGTAGAATCATTCCTTTGCACGTAGCTCGTCCACACAAATACCCTACCAGACGCAACAGACCCAAACTGATGGATACATCCAACGCAGACATTCTCGAACTGAAAGAGAAGATGAGTGAGCTGATCAATGTCATGCAAGGGTTCGCCTTGGGGCAGAAGGCGTTGGTTGAGAAAGTGGAGAAGCTTGAGCAGGCTTCAGCTGCTAACAGTGGTAATAATCAGGAGGGTGTTTCCAACAACGGCCTCGGTGGTTCTAGGGACGGTGGTGATCCCAGAAGGAAGGCAACTACTGCTGGTGTAATGATCAACAATGGGGGAGG
The DNA here is from genome assembly GCF_024323335.1 of Lathyrus oleraceus. Taxonomy (NCBI): domain Eukaryota; kingdom Viridiplantae; phylum Streptophyta; class Magnoliopsida; order Fabales; family Fabaceae; genus Lathyrus; species Lathyrus oleraceus. The sequence goes on from NC_066579.1 coordinate 297,973,587, forward strand.
TTTTGGTTTCGCTGCAGGCGATGTACCAGGTCCTATGGGCAATAATCTGAAGGATGATCAGTTTCCTCCTTTCTTTGGGGTTGAGGAGGATAGAGAGGAAGACCAGTTCTCCGTGCTAAATGAGCAGTTTGGTCAGTACGGTGTTCCGCCGCCAAACAAAGAAATTCAGGTGCTGGCAGAGAAGATTAGGGCTCTGGAAAGGCATGCTACTCCTGGGGCTATCAATATGACGAACATGGGGCTGGTTGAGGGAGTTGTGATCCCGCCAAAGTTTAAAGTGCCCATGTTTGACAAATACAATGGGAGTTCTTGCCCGGAAACTCATCTCCAGGCTTTTGTCCGAAAGATTTCTGCTTATACAATGGACCAGAAATTGTGGATGTACTTCTTCCAGGACAGTCTGTCTGGAGGATCTTTGGAATGGTACACCAAATTGAAGTCTTTTGACATTAAGAGTTGGCAGGATCTTGGCGATGCATTCTTTAAGCAATATCAATTCAACGCTGACATGGCTCCTAGTCGTACCCAGCTGCAGGGTATGTCTCAGAAGCCTAATGTGGGGTTTAAAGAATATGCGCAGAGATGGAGGGAGCTGGCTGCCAGGGTCCAACCTCCGTTGGTAGACCGAGAAATGTCTGATCTGTTCATGGGTACCCTTCAGGGGACGTTTGCTGAAAGAATGGTTGGATGCCCAGTTACCAATTTTGCTGATATAGTAGTGGCTGGTGAGAGAATCGAAAGCTGGCTGAAGATGGGGAAAATACAGGGAAATGCTCCGTCGTCTGGAGTAAAGAAGCCATTTGGGAATGGTCAGCGCAAGAATGAGGGTGAATCGAGTGTTGTGTATGCCCAGAGAGGACACGGTAGGGATCGTTACTACCAGCACACTGCTGCGGTAACAATTCCTGCTGGTAATCAATCGGTACAACAGCAACGGCAGCCACCCCAACAGAGAGCACAAAGAGATGGGTACCAAGTGAGAGGAAAGGGGATTGATCGTCAGTTTGATAGGCCACCCGTGACATATGCTTTGTTGTTTAAGAAGTTGATGGATCTTGGGTTGGTTCAGCCGAGGACGATGGCTCCGGTAAGATCAGATCAGAGGCCTCCTAACTATGATGAGAATGCCAAGTGTGAATTCCATTATGGTACACCAGGGCATAACATTGAGGGTTGTAGAGCCTTTAAACATATTATCCAAGACTTGGTAGACTCCAAGGCCATCAATTTTGCACCATCTCCGAATGTTAATGCTAATCCCATGCCTGCGCATGGTCAGGTGATGGTGGGCGTAATTGTTGAAGATTTGGATCACGCCTGTGCGGTAGGTGAAGAGACTGACGGTGACTGCGAGCTTGATAGTTGGATAAAACCGTGCGTACCAGGGATGGAAATCCAGAACTGGAAGGCCTAAAAGATCATCACTGTCACTCTGCGCGAAGAGTATTATTTCTGTTTTTCGATTCTGTTTGCATGAAAGCCATACGTTTTGCCCGAAACGTAATGGTCCATTGTAAGGGCCACCTCATGTGTTTCATTTTGCAACATTTTGCATCATTAATAAATGGATGTTTTTCACATTAAAAGCGGTGTTCCCTGTTTTTCATTTATTTTTGCAGTTTAAAAAATAATAAAAATGGCAATGTTTGTTTTCATTTTTCCCCCTTTTGATTTGTCTCGTTCCGACTTCAAAAAGTAATTCTCCAGATCTCATTGATAACAATTCAGTTACACCTCTGTATGACTTCAACAATCCGATCTATCATGCCGAAGAAGAAGGCGAAGAAGATCTTAATCTGCTTGAAGATTAGCCAGGTTGTTGAGACAAGAGGAGAAGGTGATTCAACCGCATGAGGAACGAGTTGAGCTTGTTAGCCTATGTACCGAGGAGGTCTGAAAGGAAATAAAGGTTGGGGCCGTCTTAGAGGCGAGTGTCAAGAGTAGAGGTGATGCCATTCGGTCTCAAGAACGCCGGTGCCACGCATCAGAGGGCCATGGTGACTTTGTTTCGTGATATGATTCATCATGAAATCGAATGCTATGTTGATGACATGATAGCAAAGTCCCAAGAAGAAGAGGGGCATCTGGTAGATCTGGCCAAGCTGTTTGGCTAGTTGAGACAATTCAAACTGAGGTTGAATCAGAATAAGTACACTTTCGGAGTGCGGTCCGGTAAGTTGTCGAGGCTTATTGTGAGCGAAAGAGGAATCGAGGTTGATCCTGCTAGAAAAAAAAAGAAAGAAAAAAAAAGAAAGAAAAGAAAAAAAGAAAAAAAAAGAGAAAAAGCAATAAGAGAAATGCCTGAACCGAGAACAGAGAAAGAGGTTCGTGGTTTCTTAGGTAGATTGAACTACATTTCACGGTTCATATCTCACCTAACAGCCACGTGTGAACCGATATTCAAGTTATTGAGAAAAGATCAAACGGTCAGGTGGAATAATGATTGCCAAGCGGCATTTGAAAAGATAAAAGAGTATTTGCAGGAGCCTCCGATTCTGATGCCTCCTGTGGAGGGACGACCGTTAATTCTGTACTTGACGGTCCTCGAGGGGTCTATGGGGTGTGTGTTGGGGCAGCATGACGAGTCTGGTCGAAAAGAGCATGCCATATACTACCTTAGCAAAAAGTTTACCGATTGTGAAACAAGATATTCACTGCTCGAGAAAACTTGCTGTGCTTTGGTCTGGGCTGCTCGCCGACTGAGGCAGTATATGCTGGTTCATACCACTTTATTGATTTCCAAGATGGATCCAATCAAGTACATTTTTGAGAAGCCAGCATTGACCGGACGGGTTGCGAGATGGCAAATGATTTTGACTGAATATGATATCCAGTATACTTCTCAGAAAGCAATCAAGGGGAGTGTATTGTCTGATTACCTCGCCCAACAACCCATTGAGGATTATCAACCGATGATGTTTGAGTTCCCTGATGAGGACATTGAGGTTCTCAAATCGAAAGATTGTGAGGAACCGATCCCGGAGGAGGGGCCTGACCCTGAATCCGAACGGATTCTGATGTCTGATGGGGCTGTTAATGTGAATGGTAGCAGAGTTGATGATGTTTTGGTTACACCGGAAAGATCCCGCATTCCTTGTGCTGCTAGGCTAACATTGGAATGCACCGACAATGGGGCAAGTATGAAGCCTGTATCCTGGGTATCGTACCTCGGTGCGTACATCTACTGGGGCAACGCCATGCTCGCTCGTGTATGGAATAGAAGTGGTATTACTTACAGAAGCCTAGATCCCATTATGGAGAGTCCTAATGGACGTGAAATTGCAAGAGGCTGAATGGGTAAGGACCCGGTATGAGGAGTTGAGCCTGATTGAGGAAAAGAGGCTGGTAACTATCTGTCATGGGCAGTTATACCAGCAACGGATGAAGCGTGCTTTCGATCGAAAGGTGCGACCTCGTGTGTATCACGCAGGCGATATGGTGCTGAAAAGGATCCTTCCTCCTCAAAATGATCGTAGGGGCAAATGGACACCCAATTATGAGGGTCCATTCGTGGTCAAGAAGGTTTTCTCTAGCATAGCCTTGTTATCGACGACCACGGATGACGAGGATTTTCCATCCCCTGTGAATGCGGACGCAGTTAAAAAATACTTCGTAAAAGAGACTCGCTGGACGAAAAGAATAAAATAGTCCAGGCAAAAATGGGCATCCCGGCGAACCGAAAAAAAAATGAAAAGGTTCGGGCAAAAATTAGGGATAAAAAGGAAAGTTGTACACCCGGCAAGTCGAAAACCTGAAAAGGCGACTTGGGCAAAAAAGGGTATCCCAGTGGACTGAAAACCCGAAAGCGCGGTCCAGGCAAAAGAGGGATTGAAACGAACAACTGCGTTTGGCATGATCGTTTGTACTTTGGATATGACATGGATAATCCCCGGTAGGGATCGGTCTGAAGCGTCTTGTTCAGAAGGCAGAAAGCACGGAAAGTCTGAGGACATATGGGGTGTAACCGAGTTGGAACTCGATGAGATCACGGGTTCATATTGCCATTAGGATAGATTTTCCTTTTGTGCGCAATTACCTCTTTTCAGGAATTGCTTCCTGTGTATTGCTCAATTTTGAGCCACACTTTTTTCAATCAATAAAATGCATATTCAGTCAAATAATTTTATTTTTGTTTTCATTACCGCTTTGATTGCAAAAACATATGTTTATTTTGATAAAGAATCTTTGCATTTTAAGACATACAGGTCCCTTCCAATGCATGTTCATAAGATTGAAAACCTGAAATCTTATTCGGAAGATTGAGTGACTTAGGTGTTGAAGTTTGGCACGCCTGGGGCACGTTTTTATCTAACGATCTCTTTTGCAGGTGCTGTTAGATATTTTCACTCACTTGCAGGTTGTGATGTGAAGCTTTTGACAAAAGATCCCCGTGGAGTCCAATCAGGGATGAATGAATTGAAGAATGGTGAAAAGACGGCGAAAGACGTACGACGATCCTGGATATTAATCAAGAAGACTCTTCAAAGTCTGAGGATTAAAAAGTTTGTACCAATCTAAGGAGTTCACTCTCCGTAGGGTACGGAGCAGTCGGGAATACAAGGTGATGAATCAGAAAAGTCCAGACGAGTCTGGGAGTTCTCAAAAGTGGAAAGCTGACACTGGATTTGGGATGTTGAATACCAGGGTTCGATGAGCCGACAGGTGTTCTGTGCCAGATATTCCTTGTTTCCCCAAGCGGGGTCGGAATGATTATCTCCCCAGCAGGTTTGTAATCGGTGTTTCCTCGGCAGCCAGGCCTGAAGGTTGCTATTTCCCTAGAGGAGGTGTTCGTTGCTGGCTTTTTCCCCCAGCAAGTCAGAGACTGTTGTTTTCCCCACAGAGTGTGTTGTGGGTTTCTTCCCCAGCGAAGTCCCCAAGCGGGTCAGGTGCAGAGGAGGTCATCCCCGATAAGGGTGGTCCTTTCCCCAGCAGCGGTGCTATTCCCTAGTAGGGTGGAGGTTGGAGTGTTGTCGGGTTCCTCAGCAGAGTGCCTCGAGCTCCCAGGAGGGTCCCTTGAGGGGGATACTTTTTATGCATTCATCATTTAGGAGATCATCGCATATTACATAATAAATTGCGTAGCATTTCCATAATTATGGAGCATTACGCTGAAAAAAAATCATCATGCATCATCATTGCAAGCATAAGCTAGTCTCAAGCCGTGGTTACCGTTTGAAATTTGGTTTCGCTAGTGGGTGAAGATGCTACCCAAGCCGTGGTTACCGTTTGAGGAGTGGTTTCGCTAGTTGGAAGATCAACATTAGCATTGCAAGCATCGGTTACTCAAGCCGTGGTTACCGCCTGAGAATCGGTTTTGCCGGTCAGTGAAGATGATACTCTGAGGAGTTTAGCATTGTGACGTTGGGTCAACGGTATTCCCCAGTAGCGCGATACTGGAGGAAGATTTCTGTCGTGCGAAACGGAAGTTTGAAGATGATACTCTGAGGAGTTTAGCATTGTGACGTTGGGTCAATGGTATCCCCCCGGTAGTACGATATTGGAGGAAGATTTCTGTCATGCGAAATGGAAGTTGGAAGGTGTTACCCTGAGGAGTTCAGCATCGGGATTTTGGAGCAACAACATTCCCCAGTTAGTCCCCGGCAAGCGTCTGCCTGGTTTTGACATATGTAGATGTCATCCTTGCGATACCAGTAAGTGTCGTGTCGATCCCCGTGGTATTTTCTTTGGTGTCAGTAAACATCATTGTTCGATGTCAGTAAACGTCGAGTTCCTTCCCAGTCATCAGTAAATGTCTGGTCGAGTATTTTCTTTGGTGTCAGTAAACATCATTGTTCGATGTCAGTAAACGTCGAGTTCCTTCCCAGTCATCAGTAAATGTCTGGTCGAGTATTTTCTTTGGTGTCAGTAAACATCATTGTTCGATGTCAGTAAACGTCGAGTTCCTTCCCAGACATCAGTAAATGTCTGGTCGAGTATTTTCTGTGGTGTCAATAAACATCATTGGTCGATGTCAGTAAACGTCGAGTCCCTTCCCAGTCATCAGTAAATGTCTGGTCGAATAACCTTTCTTTGGTGTCAGTAAACATCATTGATCGATGTCAGTAAACATCGTTGTTCGATGTTAGTAAACATCGTTGTTCGATGTCAGTAAACATCATTGTTCGATGTCAGTAAACGTTGATTCCCTTCCCAGTCATTGGTAAATGTCTGGTCGAATATCTTTTCTTTGATGTCAGTAAACATCATTGTTCGATGTCAGTAAACATCATTGTTCGATGTCAGTAAACGTCGAGTTTCTTCCCAGTCATCAGTAAATGTCTGGTCGAGTATCCTTTCTTTGGTGTCAGTAAACATCATTGTTCGATGTCAGTAAACATCGAGTTTCTTCCCAGTCATGGGTAAATGTCTGGTCGAATACCCTCTGATATGTCGTCATCAGAGTGGTGTTTTGGTGTTATTTCTGACGTTGCCAGCGGAATTATCAAAAGAAGGTGGAGAGCGGGGTTCAAATGGAGAAAGGGAAGTGTTGCGGCATTTTCTGGAGAGCGGGGTCCAAATGGAGAGAAGGAGATGCTGGGCATTTTCTGGAGAACGGGGTTCACAATGGCGATTACAAGTTATCGTCAAGCGGCTGGGGTTCAAATGGAGAAAGGGAGACACGGGGTGTTTTCTAGAGAACGGGGTTCACAATGGCGATCGCGAGTTATCGTCAGGCGACTGGGGTGCAACTGGAGAGCGGGGTTCATTGGTTGGCAAACAAGACTACTAAGAAGGTGTCGGGGTTCAAATGCGGTGATCGGGGATCATACGCGCGAAAATATTTGTTCGGGGTTCAAGAAAAGCGAAAAAATTATCAATCAGAAAGTTTCGGGGTTCAAGAAAAAGTAAAAGAAATAATAATAATCCCCAGCGGATGCGGCGTTCAGGCCATGGTTATTCCTGTGTTACCGTTTGTTTTGGTATGCAGGTCAATGTTTCTGTTCGGTGTTCAGGCCGACTTTTTCCGTGCCAGACGAATTCTTCTTTTGAGATCGCTTCTTTGCCGATTCTGACAGGCATGGTTAATTATTTCCCATCAGAGTGCAAATTGTTCGTCTGTTCTTGGTATTCAATCACTCTTCATCCTGATCATCTGAAAGCCGAGGCTGTTCATATCGACAGGTTCACAGTGGATTGAATAGGGGCAGCTGTAACACCTCAAAATTTGCCCTCCTCTCTTGGGACTAGCTTAGCATATTGCATTTCATTTTGTAGGACATTAGTCATTTCATATTGCATATCATGTGAAAATAAGCAAGTCATCCTCCTAGGTCTTTCTCAGAAGATGGAGAGGTTGAGAGATGCAAGCCTGAGGGTCTCATGAATTGATCACTAATCATCTGAGGTTGTGCTTCAATTAGGGTTTTTTGGTTCCTCAAGGAGGTTGGGTATTATCTTGGTTAAAATGATACATCATCATCATCATGGTTCATTATTCCTGATCAGATTCCTTGGGATTAGGGTTTTGACCTCTGGTTAACCCTAATCAGTTGCATTCTACTGGGCAGGGTTTCTCAAGGAGATGAGGTCTTTATTGAGATGGAGATCGTCATGTGATTTTATTGAGCTTGTATAAGATAGGGTTTCATTTTTGGTGCCATTTCATCAAGAGGTTGAGGCTCATAATCATCTGTACATGACCAAGTCATCTGTCAACCATAAAAGTCAACTGCAAAGTCAACTGTTGGATTTGAAGCTGGGAAGTGGCTAGAAATACTTCATTCATGTTCAAACAAGTCTCATTTGACATTTCAAACATCAACATTGAAGAATTTAAAGTCAGGACAAAACTTTCCAAAAATAGAAAGTGACTTGTAGTTCAAATTTGCCAAAAATGGAAAGGTTTTCAACTCAACTTTCCAACATCAAGAAAGCTTCAAATGAAATTTTGTTGAACATGAAAGTTGTATATCTTTCTCTCCCATTTCCAAAAAGTCCAAGATAATCAATTTCTCATGTGTGGTTGAAGAGATATGGATCAAACTTGACAAAGTGTACATGAAGCTTCAAATGGGCATAACTTCTCAACCAAAACTCCAATTGAAGTGGTTCTTTTTGCTAAATTCTCATTTTGACCTCTAGTTTCCAAAACATACATCACATTACATCAATTGTCATCACATAATCATTTGCCAATTTTTGGATTTTTGGAGGGAAATTTCAATATTTAAAATTGGTGAATTATTTGAACTTTTGGCCATTGCTAATGATTTCAAAACAGATTTTTAAGTGAAATTCAATCATAATTCGTGCACTATTCACCATGCATTTCATGCATAGGGTGAAAAACTCAATTTGCCAAAACACTCCCTAACTCATCCATTTCATTAGCATTTGGTTTAAAGCTTAATTAAGCATGATTAGTGGAGCATATATAAGCATAACCATAACTGTTTTCAGGGTTAACAACTCATAATTTCAGATCTAGATCTCAATTCATCAAACTTTTTCTCTCAAATTTTTTCTCAATTTCTTCACATAACATCACATTCCATTGCTTGATTCATCACTTTGAAGTATCATTGAGCAGATTTGGAGGTGGAATCACATGAAATCGTGCAAGGTTGAAGCATACATCAAGATTGAGCAACAATGATGAATCAAGGTTCTGGCCAAATCGTGCACAATTAATCCTCAATTTCTCTTCCAAACACTTGTACAAGCATTGTAGAAGGACTGTTGAGCATCACCAAGGCTTGAATCAACACAATTCTAATTATGCACTTCAAGAGGTCACAGATTCGATCTCCTTATTTCTTAAAATTGTTATGATATATTTGTAGATCTCTTAATGCTGAGTATGCTGAGCTTTGAATCATTAAAATCCATGCATGTTTGACTGAGTTATGGTAGTTTAAAGTTTCATGTGCAAATGTTCATGGGATCGATTCTCTTTGTATGTGATGATTTAGACTTAGCCATGCCTTGATTCGTGATCTATGATGAATGTGCTGCATGTTGATATGCTTACTTTTGATTTCTGGGAGAATTGTTCTTGATGTTGATGAACATCCACTGTTCATATGATGAACACGATGAAGAAGATGATGCAGATGATTAGGCCACGGTTTTGATGCGCTTTGGCCACAGGAAAGCGTTGCTCATGCGTTAGATTAGGACTGCAACATGATTGGTTGATTTCAAACTCCATGCACGCGCCTGATTGGCTTTGCCTTGCCAGCGCATAAGTGAAACGCATCGTTTCACTCAGCGCGCCAATTCAGTTCAAATTGCTCCCTGGATTCGATTCTTGGCCGTGCCATTTCATTTAAATATTTTCATGGCTTCATGTTTTCCCTCCTATTTCATGTTCATGCTTCAATTATATTTTTTATTTTTTTCCCAACTTCACAAAATCACTAAAAATAGAAAAATGCATCAATTTAATCCAAATATTTTCCTACTTAATCCTTTTTTTGTCTACTATGTTTTGATTATTAATTCCAAAATTGTGCCTGGCCTGGAAATTATTTTTCCTAGGGAGTTTGAACATGTGTCCATTTTGTACTTTGCCTTGCTATATCATTTGTGAAATGATGAGTTTCAATCCAATGCTTCTGAAATTTTGCATGTTGAAACTAGACTCATGGCTTGAAATTATGGTGTTGATTTGGTATTTTTATCATATATCATTTCTGTTTTATGATCATGTTAAGGTAGGTGTGACAATTTGTGTCACACCTTGTGATGTTCAACTTGATTGATAAATTTGCCATGCCAAATGATATACAAATGTCTTGAATTTTTGTATGATGCACATTACGGATGTTTTGATTGCTTATGATTTTTGGTGGAATTTTTGGATTGATTTCTGATTTAATTGAGATTTTTCATTCTGGATGGTCATGTGTGAGCTTTTTAATTGCCTTGATTTTCATTTGATTGTGAAATGCTTGTGGATTATCCAATGAATGTGAGATTTTGCACACTATTTATAGACATGTTTAGTGTTGTTTTGGCTTTGGTTTGAGGTCTTTACCATAATCCATCTCTGTTTTAGGCTTATGCTAAGTTGGTGTGACATTTGGTGTCACACATGTGCTTGTTGTGCTTGTCTTGACTTATGCAATGTGATTGCCATGCCTAATGATGTCCAATGCCTCTAATCTTTTGTGTTATGATCATGTTGTATGTCCTGTTTACTCATGAATTTTGGCAAGATTATTTGAATCATTTTTTATTTAATGTGCATTTGTTTCTTCTGATGTCACAATGTGGTCACAACTTGCATACCTTGCCATGTTTGGTTCATGAAATGAATTTGGTGAATGATATTGATATGGGACTTTTTGGATTGTGTTCTTGATTGATTGAAGTTGATTCATGTTAATTTTCAGCTTCTGTTTTGAATTTTTCTCCATCTTTGACCCTAGGCTTTGACCTAGTGGTTAGTTGCTTATGTTTGAGCTTTGATTTCAGGTTGAGCATTCAAGTTCCATAGTTGTTGATGCTCTATCACTTGAGCCTTTGATGTTTACTTTTGACTACTAACCTTGTGTGTTTTGTAGGGTTATTAACTCATTTGAGTTTGACTGGTTGGCTTATGCCTTTGCTCATTGGGTTTGACTGTTTGATATTCATGATTGTCTGTTTGTCTGTATAGTTGTACTGATATTGTCTGATGTTTCCACAGGTACATTAGTTGCTTTAAGTTCACTTTGAACTTTATTTTGCTTGGTTGCTTAACCACTGAGGTATAACTCTCTGGCTTCATGTAGTCTGGAAGACCTGTCCTGTTATGGGGGCAGGCACCTGTCTGAAGTCCTCCTTAAGAGGCAATGCTTGTGTTTGTTTATTTTTGTGCCAAGCAGGAAAAGTCCTCTGATAAGGCAATGGGCAGATAAAAGAGATGTGTAATCCATCTCCTGCTAGTCAGTGTGTCATCCACTTTGCTCACACACCTTGTGTTGATGCATTGTGGATATTAACCCAAGATCTTTGTTGTGTCAGTCATATGTGGAGAAGAGTTCCTACTTTCTGAACTCCCACTTTCATTTGTCTGAAGCTCTCCCAGGCCAGGGATAAGAGCTGTGAGGTATTACCCTCACTTCCCATTTCATCTGCTTCACCCTAACTCTCAATGTTAGGGTTAAGAGCTAACTACACCCGATTCCAGTTGGCTTGTGTTTCACAGCCTAACCTTGTATGAGCCCAATTGATTGCATATAATGTGTGTGATTGTTTATTGTGCTTGTGTTGTTTGACTGTGCTGTTTAGGATAGCTTGCTCCCTGTGCAAGTTAGATAGAAACCTCAACCTAGGACCATTGTGGATTGCATGATAACTATTAGGCTCGAGTCAGGCTCCCTTCTAGTTTGTCATTTCCCAGTCTCTGGTTAGGTTAGAAGTTTCTCCCCTGTTAAGGGGAACTACGTCGCCCTGATCCTCATACCAGATGAGGTACGTAGGCAGGAGATCGTACGAGGTCTCTCCGGGCACCCTTTTTCTTTTTTGTGTGTGTTTGCTTGACAACTAGCAGGCTCGAGTACCAGACTCCCTGTTAGCTTGTTTGTTCAGCTTTTGTGTTGCTTTTGACGACTCAACGTCCGGTTAACCTCTTGTTTTCTTGGAGTCTGACGTAAGTCCAGCGATTGGCAGTTGGTTTCCAGTGTGTGTTTGTTGGTTCGGAGTCTGATGTAAGTCCAGCGATTGGCATTCGGTTTCCATGTTTGCCTGTTTGTGTGGAGTCTGACGTAAGCCCAGCGATTGGCAGTCGGTTTCTTGTGTGTGTGTTTTGTTTCGGCATGCGTTAGCCGAACTACGGTAGCTCTGATTCTCATTCCAGATGAGATACGTAGGCATAGGATGCGATATCCTAGCGAGCCCTTTCCCCTCTGCTTCCATCTGTGTTTTATTTCAGTGTGCGTGCATTCTTTTGAGCAGTGTTTAGCAACCTTTCTTCTATCTTTCTGAGCATGGATCCCGTCGAGTACGACGGATGCGTAGGGGTGCTAATACCTTCCCTTCGCATAACCGACTCCCGATCCCATCTCTCTTTGGTCGCGAGACCATGTCTTCTCCAGGTTTACTTCGAGCGTTTCCTTTCCCTCTTTTGGGATAAATAACGCACGGTGACGGCTCTGTTTGTTTTGTTTTCCCGCCGGTTGATTTTCGCGGATGCGACAATCATCACGATTATTTTTTTGGACAGTGGTAAAAAAATGTTTTAATAATTAAAAAAATAGACACCTAAAGGTAAGTAATTACTTTGGTGCAATAAATTATTGAAGTAGAAAGATGTTACCAAATATATGTTTTGTAGTAATACACCTCTTAAAAACATCCTAAATATAATGTTTGAGACAAAGGGTCTAACCTAATGATATAAACTAAGGGTCTAACCTAGTTTAGAGAGTTTGCTATAAGTACGTAGAAACTTTGAAAAGGAGAGAAAGAGGCTTGAGACAAAGGGAGAACTTGGAACTTTGAGAGAGAGGAGGTCATTCAAACCAATTCATATTCAGATTACTTGTTAGGAATTTAGGCAAAGGAGGAGAATGAATTCAATAATAGGTATATGTTTAAGGGTAGAATTGAGGAGTCCTTAACCTCTTATTAGTTTGTATGATTATGCATATTTTGTTGTGATTATATATGAATCTCAAATTTGGTAATCAATTAGTGTTGTAATTTGTTTTTCTTGATGAAATTAGTGTACATGATGAAATTAGTGTTGTAATTTTGATGTGATAATATTGTTTTTCATGATGAAATTAGTGTACATGTGTGTGTTATGATAAAAGTGAGAAATAATTGATAATTATGCTTGCTAATTGATAGATATAGGTTGTGTGATGTCAATATATTGATTCTCTGTTATTTTCTGATCGATTTGAGTACCTAGAAGTGGAAAATCGTAGTTCTAAATTGAACTCCATAAAGAAAAACAAATTATGCATTATGTAGGTCGATGGTGGGCGCCATCGTCGTGGCGACCAGATCACCGTGGATTTTAGAGTTGATGGCGGGCTCCATCACCATGACGGGTTACCCTCCATGCACCCAAAATGAGCGTAATGAGCTCTAGTGCATGGAATTGAGTTCTGATTCTAGTCTTTTATGTGGTATGATGAATCGAGGTGTTGTTGGGTACTGTTTGGTGTCTATAATTAATTATTAGAAGTGCTTAATTAGTTTTTATATGATTTTTAATCAAAATTATAAAGTATGTGATAAATATTGGATATGTGCACAATCGATGATGATATTGTATACTTGTTGTGAATTGTTATGATCATATGTTGTTGTATGAGCATGACTTATGTTGTTGAATCATGAGTATGTTATTGTGGGATGATAGTTCGGGAGGGGAACTATTATCGTTGAGTCAATGCATCTTTTGTTTATTGTCGGGAGGGGACTTTAAACATTATATTATTGTTGCATTGATATGTTGTGACATGCATTCATTATGTCGTTGTTGTTGATGAAAGAAGCATGTTGTAATCCGAGCAGGGTGGATTGGTGACTTGTCCCGAATCCGAGCAGTGTAGATTCGGGGGTCAAGCAGGGTGAACCTGGTTCCTGAGTGGACCAATTGATGAGGCTACGGTAGAACATGCATATGTGTCTAGTTGAGGTTATGAGTCTCATTATATACTTTAAATGATGAACATGTGATTGTTTGTGTATGTTGATGGCATGGGTGTGAGATGATGTTATTTGATTATTATTGAATGCGTAGATGTTTAAATTCTACCTTGGATTTTATACCGTTAAATTATTGATGTGAATTCTCACCCCCTTTGCTTTGATGTTGTCCACCATGGATATCTTGCAGATACTCGGGAGTAGAGTTTACTGTTGTGAGTGAAAAATAGCTCTTGGAGTTATTTTCATTAGTTATCATTTTTATTCTTAGTCGTCATGCTCTGATTCTGTAATACTTGAGGTGAATGATATTTCGTTTATTATGTTGATGTTGACGTTCTTATTTTGACGAAGTTTAATAATTTTTATGTTGAGATGTTTTAAAGTTGTTGAGAATTGAATATTGAATTTCCTCTTTTAGTTATTTTGTGAAAGATGAGTCTTTATAAGACTAAAATCAAAGTTAAATAATTTATTACTGCAATTTAAAATGAGTTCGATGTGATGATACCCTAAGTAAGATGAGAATGCGATGACAAGTGTTGCATGATGATTGTTTTATGCTGCATGTTTTCTAAATGAATATGTTTTGTTGAAGGATTGTCGTTGGTGATACCTTAAATTGTCGAGTAATTATTCCTTTATAAGTTTCACGATTTAGGGTGTTACATAGTGGTATCAGAGCCTAGTTGGTATGTCCATCCAGGTTATTGTATGGTAATTTTTCCCTAGTATGTGACTTGTGTGTGTACACTATCGATGCATTGTTTCTTCTAATGTCTATTTGATGGTATGCATAATGGCTGGAAGAAATGATCGCGCTATTTTCGATGCTTTGGAGTCAGTGGTTCAGGAACTGAATGAACCACATAATCAAGTTGATGATGAGTTTTGCGGCTTGGGAAAATTTTAGAGGAATAACTCACCGGCATTCAAGGGTAGGTATGACCCGAAGGTTCTCATACATTGTTGGAAAAGATTGAAAATATTTTTCGAGTAATGGCCGGCATTGAGGAACAAAAGGTATTTTTTCGTACTCACATGTTGTTTGAGGAAGCTTAGGATTTGGAGAAGTACTTCCCTGAGGATGTGCGTAGCAAGAAAGAGATTGAATTCCTTGAGTTTAAGCTAGGAAATTTGATAGTTGCAGAGTATGCTGCAAAGTTTGAAAAGCTAATGAAATTTTGTCTGCATTATAATAATATTGTTGCTGAGGGTTCAAAGTGCATCAAGTTTGAGAGCATGTTACTGTTGGTGTAAGCCCTAGAGGCCAATACTTTTGGTACTTGTATCGAATTATTTATTAATAATAAAAGACTTTTTTCTTTATTATGTTTGTCTAATAAAGTCCCTAGATTAGATAGTCCGTTTAATGTATCAAGTGTGACTTAATCATGAGATCACATTAAACATAAGGATACTATTCTTAAAGTATCCATAGTCAAGCTTTATTGTGAAGTGGGATAACATTAAAGCATTAAGACTATTATGTTTATAGACTGATGATCACATCTCATGGATCATGGATAAGGAGTTATCAAGTCTTAAACATAGGTATGAATATTAAGAGTAATATTTATATTGGATTGACCCGATATGAGAATACTATATATAATATTATGCAAAGTGTCATAAGTTATTCTCATGGTGATAATGGTGTATACCACCCTTCGACCTGAAACCACTATGGACCCTAGATGTAGAGTCGAGTGTCTTATTGCTGATCAAACATTGTCCGTAACTAGATGACCATAAAGACAGTTGATGGGTACTCCACGAAGCATGCTAAGGGACATGAGTGACCTAGATGGAATTTTCTCATCCTGCGTAATAGGATAAATATCTATAGGCCCAATATTGAACTGGACAAGGATGACACGGTCTATGCCTTGTGTTCAATATAGACATAAGGGCAAAAGGGTAATTGTACACATAAGTATTATCACAAAAGGATTTGTCAGATCACATGACATTTTCGTATCTTGGGTAGCAGTGATGTGTTGCTAGATACCGCTCACTGTTTATTATGTTAAATACGTGATTTAATATAATTTTCAATGCCGCAAAAACCTACAGGGTCACACACAAAAGGACAGATTGATGAGAGATAGAGTAACTAAGGAATACCGTAATGTACGGTGCACTTAAGTGAATTGTAGGACATCGTAAGGTACGGTGTACTTAAGTAGAATACGAAATATGGTAAGGTACCACGCGCTTAAGTGATTTTAGCATATTATAAGATATGAGCCACATACACTTGAGTGGGCTTTTTAGCTTGCAGCCCACACAAGTGGTTCTATAAATAGAACCCTTGTGTAGAAGCATTTGAGCAGTTGCAATTTCGTTTCTCTCTCTCTCACTCAAGGCCTTCATTCGTAGCAGCTAGCACTGAGATTGAAGGAATTCGTTTGTGTGGACTGAGTAGAGGCGTTGTCATCATTCAACGTTTGTGATCGCTCTGTAGATTTGCATCAAAGGTTACAATCGCCACAAGAGGTAATGATTCTATTACTGATCATGCCCATTCGTAAGGATCACTAAAGGAGAAATTTTAAATTCCGCTGCGTTTTGGATCACCCTTCTCCTTCAGTTACGCCGTGAATCTATGATGAGGAAAACAAAGCCTGGTCTGCTCACTACAATAGTGTTAGTGAATGTAAGAACAAAAATTGTTCTACAACAGATTCCTTGATTTTGATGATAACAAAGGATGAAACCAAAAATGGCACCCTAACGAAAAGTTTCTAAGTGTGCAGGATTCTAAAGAAAGAAGGAAGAAATCTGATGATGTCATCAGATACAAAACCAGATCAGATACAAATTATCAAATGATCAGAAGCATCTGAAGTGGAAACAAGTTCAAGAAAGTCTAACTCTGAGCAAAAACAGCAAAGTATCAGAAGCATCTGAACAAGAAGTAAGCTCTAGAAGTTCTGACTCTGATCAACACCATCTCTAAACTCCAGAACTTATCAGCGCTATCTGAAGAATCTATCAGAATCCAAAAGAGATCAACATCAGAAGTAAGACTCCAAGATTCTCAGATACACGAAGACTCTGATCATGGAATTACTAATTATGAAAGAGTAACGTTAAAGTCAAGTAAAGGATTGCAAATGGATTTCCTAATACAGAAAGAGACGTTAATCTCCAATTTCAATAAAGAAGGTACTATATGTGGTAAGTAGTCATTTCAAGGAGAGAAAGTTATCCTGCAGAAGCTATTTATGTTATGGCGTAAATTCATCTTATTACTCATCAGTTTCAACTACTACCTCACTGATCTATATAAAGGACTGCAAATCAACATTCAGTAAAAAAACAACACATACAAGGAAAAATTATACTGAAACATCAACGCTCAAGAAAACACTCTTGCTCTCTAAATCTTCACAAAGCTGTTGCTTATAACGTGAATCACTTTGTTCTTACTATTGTAATACATGCTTATCTTAGAAGCACTCTAGATTACATAAATCTTTTATCTATTGTTTGTTTATTTCCTCAAGTGACTCTGTGTAGTCTGTATACTTGAGAGGACTAAGAGATCTTTCTCTTAGACGTTGTTTGTAATCAATCTTTCAAGATTAGTGGATTAAGTCCTTGTTGAAGGCGAAATCACCTCGGCCGGGTGGACTGGAGTAGCTTTGTGTTATAAGCGAACCAGTATAAAATCATTGTGTGGTTTTCATTTTGAAAAAGCGCTTATTTTTCCAAATAATTCAAACCCCCCCTTTCTTGTTTTTCTCACCTTCAATTGGTATCAGAGCTCCGGCTCTGTTATTGATTTTCTAATCAAACACTTAACAGTGTAGAGAGATCCAGTACGAGAAAAACTATGGCCCACTCAAATGAAAAAGATAGTTACAATGCTAAGCCTCCTGTTTTTGATGGAGAGAAGTTTGACTACTGGAAAGATAGAATTGAAAGTTTCTTTCTGGGTTATGATGCTGACCTCTGGGACATTGTCACAGATGGATACACACCTCCAGTCTTAGAAGATGGAGCTGAAGTTCCCAGAAGTAAGATGTCAGATGATCAGAAACGAGTTTTCAAGAATCATCACAAGGCCAGAACCATACTCCTAAATGCTATATCTTACAACGAGTATGAAAAGATCACCAACAGAGAAACAGCCAAAGACATACTTGACTCTCTAAGGATGACTCATGAAGGAAACTCTCAAGTCAAAGAGACAAAGGCTCTGGCGCTTATCCAGAAATATGAAGCCTTCAAAATGGAAGATGATGAAGCCATAGAGGCAATGTTCTCTAGATTCCAAACTCTGATTGCAGGTCTCAAGGTTCTAGACAAAGGATACACAACTGCAGACCATGTCAAAAAGATAGTCAGAAGTCTGCCAAAAAAATGGAGACCCATGGTTACTGCTCTGAAGTTGTCAAAGGATCTGAACAATATCAGCCTTGAAGAACTTGTTAGTTCCCTCAGAAGCCATGAGATAGAACTAGAGGAAGATGAGCCTCAGAAAAGGAACAAGTCTGTAGCATTGAAGTCCAGACCTGAAAGACGCAAACCTGACAGAACCAAAGCTCTCCAGGCAGAAACTGAAGATACTGATGACTCTGAACTAGAAGATTCTGATGATGAAGAAGAATTGTCCCTACTAACCAGAAGAGTTAAGCAACTCTGGAAAAAGAGGAACAACAACTTCAGAAGACCAAGACCCAAAGGGGATCGATCAGAATCAACTTCAAAAGGTAAATCTAACAAAGATATTACGTGTTATGAATGTAAAGAAACAGGTCATTACAGGAATGAATGCCCCAAGCTAAAGAAAGACAACTCTAGAAAAGAAAGCTTCAAGAAAAATACCTTCAGGACAAAGAAAGGGCTGATGGCTACCTGGGATAATAGTGAATCTGGATCATCAGAATCTGACTCTGATGAACAGGCCAATGTGGCACTTATGGCAACCACATCCAGGAGTAGCTCAGATGAAGAATCTGAAGAGGTATTTTCTGAACTTTCTCGATCTGATCTAGAATCTTGTTTGTCAGAAACTCTTAGCTCATATCAGAAATTAAAACAAAAGTTTAAAAACATTAAAGGCTGTCTTAAAGTAAAATTTGAAGAATGTAGTGAACTTGAGATGACAATTCTAGCACGAGAAGATACTATTAGATCTTTAACATTAGAAAGAGATGGAGCAAAAAGAAAAAGCTTAGAATTAGAAGAAGCGTTGTCTCAAGCACCACAAACTTCAAATAAAATAATTTATAAATACGAAGAAGCCTTTCAAGAATTTCTGAAAAATGGGATAGATAGGAGTATTATGGCATCCATGATTTATGGAGTAAGTCAGAACAATAAAAAGGGAATTGGGTATGATTCTAAGGAAGATAAAACTTCTACCAGTGACCAACTTAAATCTCCCTTTTCATATCATTACACACACACACAAGAACAAAAATTTAAAAATGCTAGAAAAACCAAAGTTATAAGAAACTCTGGGAAAACTAATCTGAAAGGACCCAAGAGATTCTGGGTACCAAAAGATAAGATTGTGTATGTTGCAGATATCCTATGCAGCAAAGTTCAGACACCAGTCATGGTACCTGGACTCTGGATGCTCGCGACACATGACGGGAAGAAAGTCTATGTTCCAAAGTCTGGAACTTAAAGACGCTGGATTTGTAGGCTTCGGAGGAGATCAGAAAGGAAGGATCAGAGGCTCCGGAACTATTGGTAATGGTACTCTTCCCTCTATATCTGATGTCCTTTATGTAGAAGGATTAATGCATAACTTATTATCCATAAGTCAATTAAGTGATAACGGTTATGATGTAATCTTTAATCAAAAAACATGTAAAGCCATTAATCAGAACGATGGCTCTATCCTTTTCACAGGCAAGAGGAAAAACAACATTTATAAAATTAATCTTTCTGATTTAAAAGAACAAAATGTTAAATGTCTGATGTCGGTTCACGAAGAGCAATGGGTATGGCATAGACGCTTGGGCCACATTAGCATGAGGAAACTTTCTCAGCTAACTAAACTCGAGTTAGTCAGAGGCCTACCTAAACTGAAGTTTTCTTCAGATGCTCTGTGTGAAGCATGTCAGAAAGGAAAATTTTCAAAAACATCCTTTAAAAAGAAAAATGTTGTTTCTACCTCTAAGCCTCTGGAACTTCTTCACATTGACTTATTTGGTCCTGTGAAAACAGCATCAGTTAATGGAAAGAAGTATGGACTAGTCATTGTTGATGATTACAGTTGCTGGACATGGGTAAAATTCCTAAAGCACAAGAGTGAGTCTCACTCTGTATTCACTAGTTTCTGCTCCAAAGTGCAAAAAGAATTTGATACTAAAATTGTTAGAGTCAGAAGTGATCATGGTGGAGAATTTGAAAACAAAGATTTTGAAGAATTATTTGACTCTAATGGAATATCCCATGATTTCTCCTGCCCTAGAACTCCACAACAAAATGGAGTTGTAGAGAGGAAGAATAGGACACTCCAAGAGATGGCCAGAACCATGATCAATGAAACTAATGTGGCAAAGCATTTTTGGGCAGAAGCTGTAAATACAGCGTGTTACATTCAGAATAGAATCTCTATAAGACCCATTCTGGAAAAGACTCCCTATGAACTGTGTAAAGGAAGAAAACCAAACATTTCATATTTTCATCCTTTTGGATGTTCTTGCTTTATTTTAAACACTAAAGAACATCTGAACAAGTTTGATTCCAAAGCACAGAAAGGTATTATGTTAGGATACTCAGAACGCTCTAAAGGCTACAGAGTATACAACACAGAAACCAAAATTGTAGAAGAATCAATTCATGTCAGATTTGATGATAAGCTTGACCCTGAAAAGTCAAAGCTAGTTGAAAATTTTGCAGATTTAGAAATCACTCTTGCAGGATCTGATAAAACTCCAGAAGCAACTGTCACTCAGAACTCTGAAGAAATTAAAACCCCAGAAATCCCAAAGAAAGTTAAAAGTCGTATCAATGTATCTGAAGATTTGATTCTGGGAAACAAGGACGAACCTGTCAGAACCAGATCTACCTTCAGGATCTCTAAAGATACTCCTCTGGGACTAGTGTCTCTGATTGAGCCTATGTCCTGTGATGAAGCACTTCAAGATAACGACTGGGTTTCAGCCATGCAAGAAGAATTAGATCAATTCACAAAGAATGATGTCTGGGATCTTGTTCCAAAGCCCAGAGGCACTCACGTTATTGGAACTAGATGGGTATTCAGAAACAAGCTGAATGAGAAAGGAGAAGTCGTCAGAAACAAAGCTCGACTGGTAGCTCAAGGTTATAGTCAACAAGAAGGTATTGATTTTAATGAAACTTTTGCTCCAGTCGCAAGGTTAGAATCTATTCGTCTTCTTGTATCTTTTGCTATTAATCACTCTATCAAATTATACCAAATGGATGTCAAGAGTGCATTCCTTAATGGTTATATTTCAGAAGAAGTGTATGTCAACCAACCTCCAGGTTTTGAAAATTCAAATTTTCCAGAACATGTTTTTAAACTTAAGAAATCCTTATATGGACTTAAACAAGCTCCCAGAGCTTGGTATGAACGATTAAGCAATTTTCTTCTAGAACAAAATTTTATCAGAGGGAAAGTTGATTCTACACTCTTCTGTAAAAACCTTAATAATGATCTCATGATATGCCAGATTTACGTTGATGATATTATTTTTGGTTCTGCTAATATCTCTGTTTGCCAAGAATTTTCTAAGTTAATGCAGGCAGAATTTGAAATGAGTTTAATGCAAGAACTAAAGTTCTTTCTGGGAATTCAAATTAATCAAACTCCAGAAGTCACGTACGTTCATCAAAGCAAGTACATTAAAGACGTTCTGAAGAAGTTTGACATGACTGAATGCAACTCTGCAAAAACTCCCATGCACCCAACTTGCATTCTTGAAAAGGAAGAGGTAAGCAACAAGGTTTGTCAGAAGCTCTATCGAGGTATGATAGGCTCTCTTCTCTATCTGACTGCTACTCGTCCTGATATTCTCTTCAGCGTCTGTCTCTGTGCCAGATTCCAGTCAGATCCTAGAGAATCTCATTTAACAGCAGTTAAGAGAATTCTTAAGTATCTGAAAGGAACTCCTAACCTGGGCCTGATGTATAAGAAAACATCAGAGTATAGACTTTCTGGTTACTGTGATGCAGATTATGCAGGAGATAGATTAGAACGAAAAAGCACATCTGGAAATTGCCAGTTTCTGGGAAACAATCTGATATCCTGGGCTAGCAAAAGACAGTCAACTATCGCTCTATCAACTGCAGAAGCAGAATATATCTCAGCATCACTGTGCACAACTCAGATGCTCTGGATGAAGCATCAGTTAGAAGATCTGCAAATTTTTGAGAGTAACATTCCTATCTTCTGTGATAATACTGCTGCCATTTGTCTAAGTAAGAATCCCATTCTACATTCCAGAGCTAAACACATTGAAATAAAACATCATTTTATCAGAGACTATGTTCAGAAAGGGATAGTAACATTGAAGTTCATTGATACAGATCATCAATGGGCAGATATCTTTACTAAGCCTCTAGCTGAAGATAGATTTCTTTTTATCTTAGAAAATCTGAACATTCAAAATTGCCCAGAATGAAGTGTGGCTCTGAAAATGTAAAATGAGACTCTGACATAAAAACAAATGTTCTTCTGCCTCTGACTCTGATACTTCTACAAGTTAAGAAGATATCTGAGTTAGAAATCTCCAGGAATCAATCTTTTGGTATTCCTGAAGATCAGATACATCAACACGTGGAGCACTAAGCGTCTAACCCTAGAACTTCTAGACAGCTGTCAAAAGAAATTCAAAGGACAGACGTTTGAAATCTCCTTGAGCAGTGTGCGTACTGTTGGGATTAGACATTCATTAATTAGCTGTAATCATTTTTCCCCCAAGCGTGCAAACTTGAGCTTTGTGCTAACGCATTTTGATGTGTCGTTTTGCATGTGTTTTACTTAGAGTATTTAAACACTTTTCTCACATTTCACACATTTATCACTCTCACTCACTCTAAAACCCTAAACCTCTCTGAAGCATTCTCTGAAAGCTCTTCATCTTCATCAATCTTCATCTTCTTCTTCACCATGGACGCTCAACAACAACAAGTTTTCAACTTTTCACAACAAATGGAATCAAGCTCTACTGCTCAAACTTCAAGCATTCCAACTCCAACGGTTACAGGCGTCTCCATCACCCCTGTTTACAAGGAACCCCATGTTCTTGACCGTGAACCCCATATTAACCTATCAACCCCTTTGAAGGACTGGAAGTGTTGTGTGAAACGCTAGTAGATTTCGACAACTTGAGGAGAAATGGCGTTGATCTTACTGAAGAACTTCGTCAACAAGGGTGGGAAAACTACTTCCAAAGGCTTTATGGTCCTGTTTACCCACTTCTCATCAAGGAGTTATGGAGATTTGCAGATGCTGATGACCATTTCATCGTCTCCTTTGTTTTGGGAGTAAAGATAGTAATTACTGAAGAGTCAATTGCTTCTTTACTGAACATGGAGAGAGATGGAGGAAAAAGGATTTACAACATCCCTCCTAGGTCAAAGCGCATTACTGATGTAATCAATCCAACCATCTTCAAATCCAACACTGAAGGAAATCCTTCAAAGAACAAAGAGCTGCATCAGAACCTCAGAGTGTGGCTGAAGATCATTCTGGGAACTATTCACCACCGCCCAGCCTCTAACTCCTCTGATTACATCAATGCAGATCAGAAGTGCATTCTGTATTGCATTCAGAAGGGTGTGAAGATCTGCCTTCCTGCACTTCTCTTCAGATATCTCAGAGATTCTGTAAGGGAAACCAGAAACAACATGAAGCCCAGATCCTACATCCCTCTGGGAAGGCTCATATCTGATGTCTTCATTGAGAATGGACTGGTAGATCATCTGGAAAAGACCAAACTGATGGATGATCTGGCAATAGATACTGGGAAGCCTCTGAACGCCAGAAATCTCAAGAGTATGGGAATAATAAAGAAGATTCAAGTCAGACCCACTATGGATACCTCCTGGGATGCCTTGAAAGATCAGAGGAAGCTGCCTCATGGTCTTGCAAGGTTCTTCAAGGATGAACCCAGAGATGCGGTTGCTATCTATCTTCAGCGTCTGCTAGATGAAGGTGTTGACATATCTGACTTCAGCCTCGACGATTGTCTAGATTCAGAAGAAGACTTCGTCAGGTACAAGAGAGGTCTCTCTGAAAAGAAGATAGCATCTCAGGTAAAGAAGGCAAGAATTGGAGAATCTTCTGGAAGCAGATCTCCAGCTCCTCTGAAAATTTCTACTGGTACGTCTGTTCCTCCTATTTCCTCTGACCCTCTGATGGTTTCCTCTACCCCTTCCTCTAATCCTCTCCCAACACCACCTATTTTTACAACCTCTGAAATCCCACCTTCAACCACCAGAACCTCACCTTCACCAATTTTAAATATCGCCCGTACATTCATACCTCCTTCTGAACCTGAACAAATAAACCAAAGCACTTCCTCTTCATCTTCCACAGCCCCAGAATCACCACCATACCTCAACATTTCTTCTGACCCAGAACTCTCAGACCCTAACTCTCCAACCCTAGCCCAAATTTATGCTCTAAACCTCGCTTCACAACAACCAACAGAACCTGAAATAACTTCACCACCACAACAAACAACCACTATCCCTTCTGAAAACCAACCTTCTGAAAACCAACCTTCTGAAGACCAACCCTCTGACCTTCCCACCTCTGATATCAACCCACCAAACACCTCTGCTGCACCTGAATCAGAAACTGAAACTGAACCTTTAGACTTAAACCCTCTTTACGCTTCACCCCAAAGATCTGAACCTGAAGCAGAATCTGAACCTCTCACATTAAATCTCAGCCCTCCAACATCTTCACCCCAAACCTCTGAACCAAACCTTTCTGTACCTACCCTTGAGGAAGCCATCATGCTGGTAGCAGGGGCTTCAGTACAAAAGGTCAAGTCTCTGACCACTAACTCTGAAGTCAGTGATGATCCTGACTCCGTAAGGACACACTGGAACAGAGTCATTGGCTGGATGACCTCTAAGGCTTTTAGACTGAAGAACATCTCTGAACAAGTCAGAAATGGCTACATCAGAGATGCTGAGGCAAGACTCTAGGAAAGACTTGCCAGAGAAGCTGAAGAAGCCAGAAGATTGGAAGAAGAAAAGGCTCGTCAAGCTGAAATCCTAAGGGAAAAGAAAGCTGAAGCTAAGGCTCTGGCAGATGCTGCTGCTGCTGCAGAAGCTGAAGCACAAGCCGCTGCTGAAGCACAGCAGGCTCTGACTCTGGGGGAGTCCTCTTCTGTTATCCCTATGGTTCTCCAAACGCTGAAAGAACTTAAGCAAGATCAGAATGAGCTCCGGGCCAGAATGGACAAGCAAGATACTGTCAACGACAACATCCAGAACATGCTTGCTATGTTGCTTCAGAGAATGCCTCCGCCTCCGAACCCCTAGACACTTAGGATATTTTGTTTGCCTGTCATTTTGTTTTTGCTTTCTGATGTTTTCATGTTCTTGTTGCCTTTGTGCTTTTATCTGAATACAAGTTTTTCTCTAAATTTATTTATTTTTGCTATGTCTTTTTGATTCTGACAAAAAGGGGGAGAAGTCATTAATAGCTCTGATGAAAATATTGTCTAAATACCTTAAGCACTCTGCAACATATTTTTCTTAAATTTATCTAACAATAGACTTAAGAAACTGCAGAAGGTATCTAGAAACTTCATCGCTTGGAAGCTCTGGTAAGAATTTCTGAACTCCCTAGCACTAACTCAGGGGGAGCTCTTATCTATCTGATCTGATATTATTCATGTTTCATCTGCTAATTAAGTTTGTTTTGTCATCATCAAAAAGGGGGAGATTGTAAGAACAAAAATTGTTCTACAACAGATTCCTTGATTTTGATGATAACAAAGGATGAAACCAAAAATGGCACCCTAACGAAAAGTTTCTAAGTGTGCAGGATTCTAAAGAAAGAAGGAAGAAATCTGATGATGTCATCAGATACAAAACCAGATCAGATACAAATTATCAAATGATCAGAAGCATCTGAAGTGGAAACAAGTTCAAGAAAGTCTAACTCTGAGCAAAAACAGCAAAGTATCAGAAGCATCTGAACAAGAAGTAAGCTCTAGAAGTTCTGACTCTGATCAACACCATCTCTAAACTCCAGAACTTATCAGCGCTATCTGAAGAATCTATCAGAATCCAAAAGAGATCAACATCAGAAGTAAGACTCCAAGATTCTCAGATACACGAAGACTCTGATCATGGAATTACTAATTATGAAAGAGTAACGTTAAAGTCAAGTAAAGGATTGCAAATGGATTTCCTAATACAGAAAGAGACGTTAATCTCCAATTTCAATAAAGAAGGTACTATATGTGGTAAGTAGTCATTTCAAGGAGAGAAAGTTATCCTGCAGAAGCTATTTATGTTATGGCGTAAATTCATCTTATTACTCATCAGTTTCAACTACTACCTCACTGATCTATATAAAGGACTGCAAATCAACATTCAGTAAAAAAAACAACACATACAAGGAAAAATTATACTGAAACATCAACGCTCAAGAAAACACTCTTGCTCTCTAAATCTTCACAAAGCTGTTGCTTATAACGTGAATCACTTTGTTCTTACTATTGTAATACATGCTTATCTTAGAAGCACTCTAGATTACATAAATCTTTTATCTATTGTTTGTTTATTTCCTCAAGTGACTCTGTGTAGTCTGTATACTTGAGAGGACTAAGAGATCTTTCTCTTAGACGTTGTTCGTAATCAATCTTTCAAGATTAGTGGATTAAGTCCTTGTTGAAGGCGAAATCACCTCGGCCGGGTGGACTGGAGTAGCTTTGTGTTATAAGTGAACCAGTATAAAATCATTGTGTGGTTTTTATTTTGAAAAAGCGCTTATTTTTCCAAACAATTCAAACCCCCCCTTTCTTGTTTTTCTCACCTTCAGTGAAAAGAAAGGAAATGAACATTTTCGAGGAAAGTCGTATGTGACTACTGCAGACAAGGGGAAACAGAAAGCTATAGTTGAGAAGAAGCCAAGTGGGGGAAGAGCTCCAACTTTGGTCTGGTGTTACAGGTGTGGTGTGATAGGTCATCGTACCAATGAGTGCACAAGTGTTAAGAATAAGTGTTACAAGTGTGGGAAGACATGGCACCTCATTGATGATTATAAGAGAAATGTTGTGACTTGCTACAATTTTGGAGAGCAATGTCATATCACTACTAATTGCATGAAACCAAATAAGGCCCAATATGAGGGAAATGTTTTTGAATTTTCAGGGACATAGACTTCTAGTGCTGACAGATTGATTTGAGGTACGTGTTTTATCAATGATATCCCTCTGATTGCTATTATCAACACGGGTGCACCATGTAACACCCTAAACCCCAAATCTTAATTATAAAAACAAAATCAAATTTTTAGGATATTAATCCAACCAAACAAACATACTTTATTTGGATAAAGTCAACATACTCGCAGTGGAATTCAAATTATAACATAATATAAATATTAATTAAAAGGAAAACTCAAGGAAATTAAATATATAACACCAACTCAAAGCAAAACGTCGCATTCTCCGATGTTACAAAATCATATCAATGTCAATCTAAAAGCATAAATAAACAAATAAGAAAGAAGGTTGCAAGGCCATCTTCCAACTCACAGGAAATTACTCCTGTTGAGTATCTGTACAACATTCGCAAAGCCAAACAAAACAAACAAGAAATGAGTGAAAATACGTCTTACAAATGTTAATGATGAAATTTAACAGCAGTATGGCAAACGAAATGATAACAAAGATTATTCTCACACAACAACAATCACAATAAGAATTATTCTCAAATAACCACAATCATAGCAAAGATTATTCTTACACAATCCCAATCCCATCAAAGATTAATTTCAGATGACAACAATCAAAATTCATTTTATAATGCGAATGCAAATGCACAAACTCCTCCATCTATATGCATCTAGTACTGGGTTTTTGATATCTGAGGTGTGTTACTAATTTATCCACAGTCTCTGGTTTTTCTCTGAATCAAATATTCCATCAAATGAATATGAGACCCGCCTCTGGTTCCTCACCTGAACGAACAATTCTACCAAATGAACCAGAGGTCATCACTTGACTGAAGACCTACATATCTCCAAAATATATGCATGCATGATAATGTAGACAAACAAGCATCCAACTCAATAATCACCAAAATTCATCTCAACATCATACATAAAAAATGTTCCATATACGAACCAAACATTTTCCAATAATCAGGTCATCACGAAAATCCTAGCGGATTCCTAATCACAACAATATAAGTAGTTTAAATAATTATAAACAATTCAAATTGGACAAAGGTGTGTTATTACTCAACAATTCTAAAATCACAAAAAAAATCTCAAATAGTTCAAAAAATTATTATGTTATTATATAACTCAATAATTACTCTAAATTATTTAAAATACTCTAAAGTGCTCAAATCACTACGCCAAATAAGGGAAAAGAGGGCGCTTATTTTGGCCTATAACAGCGCTTTTAAGCGCCCTCTAATCTGGCGCTGGCATAGGTAAAGACAGCGCTTTGTTCTCCTGGAGAAAGCGCTGTCTAAAGTGGCCACATTATAGTGCGCTTTAAGAAAAAAGCGCCCTCTGGAGTGGTGCATACAGGGACACCTTAGAGGGCGCTTTCTGGTAAAAGCGCCCTCTAAAGTTGTCAGTGTAAAGTGTTTAGAGGGCGCTTTCAGGAAAAAGCGCCCTCTAAAGTTGTCATTGTAAAGTGTTTAGAGGGCGCTTTCAGGAAAAAGCGCCCTCTAAAGTTGTCAATGTAAAGTGTTTAGAGGGCGCTTTCAGGAAAAAGCGCCCTCTAAAGTTGTCATTGTAAAGTGTTTAGAGGGCGCTTTCAGGAAAAAGCGCCCTCTAAAGTTGTCAATGTAAAGTGTTTAGAGGGCGCTTTCTGGACAAAGCGCTCTCTAAAGTGTTAGTTATTTTAAAAAAATTTGTTTGAAAAACAGTGGATATATATTTAATTGGTAACCTGTTCGCATGCTGCAAAAGTGTAAAATTCATATTGATTTCATCCTTTAATCCAATGTTATACACCATTAATCCATTGATATATACAACATGAATCCATTTATATACAACATTAATCCTCCATATATACAACATTAATATATGATTCTTTGATCAACAATATACAACAACATATTCTCAAAGTACTACAATTAAGAGAATAAAACATAGCAACCAACACCCAGTGACCACTGTATCCAAAAGCTGTCTAGTAGTTCTAACCAATACTAAACAAAAACGCCCATCCACCCATGGTGGCAAACATGTTCTGTATATCCAAAAGCTGTCTAGTAGTTCTATCGCACATCCATACAAAATAAGGCTCAACCAAAACAACAGATGGCAGCATAAGTAGTCCCCTGCAAAAAGAACACGTCCAAATGCAAATAACACAGAACTGTCAAAAGGCGATTGAGCAACAAATAGTAAACAATGACATAAAGTTAAATGACATAGCTAATATTACCTGAATTCCTGCATGGCTGTTAAGGTAAAAATCAAATTCCCTAGGGTGACAAATGCCGGTGTCTACCACGGTTCCTTTGACAATTTAGAACAACAAAATCAGCAAAAAGTGATAAACTCAAATGATAATATATACCAGCTGCGTTGAGAAATATATTGAAAAAACCTGGCATAATTTTTCCACTTCTATCGGTCTCTTTGGGGTTGACAGGAAAGAGACGGGTGTGATGTCTCTTTTGGACCACTACAAAAGTAACTTTAGGTAGATACCCATCCTCTATTGAGACACAAGCCTGATGAAAAAAAATTAAAAATTAAACGCAGAGAATTTAGTGGTGTATTTTATGAACGACAAAGTATCAAGAAATCAACTTTGAGAAGTCCTAAATTCTGCCTACAATACAGGGCTGCAAAGTTGATGCAACAAAAAACATATAACAATATATGGTAAGTACCTGTATCTCCGACCATATTTTTTCTTTGCCAACCTTCAAGTCCGGACTTCTCCAATTATCACATGTAATCGGAATATGTTGCCGAACAAGGAAACCAATGTAACTTGCCAACATTGAACCCTTATCTTTTGAAGATAGAATTGATATATGTTTAGATGGACATGTTCCATTGTCGTAGAGGAATACTTTCAAATATCCAGCATCATCATCTACGCGAACGAGGCTTGACGATAATAGAGCATCTCCATCTAAACAAATATCAATTGATACTTTCGCACATTGACCTTTTATGCTATACCCTGATAGATTTCCGTATGCTGGAAAATCATTAATTGTGCCAAACAACATCGCCCTCAAGTTGAAACTTTCTTTCCTATATCCATCATAAACCTCCACACCGGTCTCCCACAAAATCTTTAAATCTTCGATTAAGGGCTTCAAGTACACGTCTATGTCATTCCCTGGTTGTTTAGGTCCAGAAATCAACATAGACAACATCATGTACTTACGCTTCATACATAGCCATGGAGGTAGGTTATAAATCATAATAATCACAGGCCATGTACTGTGTGAGATACTCTGGATACCGTGTGGGTTCATTCCATCAGTAGATAATGCCAAGCGAAGGTTTCTTGATTCTTCTCCAAATTCAAGATAATCATTATCAATTTTCAACCACTGTGGTGAATCTGCCGGATGTCGATACTTTCCATCTATAATTCTTTCATCTGCATGCCAGGTCAAGTGTCTTGAATCGGTTTCACTACGAAACATGCGTCTAAATCTCGGAATAACAGGAAAATACCACAAGACCTTTGCTGGAGACAACTTGTTCTTATATCGCGAGACACCGCATTTAGGACACTCATTTAACGATGCATACTCATTTCGAAACAAAACGCAATCGTTTGGACATGCATGTATCTTATCATAGCTCATGCCAATAGAGCACAACATCTTTTTGGTCTCATATGTTCGATTGGGAAGAACATTATCCTCAGGAAGCATATCTTTCAAAAGGGCTAATAACTCTGTGAAACTTTTATCCGACCACCCATTGCCCGCCTTTAAGTTGTACAACTTTAATACCGCAGACAATCTTGTGAATTTAGTGCAACCATTATACAAAGGTTTCTCTGCATCACTTACCAACCTCTCAAACATTTCGGGACAATCCTTAAGATCTCCTTCAAGTGCTTCTGCAATCTCTTCAACTCGATCACAATCGTATGTATCTGCGCCACTATAGTTTGAGGCATAGGTCGTACTATCCCCCGGTTCAACATTCTCGTTACTTTTCTCACCATGCAAATTCCAACATGTATAACTTCGATCAATTCCATGCCTCATTAGATGCGATGTCAACTGAATTGCGTCAACCCGTTTCCCATAACAACAACCCAAGCAAGGACATATCATTCTACTGGGGTCTTCGGCGTGCGCAACGACAAACTTAACGAATTCTAATACCCCATTCTCGTACTCTCTCGACAATCGATTGGAAGACATCCATGTATTATCCATTACTAATTAGAATAAACAAAAAACAATTTCAGAAGAGTTCAAACACATTCGGACCTAGGTTTCTAATGATACTGGTGTTGACACAAAATCAGATATTCATAGGTCGTATAACCCTAACTACTGGGTAATGTAGTCCCATTGCATGCGCTATCATGGTCACTAAAAACCAACCGTCAATTGCCTAATAAACCCAAACAAACGTAGGGCTTGAAATTTAACGCATGCGCTATCAAATTTAAAATGACTATGAATATTGAAACTTTACAGGTTGAAACAAACGTAGCATAGACAACAATAATATAAAACTGAAATGGGGCAAAGCTAAAACAAAGCAAGAAATAGGGCAAAGCTAAAACGAAACAAACGTACCTTTGGTGCCAGAAGGAGGAAACGTCGTAGATCTAACAGAGGTGGAAGGAGAACGCCTTAGAACCCTAACGTGAAAAAGAACGAAAATAACAGAGAGTGAAATAACAAAACACGCAGTATGTTATAATTTTAATGTTTACTAAAGGGGACCTTAGAGGGCGCTTGTGGAAAAAAAGCGCCCTCTAAGGTGCGCTGTCTATTGCTCCTTATTTTTTCGCTTCACTTTAGACAGCGCTTTTGTAATAAAGCGCCCTCTAAAGTGCGCTGTTGTACATGGACTTAGAGAGCGCTTTCTTAGAAGCGCCCTCTAAGGGTATCCTTAGAGGGCGCTTTCATAAACGCGCCCTCTATTGTTGTCCCTCCATTTCCTCATTATTTTTTCGCTTTACTTTAGAGGGCGCTTTTGTAATGAAGCGCCCTCTAAAGTGCGCTGTTGTACATGGACTTAGAGAGCGCTTTCTTAGAAGCGCCCTCTAAGGGTATCCTTAGAGGGCGCTTTCATAAACGCGCCCTCTATTGTTGTCCCTCTATTTCCTCATTATTTTTTTGCTTCACTTTAGAGGGCGCTTTGTTACAAAAGCGCTCTCTAAAGTGCGCTGTTGTACATGGACTTAGAGAGCGCTTTCTTAGAAGCGCCCTCTAAGGGTATCCTTAGAGGGCGCTTTCATAAACGCGCCCTCTATTGGTGTCCCTCCATTTCCTCATTATTTTTTTGCTTCACTTTAGAGGGCGCTTTGTTTCAAAAGCGCCCTCTAAAGTGCGCTGTCTATTCCTCCTTATTTTTCTCTTCACTTTAGAGTGCGCTTCTTTAAGAAAGCGCCCTCTAAGGTGCGCTGTCTATTCCAGTTTTTGGCGTAGTGAATGAGACATTAAGAGTAACTTTCCCAGATGATAACTCTACTTATAAGGGCTAATAGTTTAACTCAAAAAGTTCAAATTGACTCAAAGGTAACGAGAGAGTCAACGACACTTAAAATTATTCAAAAAATCACATAACCGACCTGGGAACGCGAAAACTGTCGAAATCACCGCCGACTAAAACTAATACCAATTATTGTGAACCTAAAAAAATCATAATTAACATAATATTTTCTAATAAAACTGTTATGGCATCAGCGCTGCTTAATTTATCATCTTTAAAATCAATGAAAATCAAAAGTCATAAAAAGGTGAGATATATAAAAAGCTGTGATCTAACAATTATGGTTTAAGTATATAGTACAGAAAAACATAGTTATCAAGACACTCCGAGCACCTAGTTATTTTAGCATAATACATTATTTGTATGCATTGGATTTAATTATCCTTTAGATTTTTCGATTAAAAAAAACTAGTAATATTCTGACTTTTTGGAAAAATATTGAAAGAAATACATATCGCACAGATTTACAGAAAAAGAAACGATTTATGAAACTTTTTTCTACTGAAAAACTCAGGCGTTCCTTAATATCCCAAATTTCATCGTTCACCCATGACATAATCACATCAAAACATTCGTAATACAATGATGATCAAGTAACAGTTATATATATATATATATATATATATATATATATATATATATATATATATATATATATATATATAATATATATATATATATATATATATATATATATATATATATATATATATATATATATATAACACTACATTTTGTCACCGATCATAAAAACTTTACCAATTAATCGACTTACGAGATAGTATCATAACATATATACCCAAAACATTTGGGTCAAACCCCATTTGTTCCGATACATATTTCATTAATATAAAAGAAAAATTATTTGAGGAATTTTTCACTATGGGGCATTGGATTTTGTGGGACTTCTTTTCTAAAATAATATTTTTGTGAAATACACATCACATATTCACCCAAAATCTTAAGGTGATAGGTGAATGAGTTCTCTCACTTATAAATGCTCAAATTTTCACATTATCAACCAATGTAGAACTATTATCCACATTACTCACACTTGATGCATTCTCAACAGAAAACACATTCATCAATAGATTACAAGAGAAAACACCCGAAGTTGATGGGAGGATAAGATAACCCTCACCATCTTGCTTCCTAAAAATTCACCAATAAATAATTTCTCCCTTACTTGGTAATTGGGCTTTTCTCTACGGCCTTCTTGTAACACAACGAAATTTGTTCCGCTTTGATTGTTTTCCAAATTCTCATTCTCACAGCTACTTCCCAGATTTCTTTTGTTACACCTTCCTCTAATTCTAACTGATTTTAGGATATATAGTCCTAATAATAAAGAATATTTTTATTTTATTAAAGCTAATTCCACTAATAATTATTTAATAAAAAAATTAAATTATAATAAAACTATAAGATATCTATTTTATTTTATTACAACAAAATCCTCTATATATATCTAAATAATTAAAATAATCTCAGTCATTATTTTATTTTATAAAATTTCATTTTTTAAATAATGTAACACTTTTATTTAATAAGAATTACACCGGGATAAATATTTAATAAAAATCTCTAATATTATAAATTATTATAAATAAATTCTAAAAATATATTTTTACCAACTGGAACATCCCTATATCTATAAAAATTATTATTTCAATTAAAAAATTATTTAATTATAACAATAATAATAATAATGAATCATTTCTAAAAATTCTAACTATTCTAACTGTTATAAAAAATAAAATTATCTAATTATTATTAATAATATAAATAGTTCTTATTTTAATTTTCCACTCTCAAACTCAATATTTCCTATAATTATTAAATTATCAAAATATGTCTTAAATACCAAAATTAATAAAAATCACACAAATCACACAAATCAGCCAAACAACACACCAACAAATTCTTAACATTTAAATGAAATATTAAAATTAAAATATGGATGTTACAACTCTCCCCCACTTAAAAAGATTTTCACCCTCGAAAATTGCATAGCAAAAATATATCCTGGTAGGATTCCTTCATTCGACTCTCCAGCTCCTACGTTATGCTCCCTCCAGCACGTCCTCCCTAAACAACCTTTACCAACGCAATATTTTCCTCTAAGTTGTTTCACTTCTCGATCCTCAATCTGGGTAGGTGATTCCTCGACGGTAAGATTATTCCGCACTTGTACATCATCGATTTGGATTACATGAGATGGATCATGAATACGCTTTCGAAGCTCAAACATCATGGAGGTTTGAAAGAGATGGTGGTAAATCCACTCGGTAGGCAACAACTTCAAATCCTCTAGGTAATTTGGTATGAACCAATGAAACAAGAGGTAAGCTTCTTAGACATCATCGCAAGACCAACACCAGTCGCTGGAGTGACCCTTCAGAAAAACATGATCACCCTCTCGGAACTCAAGAGTCTTTCCCCGCTTATCATGACAACTCTTCTACCTACTCTAGGACGCCTTCATCTTCTCCTGGATCATCTTCACCTTCTCAATGGTCTATTGAAAAATCTTTGGCCCAAGTACAACACTTTCTCCAGACTCATACCAACATAGAGGTGTCATACGCATCCTACCATACAAAGCCTCAAATGGTGTCATTCCAATATTAGAATGATAGATGTTATTGTACGTAAACTCAATTAGCAATATATGATTTTCCCAAGCACCTCCTTTCTCTAATACACAAGCTCTCAACAAGTCCTCCAAAGACTGAATAGTCCTCTCGGTTTGACCATTTTTCTATGGGCGATATGCAGAACTCAACCTCAGTCTAGTACCCATCCTCCTGCATACTCTCCCAAAATCTGGACGTGAATCTCAGATCTTTGTCAAAAACAAAACTCGATGGGATTCCATGTAACTTCACAATCACACTGCTATATATCTATGGTAGTCTTTACAAAGAAAACTGATCTTAATCAAAATAAAATGAACCAATTTAGTCAGTCTATCTACAGTCATCTAAATCACATCCTTTCCCTTATGAGTGTTTCGCAACCCGGTAATAAAATCCATCAAGATATTGTCCCACTTCCATTTAGGAATATCCAATGGTTGCATCAGTCCAAATAACTTCTGATGCTAAATCTTTGACTTATGGCAAGTCAAACAAGCATAAACAAACAACACAACATCTCTCTTCATTCTTGGCCACCAAAACATCTTCTTTAAGTCTTTGTACATCTTGGTATCCCCATAATGAATACTCAAGCTTCCCCGACGACTCTCCTCTAAAATCATCTTCTTTAGTTCCGGTACATCAGGTACATAAACTCTATCACAAAACTTCAAGATCCCATTCTCATCCACTCGAAAGTCCGCGTTAGTGCCCTGGTTGACTGATGATAAGCGAGCAACCAAAGCCACATCCATCTTATGCTTCTCCCCAATCTCATCAAGGAAGCCACTAGTTAGATTCAACATGCCTAATCTTACACTATTAGTGGTCACCTTGCATACCAAGCTTAAGTCTTTGAATTTCTCAATTAAATATAGCTCCCTAACCATCAAAGATGGCATGTGCAATGACTTCCGAGTTAAAGCATCTACTACAATATTGGCTTTACCGAGGTGGAAATTCAAACCAAAGTCATAGTCCTTCAAAAACTCTAACCATCTCTTCTACCTCATGTTAAGTTCCTTCTGATCAAATAAGTATATTAAGCTCTTATGATCACTAAACACTTCAAATTTGGATCCATACAAATAATGTTTCCATACCTACATCATAACAGTATAGTTGCCAACTCTAAATCATGGGTAGGGGTTCCTCTCATGAACCTTTAACTGCCTTGAAGCATAAGCTATCACTCAACTATCCTGCATAAACACACCACATAAGCCCATCTTAGACACATCACAATATACCATGAAGAATTCCTTTACATCTGGAAAAATCAAAATTGATGTTGTCATCAACCTCTTCTTCAGTTCTCTGAAACTTCCTTCGCACTGGACATCCACACATGAGTTTCACCCTTTCGAGTCAACTGAGTCAAATGCAAATCTAACTTTGAAAAGCCTTCGACAAATATCCTGAAGTAACCAACCAAACTAAGAAAACTTCTGGTCTTGGTAACTGACTTCGGAGCCTACCATTGTAACACTACATTCACCTTAGAAGGATCAACCACTATACCACCACTGGAAATCACATGACCAAGAAAACTAACTTCTCGTAACTAGAACTTACACTTAGACAATTTGGCATACAACTTCTTCTCTTTAAAAACCTAAAGCACAACATGAAGGTGTCCTTGGGTATTAGTCAAACCTATTGATATCACTCGGTCTGAGAAACTTCTTTTCCAAAAGCTTCTCTAAATTATTCGTCCTCTCACCCAATTCTGATACATACATTCTATATGGTGCAATCGACAAAGGTCTAGTACCAAGTTTTAAAGCTAAGGCGGACTCAACTTCTCTCTCTGGCTGAAAATCACAGATTCATCTAGAAACATGTCTGGAACTCGCACACTACTAGAAGATTAACAATCGCAGCTTCAGTATGGACTTTCAAAGAAGAGAACATTGCAAACACATGAGCTCATATTTCAAGAACTTATCCCTTGATCAATAGATACAAACTTCAAATCTTCTTCTTCATCAAACTCAGCGAACAACACAACCTCATCGAAAAACATGTACTCATGTAATCGACTGCACATTGAACCAACATTCCACATCTGAAACATCTTAGAGAAGCATAAGCTTTTGCCCCACTTGTTTCAATCCCGCTCTTGCTGGTATGTGGTTAGGAAACAAAAATAAATGAGCATCAGTAGTGTTTCACACACATGTCGTATACTAGAGAACAAATAAAATCACAAAAACCTGGCCAAACGGACTGACATGCTCTGAAATCACTATGTAACACCCTAAATCCCAAATCTTAATTAGAAAAACAAAACCACATTTTTAGGATGTTACTCCAACAAAACAAACATACTTTATTCGGATAAAGTCAACATACTCGCAGCGGAATTCAAATTATAACATAATATAAACATTAATTCAAAGGAAAACGCAAGGAAATTAAATATCTAACAACAACTCAAAGCAAAACATTCTATTCCCCGATGTTATAGAATCAGAGCAATGTCCATTTAAAAACATAAATAAATAAGAAAGAAAGTTACAAGGTCATCTTACAACTAACAAGTGTAAGACCCTAATTTTGACCCTAAGATCCCTCATGGCATCCTAACATTGCATTTACATTGCGTCAAGGATCATAAGCATCTTGGTTCCCTTTACCTTTGGGTGGGACCTCTTGTGAGTTGGTTTAAGATCATCAAGCATGATTGAATTGTATATTATTGCTTTTCTCATTTTATCTACTAACCAAAAGCACAAAAATATGTCACTAACATCTTTTGTTTGTAGTTTGAGCAGTCACAAGGTCAAAGGCTTCAAGGAGATCCTATATGCATTGATATGGTCAAAGAGAAGATGAAAGCAAACATGGAAATGGTTCCCAAAGCTCTCATCCATCAAATATGCCTCCCAAGTATCTCAATTCATCATTTTGATCAAAGCAAATCAAAGGGGCTTGAGGTTTGTTTCCCAAGGAAACCCTAACTCATTTGTTCATCAACTATGCCTTGCTCATGAAGCAACCTCAACCCATGGTCAAATGAAATCAAGGGAAGTTTTTTAATTCAGCATTTCATGCATATTTGAACTTATTTAAGTGTCCTCAATCATCAATTCATCAAAATATGAGGTGTGGACTTGAGAAGTTGATCAGTCAATTCATTTGACTATTTTGAACTACACTGAGACCTAACTTTTTATGTGTTTTTCAAATGGAGATGACCCCAAGAGAAAACATGTTATTAAGGACCATATGAACAAATTTCATGTTCATCAAAAAATTGATTTGAAGCTTGGAAGGTCATCATCCACTCCAAGACATTATAGGTCATTTTGACTGAAACCCTAATTTTGGGTCAACTTCCCAAGGACATAACTCCTTCATTTTTCATGATTTTGAGGTGAGATCAAATGCATCAGAAAGCTTAAGATGTCTACTTAAAATGTTATGTTTAGAAAAACTTCAAAATCTCAAAATAAATACATGTGATAATGCAAAACATTATAGGTCACTTTGGACCAAATGCATTGAAATCTGAAAAAGTCCAACTTAAAGTGCCGATAACTTCTTCATCAAAAATCCAAATGATCCAAAATTTAAGTCCACGTTGATTGCCTTGAAAATATCTACAACTTTCATGTTGAAGGTTTTGTCATTTGGGGCTTGCATCATTGAGACAGAAGGGCTTGAACTTTGGCCAATTTTGAAAATATCACTTATGCATGTTTTGCACCCTACACTTCAAGTTCAATTTTCACTAACATTTTTTTCCTTATGCAATAAGCTTTCCAACAATTACTCATAAGGTTGCATTTCAATTTTGGACATGGCATTTTCGAAGACTTGAATGTAATAGTGCATTTTGTGAAAATCATTTCAATTGCCATGCATGAGCTCACATAATCCAATCTGCACGTCCATTCTACTTACATCAGGCATAAGCTTTCATTTCCAGTTGGAATTGGGCCCTCCATGCGCCTGTACAGGCCTATGCATGGAGGCCCTTTCCATCCATGCACACAATTTTGCTCATGCATTCAGCCTTGCTCAGCTATAAATACAATCCCTTGGCCTCTCATTTTAGCAACCTAAAGGCGCCCCAATTGCTGCTGAATTGAAATCCTAGCCATCACTAAAGGAACTATTTCATTTCTCTTCCTATTTTTGAGATCTGAATTTTGATTTCATTGATCAATCTTCAGATCTCAAAGTTCCTAAACCTTCTCTACTTGATCCATAGTGCTTACTGTTTGCAAAACAATCCAGAGACATTAACTCAAACCCTTACAATTCAAAGGTTTACTTCAACTGTATTTTGCTTCGAACCAGCTTGTATATTGCTCTATTTGCTTTATTCTTGTGTGATTTGAAGTCCTCTGCATAGAGGCAACATTGCTATGCTTTTAATTTTTGAAAACCATGAAGTTCACATGAACACCACAAAATTTCCACTTCTGATTCCTCTCAATCTAGAGATCTAGAATGGAATTGAGTGGTACAGGGGTGATGTACATCACCTCAGCTTTCGAATGATGCCTGGATCGTGCATTTTGGTTGCCATTTTAAGTTCTGCAATTTTTGGATGTGGCCGGAGGTTGGCCGGAGAAGACGGTGGCGCTGGCCACCGTCTGGTCTCCAGATTCAATCAAGAGCGTCCATCTCCTTATCCAGATTGAATCTCATGCATCCAATGTTATGACTTTTTTTGAGGTTCCATGTAACTCATTGACCTTGGTGTTTGGTGAGCGCGCGCGTGTGGACTCTCTGATATGCCAGCTCAATTAATGAGCTCAGATCCAATGGCTCACGCTTTTTCCTATTTTTTAATTTCTGATTTTATTTTCTTTTATTTCTTTTAATTCCATTTTATTTCTAAAATTCATATCTCTCTTATTATTGGTCCAAAACTTATGGGACCAATTTCATTCTTCTCCTTTTAATTTCTACTTTCTAAAAATGATTTTTAATATTTTTTATTTTATCATTTGATATTTTTTAGTAATTTTCTCTTTTCTGGTTATTTTTAATTCATTTAAAATAGTTTTTGATATTCAAAAATACAAATATATTTTTCCAACCTCTTTGAATGATGATAGATCTATGAAAAATATTCTCATCAATTTATTAATTGATTTGAGATTTTAGTTCAATTAGCTTATTTGTATGCATTTTTAATTGATTTAAAATAGTTTCTGACTTCTAAAAATGCTGAAATTTTTTGTCAAACTTTGTTTGACCTTGTTGAACTTGGGATAATTTACTTGGACTTTTCAAAGTTGATTTGAAGTAAGTTTGAAGTTTGACCTTTCTTTATT
Organism: Lathyrus oleraceus; assembly: GCF_024323335.1. NCBI lineage: Eukaryota > Viridiplantae > Streptophyta > Magnoliopsida > Fabales > Fabaceae > Lathyrus > Lathyrus oleraceus. The sequence continues at coordinate 298,013,972 of NC_066579.1, forward strand.
ATTTTAATTCAAGTTTTATTTTAATATTAAAAAATGCCAAAAATATTTTATTTGTTTCTTGACTTCTAATTCTCATTTTGCTTCTGTTTTCTATTGTTTGACCTTGATCTTCTCTATCTTTGGTCAATGCTTGTTGATTAATACATACCATTTCCATTAATGCACTTTAATTCTTCTTCTTCTTCTTTTTCTTTTTTGATCAATGAGTTAAAGATTGGTGGATAGCATTGATACATGGAGGTTTAATCTTCCTTGATTCAAATCTTATTCATCTTGATCATGGATCAAGTGAATGGCTTTGCATTAAGGATAAATTGCTTCCTAAATCATGCAAAGGACCTAAATCAATACAAGATCATTTCTCATCTTCTTTTTGGCATGGCAAGTTGTTGGAGTTTGATTCATTAATCAAGACCTCTAACTTGTGTTGTTGCCTACATTATTATTGACCGACCTTAGATAGTTGTGACTTCTACATAAGTCCAATTACGATTGCTTAACATAAAGCTAAATTTGACACTCAAGGCATAACATTCTAGTATGTGAGATTGTAAGTCTCCCATTCTTCAATGTATTGTATGGAGACTTGTCCTTTTTTCCTTTCATGAGAGTTAGTGGCATACTTGTTGAATTATCCAAGTTGGACCCCTTCTCCCGGAAGATGTCTTAGTTCAAGGATCTATACTTGTGAATGAATGGTTGAGTGTTCTCCAAAGAATGACTTAATCAATTAAAACTCAATACTAACTTTTGACTAACCATTGACTAACCTTTATTCATTATGCTTTTACTTTCAAGTCATTTGCTTTATGCTATTTAAATTTTAGTCATTTACCATTCATCTACCATTTTACATTTCATGCAATTTGTTTATGATTCAGTCATTTTCACTTTGCTCACTTGAGCCATATCTTGTGATTGTATATATTTGTTTGTGCATTTTGACTTTGTTTATGGTCTTAGGACCTTAAAACATCTAATAACAACAAAAACCCTAAAAAACATCTGGTGGACTGTTGGGATTTGATCTGAGCTTTGGACTTAGAAGTAGGTAACTTTCCTTATGCTAAAGGGCTTGGCCAATGCCAACATCTGAGACTGAGTTATTCTTAACAAGTGATCTTCATCTGATGCAAGACTTTGGATTTCCTTGGGTTCATCTTCTATTTTGTCTATGTGCCTAATTGTTAATCTGCTATGATCCTTGTCTGATTTTTTGTTCTGAGTTGATCAAGGAATATTTCATCTGATACATGGGAAGACAATGAAGATTGCTAGCTATTGGAAGGCTTGCTCGGATGAAGCTATCTTTATTTGATTCCTTGATCTTTATGATGTCTGGATATTGCTTATTGCCTGTTGATTATTGCTTGGTCAAAGTCCAAGGGAAAATGGGGTTCTATATGACATTCTTATCTGTTGGATTGCATCCCATTGGTCAGATCTTTTCAACTCTTAACTTTTAATTTTTTGCTTAGGGTAGTCTCTTCATCTCCTCCCATTTCCTAGATTTCAAAATATCTCCCTCTTTTCAAAAAACCTTCTTTGCTTGTCATTTTGAACTTAGACATGCCTTAATGGTTAGAAACTTTGGCCTTATGCCATTGAATTTTTCAAACTTTTTCTTAAATCAAATTTGTAAATAAATTTAACCATATTGACTTAAATTTCAGAAGACAAAAAGAACTAACAACACTATTTAAATATTTGTCTTTTTATGCCCTTTTACTTAAACTTTTTTTAAAAGCAGTTCACCAACTCATTTGAAATTTTTACCACGAACTACGAGGTTTTGATCCCTCATTTTTATGTTGGTACGTAGGCACAAGACCGAATGTCTTGTCAAGCATAAAAATATAATAAATGAACTATTTTATCATCCCTACACTCCATTTTTTTCTCAAACATCTTTTAGAAGCCAAGGACCTTAGTTTACCAAGCCCATCTTGGCCTATTCTTAGGATGTAGTGCGAAAGTCGTTCAAGTGTAAGATTTTATACGATTGTTATGCGATACTACACTCATAAGAGTCTCTCTTGAGTATATTTTTGGAATACGAGTAGTCGTTTCTCCGATAATATCCGAAAGATGGGATGATGACTATGGGAACCTCTTGTAGAACATGTTTGGCAGGTTTAAACCCTAGTACACTCCTTTTGGGCGGTTCTTAACCGAGACTCCATGCTCGTGACTTGCAACAAACTCTTGATTCATGGTTGATCCATTCTTGTATCCTTAATATCAATGGAACTTGGGTGTTGATAAGGTGTAAACCATAATCCACCAAAATGGATAATTGATATTAAGGATGACATGATCCATCCCATGACCTTTGTTTGGTGTACTTTGCTTGATCCTTGAGTGTGATTGTTGCATTCATGCATTCATGCACCCATTTGCATTCATATCATCAATAATGAGAAAATTTTCAAGGAACTTAAGGGGTCTATTTGCAAATTTTTCAGACATGGAAAGACAAAGAAGGAATACAAAGAAGTACAGTTTCAGACAACCCGACTTGAAAGAGCTAAGGAATTTGACATCCTATGTATTAGATCCCTTGGGTTTCAAGGCTCGTTATGGGAAGCTTCTATCTATTCTGACTACTCAAGTGGACGAAGGATTGATGAGTGTATTGGTGCAGTTTTATGATCCCTTGTATCGTTGCTTCACATTTCCGGATTTTCATCTTTTTCCCACGCTTGAGGAGTATGCCTACCTTGTGGGTATACCTATTCTAGACCAGTTGTCGTTCAGTAGCTTAGAGAGTGTTCCTACTTCTCAAGAGATAGCTGATATGTTGCATATAGATGAATCTGGTTGGTGCTCATATGACTACCAAAGGTGGAATTCAAGGTCTCCCTTCTGAGTTCCTCATCGCTCAAGCTACTATGTATGGGAAGGCCGTGAGTGAGGATGCCTTTGAAGCCATATTTGTACTTCTCATCTATGGGTTAGTGTTATTCCCCAACATCGACAAGTTTGTGGATGTGAACGCTATTAGGATTTTCTCTACTCTTAATCTCGTTCCTACTCTGTTGGGTGACACTTATTTCTCTTTGCATATGAGGAATGCAAAGGGTGGTGATACCATTGTGTGTTGTTTGCCTCTGTTGTACGAGTGGTTTATTTCGCACTTGCCTCAGACGGTCGCCTTCAAGGAGAACAAAGGATGTCTACGGTGGTCCACGAGACTCATGTCTCTCACTAATGATGATATCTTTTGGTACAACCGTAAGTATGATGGTGTGCAGATTATCGACTCTTGTGGTGAATTCTCCAATGTGCCTCTTCTTACTACATTTGGTGGGACTAACTACAACCCTATTTTGGCACGTCGTCAGCTTGGGTTCCCCCTAAAGGATAAACCTAATAACACTCTGTTAGAGGGTGTGTTCTTTCAGGAGGGTAAAGATCCCCAAGGCTTGAAGGGCATAATGGTCCGCGCTTGGCGCAAGATTCATAGGAAGGGAAGGAAGGAGCTAGGTCCGAAGAACTGTATTGCTTTGGAACCCTATACCTCTTGGGTTAGGAGGAGAACTTCTGAGTACCTCATGCCTTACAAGTATCCGAGACCTACAGCTTTGGTTGTGGCTGGGCCTTCAACCCTCCCTAACCAAGGAGTAGAGGAGTTGAGAGACGAAGACCTTTCACGTGCTTGGATCCGTGAACGAGAGGAGTTGCTTCAGCAGATCAGGGAGAAGGATGCTTTGATAGAGTTCCTCGAGCACCAGGTTATAGATGATCCTGATGATGCATGGACTTCTCTACTTCCTCAGTCTTCCAAATTTTGGAAGAGGAAGTATGATCGACTCGCCAAGGAGAAGGCGGACATGGAGGCAGCCTATGAGAGGGAGGTGAAGAGGCTTCGTGCATCTTATCTTCCAGTCTCCAGAGCTTTAGATGATTGCTTCTAGGGTTCCATAGGATGTTCATTTTCCTTCTCTCTTGTATTGTATTTGGTTACCAAGATTGTACTTCTTTGGTGTAAAAATATTTTCCAGATATTATTGATGAGATATTTCCATATATGTCTAAATGTTTAATATTTCCAAAATTTGCAAATAGGACACTAAGGTTCCTCTGATAAATAAAATAAATAAATCATATGTACAAACATTGCATGCATCATATGCATAAGCAGGTTTTGCTCCATACTTCTTGTTCTATGGTGTAACTTTGTGTTCTTCATTTATTTTGAAGACAAGCTGACTCACCGGTACTACACCCGAGCCAACGCATCAAGACTAATGGATCATTGGGAACAAGAGAACCGTGAGCTTAAGGAGGAAGTATCCAGATTGACTGCCCTAATGGAGTCATTCATGGCCGCCCAGAGCCAGTCGTCTCCGACGCCTTCAACTCCTCCCCAGAGGACAATCATCTCTGAGATTGTCTCTTCAACCGTGTCTGCGGCCAGCACCCACTTTGCACCAATAGCCATGCCAGCCGGGTTTCCGTGGGGGATGCCTCCCAACTTCATCCCTGAGGGTCCTGCACCCACTTTTGTTTCTCTACCAGCATCTAGCCCGGTCCTAGCCGTTCCTCCTCCTGTCGTGCATACTATGCCTAGAGTAGACGACACCATCTATCATTCTGAGCCGTCTGAGGGCCCAGATGTCTACAAAAAGATGGATGCTATGAATGATCAGTTTATTGAGCTCCGTAAGGAATTGAAAACTCTTCGAGGAAAAGACCTTTTCGGCAAGTCTGCTGCTGAACTCTGTTTGGTCCCTAATGTGAAGATCCCTATAAAGTTCAAGGTATTTGACTTTGAAAAGTACAAGGGAAATACTTGCCCTCTCAGCCACCTGGTCATGTATGCCAGGAAAATGTCGACTCAGACCGACAATGACCAACTGTTTATTCACTACTTCCAGGACAGTTTGTCCGGTGCTGCCGTAAGATGGTTTATGGGTTTGGACAGCGCGAACATCTGATCCTTCAACGACCTTGGCGAGGCCTTCATCAAGCAATACAAGTACAACATGGATATGGCTCCCGATAGGGATCAATTGAGAGCCATGTCCCAGAAGGACAAGGAAACTTTCAAAGAGTGCGCCTAGAGGTGGCGAGAGGTAGCAGCACAAATTGTGCCCCCGCTAGAAGAGAAGGAAATGACCAAGATCTTTCTGAAGACCTTGAGTTCTTTTTATTACGAGCGGATGATCGCCAGTGCTCCTTCTGACTTCACCGAGATGGTGAACATGGGGATGCGTCTGGAAGAGGGAGTCAGGGAAGGGCGCCTGACCAGAGAAGAAGGCTCTTCTGCCAAATGGTATGGGACGTTTGGAAAGAAGAAAGATGGCGAGGCACATGTTGTGACCTCCCATGTTAAACCAAGAAGACCCTCGGTGAGGAGGAAGACTGTGCGTCATGCCGGTAACCAGCATCAGGTGGCTCACATAGCCCATGTTTTCAGAGATAATCAGCGGTATCAACATCACAACAATAATCAGCAACAACAACATCCGCAATATCAACAACAACAGCACCGCCCTCAACAGCAGGCCTACCAGCCTCGAAACAGTAATCAAACCAGTACAAGTTACGAGAGGAAGAGGGGCACCTTCTATCCTATTCCTATGACGTATGCAGAATTATATCCCTCTTTCATAGAGAGGAAGTTGATTACTCCACGAGACCCACCGACTATACCTACCAACCCTCAATGGTGGTATAAGCCCGAATTACACTATGTTTATCATTCCGGTGCTCCCGGACATGACGTGGAAAATTGCTACCCACTGAAGACCAAGGTTCAATACCTTGTGAGATGTGGTATTTTGTGTTTCGAGGACGTAGGTCCTAATGTAAAGAAGAACCCATTGCCCGAGCATGGGAAATCTGTCAACATGGTCCAGGGCTGCCCTGGTAAATACAAAGTCAAATATGTCAGCCATATTCGACAGTCTCTGGTCGAGATGCATAGACTGCTGTGTGAGTACAGTCATTACGAGCACGACCATGATAGATGCCGAGTTTGCACTGTCAATTGAAAAGGATGTCGCCAAGTCCGCAAAGATGTTCAAGAAATGCTGGATGAAGGAGTCATTGAGATACTTCAGAACAGAAATGTTGATGAAGACGCTGATGAAGTCAATGTAATTTCTCCGGTATTTCGGATCCCTGAGCCTGTTATTATCAAGTACGATGGTAGCAAGCAAAAGGCTTATCCTTATTTGATCATTAAACCAGTTGGCCCTGTGCCATATTCTCCTGAGAAAGCAGTTCCTTATCGCTACAATGTTGTAGTATTAAAGGATGGGAAAGAGGTGCCCCTGCCCTCTACCTCTGTTGTTAATATTGCCGACGTCAGTGGCCTGACCCGTAGCGGTCGTGTCTTCTCGGCTCCAACGAAACCTCAAGCTGATGATTGAAGGACTGATACTGCTGATTATGTTGAACGCCCGGTTGGAACTGCTATGAATGCTACGAATCCGACACTTGTTGCCAAACCTACCTCCGTTGTAAGAGCTCCTGTCTCTGCTGGCCAGAGTGGCAATGCAAAAGAAAACTGTGATGAGATGCTAAGGCTCATCAAAAGGAGTGAGTACAACGTTGTAGATCAGCTTCTACAGACGCCGTCCAAGATCTCTGTGAAGGAGAATTGCCATCCAAGGCGCATCAGAATTTAAAATTTTCTCCATTTAGTGATCCTTACGAATGGGCATGATCAGTGATAGAATCGTTACCTCTTGTGGTGATTCAAACCTTTGGTGCAGATCCTTTGTAACGATCAAAACCTTGGATTCAGATCCACGGGGCGATCACGAACATTGAACGATGACAACGTCTCTACTCAGTCCACACGAACGGATTCCTTCAATCGCAGTGCTAGCTATTATGAATGAAGGCTTTGAGTGAGAGAGAGGGAAACGAAATTCCAAGTCTCTACTTGAATTTCAGTATGAGTGGAGTGACAATGCTTCTACCCAAGGGGTTCTATTTATAGAACCACTTCTGTGGGCTTCAAGCTAAAAATCCCACTTAAGTGTATTTTGGCCCATATCTCATAATATGCCAAAATCACTTATGTATTTGGTACCTTACCATATTTCGTCTCCCACTTAAGTGCACCGTACCTTACGGTGTTCCTTAGTTACTCTATTTCTCATCAATCCGTCCTTTGTGTGTGACCCTGTAGGTTTTCGTGACGTTGGCAATTATATTAAATCACGCATTTAACATAATAAACAGTGAGCGGTATCTAGCAACACATCACTGCTACCCAAGTCACGAAAATGTCATGTGATCTGACAAAACCTCTTGTGATAATAATTATGTGTATAATTACTCCTTTGCCCTTATGTATATATTGAACACAAGGTATAAACCGTGTCACCCTTGTCCAGTTCAATATTGGGCCCATAGACATTTATCCTGTTACGCAGGATGGGCAAATTCCATGTAGGACACTCATGTCCCTCAGCATGCTTTGTGGAGTACCCATCAACTGTGTTTATGGTTATCCAGTTACGGACAATGTTGGATCAGCAATAAAGCACTCGACTCTACATCTAGGATCCATAGTGGTTTCAGCTCGAAGAGTGGTATACATTATTATCACCATGAGAATAACTTATGACACTTTGCATAACTTTCTATATAGTATTCTCATAGCGGGTCAATCCGGTATAAATATTACTCCTAATATTCATACCTATGTTTAAGACTTGATAACTCTTTATCCATGATCCATGAGATGTGATCATCAGTCTACAAACATAATAGTCTTAATGCTTTAATGTTATCCCACTTCACACTAAAGCTCGACTACGGATACTTTAAGAATAATGTCTTTATATTTAATGTGTTCTCATGATTAAGCCACACTTAATACATTAAACGGACTATCTATTCCAGGGACTTTATTAATCAACCATAATAAAGAAAATGCCTTTGACAAGGGGGCAACCCTTCAATAATAAAGAAAAACCTATAGGGTCACACACAAAGGACGGATTGATGAGAGATAGAATAATTAAGGAACATCGTAAGGTACGGTGTACTTAAGTAGAATATGAAATATGGTAAGGTACCAAATACTTAAGTGATTTTGGCATATTATGAGATATGGGCCAAAATACACTTAAGTGGGCTTTTTAGCTTGAAGCCCACACAAGTGGTTCTATAAATAGAACCCCTTGGGTAGAAGCATTGTGACTCCAATCCACTCAGACAGAAATTCAAGTAGAGACTTGGAATTTTGTTTCCCTCTTTCTGTCACTCAAAGTCTTCATTCATAACAGCTAGCACTGCGATTGAAGGAATCCGTTCGTGTGGACTGAGTAGAGACGTTGTCATCGTTCAACGTTCGTGATCGCCCCGTGGATCTGTATCAAAGGTTTTGATCATTATCAGAGATCCGCACCAAAGGTTTGAATCGCCACAAGAGGTAACGATTCTATCACTGATCATGCCCATTCGTAAGGATCACTAAATGGAGAAATTTTTAAATTCCGCTGTGCCTTGGATGGCAATTTTAAGTGCTTTGAAGTATCAAGTGTTGATACGAAAAACGACGTCAATTTTAAATGAATTGTTCATTAAAATTTTCGACGTCAAGTGAGATGAGAAAATTTTCTGAACGGTCAGCGGAACCACCGTCCGCTGACCGGGCAGCGGAACAACCGTTCCCGCTGTCCGGGCAGCGGACCCCCGGCTAACTCTGCGTAGTGTGATCGGTCGTCGAAATTTAATTTGATTTTAATTAATTAAAGGAATTAATAATAATAATAATAATAATAATAATAATAATAATAATAATAAAGTGTTTATTATTGTCTTGTGGTGATCGGTTATGGCCTTAGTTTTCCTTTATTCTGCTTTGGATTTTAAAATACGACCTGCGTGTCGTGCCTCTCTCTTAATCTCCCAAATGTAACTTCTTTTCTCATCTCACTCCCTCGTATGTAAAACGAGTTTCTTTCATGTAATGTAATGATATGAAGAAAGCAAAGAAGTCAGTGCCAAAGGAGGACAACCTTGAAGATCTTGCTTGGAGAAGCTTAGATCATTGTAGGTTAGCTTAGGTTCTCTCATTGGCTTGGGAGAACAATTGCGCTAGGGGCCATAACTGTTTCATTTGTTTGTATGTATGTTGATGCATGTGAATGTATGTTGATGCATGTGAGAGACGGTTTATATGATAAACAAGCCGGTGAGATCAGAAAAATTGAAATTCCCTCAAAATAAATATTAAGTTTTAAGCTTTCCAAGTTTTAACACTCATCAAGACTAGTATCGAATAATGTAGGTTTCGCCTACGCGAGGTGCATGTTCTATATTAGTAAGGTGCGATGGGATAATTGTAATATCCAACTGTTAAAACAATGGGTCAAACTTAACTAAACAAATTATAATAAGATTATATATATGTTTAGAAGCAAGAGTTGGGAATAATCCATATGATGGATTGGAATAAGGAGTTATTCACCCAATTGAAATTTTCGAGAGTTGTATGAGATACAATTGGAAGGAGTTCCTACCTAAATAACCTAGTTTTGTGTAATCCGCCTACGCGGACTTAGAACGAAGTGAAATATGGATCTCGACCCACTAGAAAATCTTCCAACGGGATTTTCCGAATCAAATGATGAGGGTCATTTGTTTTGAGTAAAATAGTGGGAGCATATTTAATTAAAGGCCTAATTGAATATGTCAATGATACTTATATTTTCATTAATCCTTATGTAGATTACCATGACAGCAAACACCTCTAACAACATCCTGCGATCAATCCTTGATAAGGAAAAATTGTCTGGGACAAATTTTCTGGATTGGCACCGAAACCTGAGGATTGTCCTCAAACATGATAAAAAGCTGTATGTCTTGGAGACACCTGTTCCTGAAGAGGAACCTCCCAGTTTTGCACCTAAGGCAGAAAGAGATGCTTATAAGAAGCATGTCGATGATGCCAATGAAACTGCTTGTCTCATGCTGGCTACCATGAACTCAGAATTGCAAAAGCAACATGAGAACATGTCAGCGTTCGATATGATCGAACACCTGAAGTTGCTCTATCAAAGCAAGCAAGGCATGAGAGGTTTGAAGTTTCAAAAGCCCTTTTTCAAAGCAAGTTAGCTAAGGGAGCCCCTGTAGGTCCCCATGTACTCAAGATGATTGGGTATGTGGAAAACCTTGAGAGATTGGGTTTTCCCCTCGAAAAGGAACTTGCAACTGATTTGATCTTGCAATCGTTGCCAGATAGTTTCAGTCAATTTGTCCTAAATTTCAATATGATTGATATGGACAAATCTCTTCCTGAACTGCTCGCCATGTTAAGAACTGCCGAGCAGAATCTAAAGTCAAAAGGGAAGTCCATTCTGATGATCGGAAATGGAAAGAGACAGAACAAAAGGCCTATTAAGCAGAGTGATAAGGGGAAGGGCAAGGAAGTTGCCAATCCCAGACCCACCGCTGCTTTGAAGCCTAGTGGAGGCATAGCAAAAGAAGGCACCTGCTTCCATTGCGGTAAGACCGGACACTGGAAGAGGAACTGCCCAAAGTACCTGGAAGATAAGAAGAATGGAGTAGAGACTTCAACTTCAGGTATTTTTGTTATTAATTTATCTACTTCTGCATCATGAGTATTAGATACTGGATGCAGTTCTCACATTTGTACAAATGTGCAAGAACTAAAAAGGAGTAGAGATTTGGCAAAAGGTAAAGTCGACCTACGAGTTGGCTATGGAGCAAAGGTTGCTGCTTTAGCCGTAGGAACTTTTGCATTGACTTTACCTAGTGGTTTAATAATTCAGTTAGAGAACTGTTATTATGTACCTGCAATTAGCAGGAATATTATTTCCATTGCTTGTTTGGACAAGTTTGGTTTTTCATAAAGAACAATTGTTGCTCAATTTATTTGAATGATATATTCTATGCTACTGCACAAATGAACAATGGACTATATGTCCTTGATCTTGAAATGCCTATTAATAACATTAATACAAAAGGGTGAAACCTAACGAGTTAAAACCAACTAGGTAAGAATATTAAAACTCTTCAATCAGATCGAAGTGATGAGTATTTAATCCTAGAGTTTGATGACCATCTGAAAGAGTGTGGGATCCTATCCTAACTTACTCCTCCTGGAACATCCCAATGGAAGGGTGTATCTGAGAGAAGAAATCGAACCTTGTTGGACATGGTCCGATCCATGATGAGTCACACCAATCTTCCAAACTCCTTTTGAGGACATACACCATTGACATCAACTTACACACTTAACCGTGTTCCATCCAAAAGGTTGAAAAGACACCATATGAGATATGGAGTGGTAAGAGACCACATATGTCTTACATGAAGATTTGGGGTTGCGAAGTTTATGTGAAACGACAAATTTCAACTAAGCTTGAGCCCAAATCTGACAAATGCTTATTTGTGGGGTATCCTAAAGAAACAAGAGGATATTATTTCTACAATCCTTCTGAGGGCAAAGTGTTTGTCGCTCGAACTTGAGTTTTCCTAGAAAGGGATTTTATTTCCAAAGGAATCAGTGGGAGGAAAGTAGAACTTGAAGAAATTCAAGAATCACAAAGTATCAATACACCTATGGAGGAATTAGAGCAGGAAACACAAGTAGTTGTGTAAGAGCAACCTGCTCAAGTAGAACAAGACCAGCGTAGGTCAGGCAGGATACGTCACCTACCTGAGATATATGGATATCTGATCTAGGTGATGTATTACTCATGGATCAAGATGAGCCTGTGACCTACTCATGGAATCTTCGTTTTGATGAAACAGTTAAACTGTATGGATTCATCAAGAACGAAGATGACCCTTGTGTCTACAAGAAGGTTAGTGGGAGCATGATCGTATTCCTGGTATTATATGTAGGTGACATATTACTCATTGGAATCGATATCCCTACCCTGCAACAAGTAAAGTCTTGGTTGGGGAAATGCTTTTCTATGAAGGACCTAGGTGAAGCAGCCTATATATTAGGAATCAGAATCTATAGAGATAGATCACAAAACTGCTTAGCCTAAGTCAGAGTACATACATAGACAAAGTGCTGAGACGCTTTAATATGAATGATTCCAATCTGGTTATGTGTTTTGCTTAAATGGTGGCACTGTGAGCTTGAAAAGTTCAACGCAAGATGCAGTTGCTGATTCTACAACTGAGGCCGGGTATATTGCTGCCTTAAGTGCAGCAAAGGAAGCTGTTTCGATCAATAAACTTGGCATAGTCCCTAGCAATGTGGATCCCATTGGTCTCTATTATGATAACAATGGTGTTATCGCACAAGCTAAGGAGCCTAGATCTCACCAACGATCCAAACACATACTTAGGCGTTGTGCGAAAATATGTCAAGTACCTACACTTGACAATGTTGCTGACCCACTGACAAAGCCTCTTGCGCAGCAGAAGCATGATGGCCATACTAGATCAATGGGCATACGGGGTATGCCTGATTGGCTCTAGTGCTAGTGGGAGATTGTTGGTGTAAGCCCTAGAGGCCAATACTTTTTGGTACTTGTATCGAATTATTTAAAGGCATTTTCTTTATTATGGTTGATTAATAAAGTCCCTGGAATAGATAGTCCGTTTAATGTATTAAGTGTGACTTAATCATGAGAACACATTAAACATAAGGACACTATTCTTAAAGTATCCGTAGTCAAGCTTTAATGTGAAGTGGGATAACATTAAAGCATTAAGACTATTATGTTTGTAGACTGATGATCACATCTCATGGATCATGGATAAAGAGTTATCAAGTCTTAAACATAGGTATGAATATTAGGAGTAATATTTATACCGGATTGACCCGCTATGAGAATACTATATAGAAAGTTATGCAAAGTGTCATAAGTTATTCTCATGGTGATAATAGTGTATACCACTCTTCGACCTGAAACCACTATGGATCCTAGATGTAGAGTCGAGTGCTTTGTTGCTGATCTAATGTTGTCTGTAACTGGATAACCATAAAGACAGTTGATGGGTACTCCACGAAGCATGCTGAGGGACATGAGTGTCCTAGATGGAATTTGCCAATCCTGCGTAACAGGATAAATGTCTATGGGCCCAATATTGAACTGGACAAGGGTGACACGTGTAACACCCTTCTAAAATACCCCAATAATTTAATTAAATATCAAAATATAACATCAGAGTAATTATGCCCTTTAAGGGTGTCACACAATCTTCACACCATTCAACAATATAGAGGTCATGCTCTTTTATTAATTTAAAACTTAAACAATTGCATAAAACACAGCGGATATAATTTCATCAATCATGTAAAACATTACATGGAAAATGGTTCTCAACCAACAGTAAAACATTCAAAACAAGTTAAGACAACCCATCCCGATGTTACATCTATCAGAGCACGACCCACTACGGAGACCACACTAGACTCCACTCATTAGCTTCTACTCAACTCATCTCTCGTTACCTGAAAAATAGTTGTAAGGGTGAGTTCCTCAATCAATATAATGAGTATTATAAAATATCATGTTATGTTAAGTGATTCAACACACTTCATCACCCTAATCAAAACACACATTCAGGAACAGCATATTAATTCAACATCATACTCAATAACAACACAACAATACCAACACAATTACACGTGTAATATTGGAATACATCCATCCATATTACACGCCATACATATATTATGCAATGAGACTCCATGCATGCGGTACCGACTATTTTGTGAACATAAAGTTCAACCTCACCGTCCAAATCCAGGCACGGCTACCAAGCTCACTAGTCCCACTCATTTGAGACATAGTGACTCACTCACTAATTCCTCACCATGGGAATTAGCTACCACCCCAAATGGGCCATGCTATGCACGCTAATCACCTAGCATGCAAACATCAACAACAATCAAAATGATTTACTCACTAATTCCACACCATGGGAATTAGCTACCACCCCAAATGGGCCACAATATGCATGTTAATCACCTAGCAATGCAACAACAACAACAACTCAAGAATAGACGTATGCTCACACTCTAAGCCATAAAACAGTCTATTCACAAATGCATACATTCACATCATCATGTATACCATCACATATCATCAACAAAAGCATATCATATCATGCCACATAATTAATCATAGTATTAGCACACTCTACTAATACCTATACTACTCAAAACAACGGGAAATGATCCCTACTACGTCATACATCAGCTAAGTTACACCACTCAGCCTAAACAACCAAAGACTGCACAACAACAGTCCAGGGAAACCACAAGTCTGCCCATACGCGTATCGCCTATGCCCATACGCGTATGGCGCATTTCCTCGCCCATCCCATACGCGTATCGCCCACGCCCATACGCGTATGCTACGCGTACCACATCCTCATACGCGTACCAACAGAGACGTTTGCACGTTCAAAACATCATCTTTTTCACTCATACGCGTATAGCATACACCATACGCGTACCACTCCAGGGATTACGCGTATCACACGCGTATGGCGCGTACCAGCGCCAAAACCCCATTTTCAAGCCACCCCATACGCGTATCGCCTAGTGCCATACGCGTATGACCAGAATCCAGTTTTCCAGGTCTGCTATGGGTTTTCTCTGCTACGAGATCCTTCAGATCCAACCTCTCACAGTCCAATTTTCATACGCGTTCGTTCGTTTTATCAATTACAACTCAGATACATTCAACTCCTCAAATCGCTAACCTTACTACATCTAGTTCCTACAATTTCATCAATTATCATCCAATTTCGTTTCATCAATATTTCACAATTTCATCACATATCATTTCAATCAGAGTCAAATTCAGAGGTTCATCACTACCCATTACATGCTATCCCATAAGACCCATCAAACGATGATAAACCCCCCTTACCTGAGTAAATCCGGCAGTCTCTGCGCTCCAAGCTTTCCCTTCCTTCAACCTTCGTTCTTTTGCTTTTTGCCCTTTCTGCCTCTTTTCCTTTTTCACGTGAAAAAATAACTTTTTACCAAAAAAAATGGGATTTTTCTAACTTCCAACTTATATATTTTCCAAATTATATTGTTATTCCAATAATAATAATAATTCAATAATCCCAAAATAATATTAATAATCCAATAATTTTCTAATTATTCAATTAAATTAATAAATAAAATATTAACTTAATTTAAACAATTATCTTAATTTCATCGGGGTGTTACAACTCTCCCCCACTAAAAGAGTTTTCGTCCTCGAAAACATACCTCAAGCGAACAACTCTGGGTAAGACTCCTTCATCTTACTCTCCAGTTCCCAAGTCACATTGCCACCTGCTGGTCCTCCCCAAGCTACCTTCACCAAGGCGATCTCTTTACCCCGCAACTGCTTCAACTCTCGATCCTCGATCCTCATAGGTGATGTTTCAACAGTCAGGTTATCTCTCACCTGTACATCATCTATTTGGACTACGTGCGACGGATCATGAATGTACCTCCTCAACTGAGACACATGAAAAACCTCATGCAAATTCGCAAGCGACGGCGGTAAAGCGATACGATAGGCTACCTCTCCTATCCTCTCCAAAATCTGATAAGGACCAATAAAACGAGGTGTCAACTTCTTCGACTTCAAAGCTCGACCAACACCAGTTATCGGAGTAACACGAAGAAACACATGATCTCCCTCTTGGAACTCAAGTGACTTCCTCCTCTTGTCATGATAACTCTTCTGACGACTCTGAGCAATTCTCATCTTCTCCTGAATCATCTTAATCTTTTCCGTAGTTTGTTGAACAATCTCAGGTCCAACCACAGCACTCTCACCGGACTCATACCAACATAAAGGTGTCCGACATCTCCTACCATACAAAGCTTCAAACGGTGCCATACCAATGCTCGAATGAAAACTATTGTTGTAGGTAAACTCAATCAAAGGCAAATAACAATCCCAAGCACCTCCCTTTTCCAAAACACAAGCTCTCAAAAGATCCTCTAATGACTGAATCGTCCTCTCAGTCTGACCATCAGTCTGCGGATGATATGCAGAACTCAATCTCAGCTTAGTTCCCAAAGCCTTCTGCAAACCTTCCCAGAACTTCGATGTAAATCTAGGATCTCTGTCCGAAACAATACTCGACGGAATACCATGCAAACTCACGATCTTCTCAATATACAACTCGGCTAATCTTTCTAACGGATAATCCATTCTGATCGGAATGAAATGAGCCGACTTCGTCAATCTATCCACAATCACCCAAATAGCTTCAAAATTCTTACTTGTCCTCGGTAAACCCGAAACAAAATCCATACTGATACTATCCCACTTCCACTCTGGAATAGCCAACGGTTGCATTAGCCCAGACGGCTTCTGATGCTCAATCTTTGACTTCTGACAAGTCAAACAGGAATAAACAAAACTCGCAATTTCTCTTTTCATTCCCGGCCACCAAAATAGCTTTTTCAAATCATGATACATTTTCGTAGCTCCAGGATGAATACTCAAGCCACTACGATGTCCTTCCTCCAGGATACTCTTCTTAAGTTCGGTAACATCCGGAATACACACCCGATTACCAAATTTCAAAACACCATTCTCATCAACTCTGAATTCACCACCTTGACCTTGATTCACTAGAGTCAACTTATCAACCAAAAGCATATCGGATTTCTGACCCTCTCTAATCTCATCCAAAATACCACTTGTTAACTTCAGCATACCCAATTTAACACTATTGTGAGTACTCTCACACACCAAACCCAAGTCTCTAAACTGCTCAATCAAATCCAATTCCTTAACCATTAACATAGACATATGTAATGATTTCCGACTCAATGCATCTGCTACTACGTTTGCTTTACCCGGATGGTAATTCAAACCAAAATCATAATCCTTCAGAAATTCTAACCATCTCCTCTGTCTCATATTTAGCTCTTTCTGATCAAACAAATACTTTAAACTTTTATGATCACTGAAAACCTCAAATCTTGATCCGTACAAATAATGCCTCCACAACTTCAGAACGAATACCACAGCTGCCAACTCTAAATCGTGTGTCGGATAGTTCCTCTCATGAACCCTCAATTGTCTCGAAGCATAAGCTATAACCTGCTTGTTCTGCATCAACACACCACCCAAACCCAACAATGAAGCATCACAGTAAACCTCAAATGATTCTGACGAACTCGGTAATATCAGAATAGGAGCAGTAGTCAACCTTCTCTTTAACTCTTGGAAACCCTCTTCACATTTTGAGTCCCAAACAAACGCTTGCCCCTTTCTAGTCAACATCGTCAACGGCAACGCCAACTTAGAAAATCCCTCAATGAACTTCCTATAATAACCAGCCAAACCAAGAAAACTTCGAATCTCAGCAACAGACTTCAGAGCTTCCCACTTAGATACCGCTTCTATCTTAGAAGGATCAACAACAACACCACCTCTTGAAATCACATGACCAAGAAAACTAACCTCTTCTAACCAAAATTCACATTTGGACAGTTTAGCAAATAACTTCTTTTCTCGGAGAACTTCTAAAACCACTCTCAAATGCTCAGCATGCTCTTCTTCAGATTTCGAATACACCAAAATATCGTCAATAAACACCACAACAAACTGGTCTAGATACGGATGGAAAATCCTATTCATATACTCCATAAATACACCAGGCGCATTAGTCACACCAAAAGGCATCACAGAATACTCGTAATGTCCATACCTTGTTCTGAAAGCAGTCTTCTGAATATCCTCAGTTTTCACACGTATCTGATGATACCCCGATCTCAAATCTATTTTGCTGAACACACTCGCACCAACCAACTGATCCATCAAATCATCAATCCTCGGCAAAGGATACCGATTCTTGATCGTCACTTTATTCAGTTGCCTGTAGTCCACACACAACCTCATAGTACCTTCTTTCTTCTTAACCAATAACACTGGTGCACCCCACGGTGACACACTCGGACGAATAAATTTCTTATCCAACAGATCTTCCAGCTGACTCTTCAATTCAGCTAACTCAACAGCAGACATACGGTACGGAGCCATCGATATCGGTCTAGTACCAGGTACCAAATCAATCGAGAACTCAACTTCACGCTCTGGCGGCAATTCATTCACCTCTTCCGGAAACACATCAGGAAAATCACACACCACGGCTAGATCACCAATCGCCAGTTTATCTTTAGCCTCCAAAGTCGCTAATAGCATAAACAACTCTGCCCCATCTGCCACTTCCTCATTCACCTGCCTCGCTGATAGAAACAAATCCTTTCCTTCCTCAATCTCATGAAAAATCACAGTCTTCTCAAAACAGTTGATATAGACTCGGTTAAACACCAACCAGTTCATACCCAGAATAACATCAACCTGTACTAGTGGAAGACACACAAGGTCCATCCCAAAGTCTCTACCAAAAATACTCAAAGGACAATTCAAACAAACTGAAGTAGTAGTCACTGAACCCTTCGCAGGAGTATCAATCACCATACTACCAAGCATCTCAGATATCTCTAACTTAAGTTTCACAGCACAATCCAAAGATATAAAGGAATGAGTAGCACCTGTGTCAATAATAGCTATAAGAGGAAAGCCATTAATATAACACGTACCTCGGATCAAACGATCATCTGCAGAAGTCTCAGAACCTGATAAAGCAAAGACCTTGCCTCCTGACTGATTCTCTTTCTTCGGCTTAGGACACTGTGGACTGATATGACCCAACTCTCCACAGTTGAAACAAGTTACAGTCTTCAATCGGCAATCTGCAGCCAAATGACCACCTTTTCCACATTTGAAACACTTCTTCTCATTGCTGGTACACTCATGGATACGATGTCCAGCCTGACCACATCTGTAACACTTAGCAGGAGCACTAGAATCTCCCCCCACTAGGCCTCTTCATCCCACTCTGTCTCTGGAAACCTTTGCCAGCTGCATACGGTTTCCCACGATCAATCTGATTCTTACCTTTCCTATCAACCCTTTGCTGATAGCTCTCTGCTCTAGCCTTGGAATCCTGTTCAAAAATCCTGCAACAGTCAACCAAGTCAGAAAACACTCTGATCCGCTGATATCCAATAGCCTGTTTGATCTCGGGACGCAGCCCGTTCTCAAACTTCACACACTTAGAAAATTCTCCAGCAGCCTCACTATAGGGAGTATAATACTTTGACAGCTCTGTGAACTTAGCAGCATACTCAGTAACAGACCGGTTACCCTGCTTCAATTCCAAGAACTCTATCTCTTTCTTTCCTCTGACATCCTCTGAAAGTACTTCCTCAGAAATCTCTCTCTGAACACTACCCAAGTAATCTCAGCATCTCCAGCAGCTTCCAACTCAGTGCGGGTAGCAACCCACCAATCATCAGCTTCCTCTGACAGCATATGCGTACCGAACCTGACCTTCTGGTTATCGGCACACTCAGTCACTCTGAAGATTCTCTCGATCTCCTTCAACCACTTCTGAGCACCATCTGGATCGTATGCTCCCTTGAACATTGGAGGATTGTTCTTCTGGAACTCACTCAGTTGACGAGCAGCTCCCAGTCCCACAACATTCGGATTTCCTCCAAGTACTCCAGCTAGCATACCCAGAGCCTCAGCAATCGCAGCATCATCTCTACCTCTTCCAGCCATCTTCTAATCTGAAAACCCAATCAAGCTAAAACAATAAGTACTGATAGGGTTACACAACACCTATCACGTACAGGGGAAACAGAATAATTACGACTCGACTCGACCGACTATGCTCTGATACCACTAATGTAACACCCTTCTAAAATACCCCAATAATTTAATTAAATATCAAAATATAACATCAGAGTAATTATGCCCTTTAAGGGTGTCACACAATCTTCACACCATTCAACAATATAGAGGTCATGCTCTTTTATTAATTTAAAACTTAAACAATTGCATAAAACACAGCGGATATAATTTCATCAATCATGTAAAACATTACATGGAAAATGGTTCTCAACCAACAGTAAAACATTCAAAACAAGTTAAGACAACCCATCCCGATGTTACATCTATCAGAGCACGACCCACTACGGAGACCACACTAGACTCCACTCATTAGCTTCTACTCAACTCATCTCTCGTTACCTGAAAAATAGTTGTAAGGGTGAGTTCCTCAATCAATATAATGAGTATTATAAAATATCATGTTATGTTAAGTGATTCAACACACTTCATCACCCTAATCAAAAACACATTCAGGAACATCATATTAATTCAACATCATACTCAATAACAACACAACAATACCAACACAATTACACGTGTAATATTGGAATACATCCATCCATATTACACGCCATACATATATTATGCAATGAGACTCCATGCATGCGGTACCGACTATTTTGTGAACATAAAGTTCAACCTCACCGTCCAAATCCAGGCACGGCTACCAAGCTCACTAGTCCCACTCATTTGAGACATAGTGACTCACTCACTAATTCCTCACCATGGGAATTAGCTACCACCCCAAATGGGCCATGCTATGCACGCTAATCACCTAGCATGCAAACATCAACAACAATCAAAATGATTTACTCACTAATTCCACACCATGGGAATTAGCTACCACCCCAAATGGGCCACAATATGCATGTTAATCACCTAGCAATGCAACAACAACAACAACTCAAGAATAGACGTATGCTCACACTCTAAGCCATAAAACAGTCTATTCACAAATGCATACATTCACATCATCATGTATACCATCACATATCATCAACAAAAGCATATCATATCATGCCACATAATTAATCATAGTATTAGCACACTCTACTAATACCTATACTACTCAAAACAACGGGAAATGATCCCTACTACGTCATACATCAGCTAAGTTACACCACTCAGCCTAAACAACCAAAGACTGCACAACAACAGTCCAGGGAAACCACAAGTCTGCCCATACGCGTATCGCCTATGCCCATACGCGTATGGCGCATTTCCTCGCCCATCCCATACGCGTATCGCCCACGCCCATACGCGTATGCTACGCGTACCACATCCTCATACGCGTACCAACAGAGACGTTTGCACGTTCAAAACATCATCTTTTTCACTCATACGCGTATAGCATACACCATACGCGTACCACTCCAGGGATTACGCGTATCACACGCGTATGGCGCGTACCAGCGCCAAAACCCCCATTTTCAAGCCACCCCATACGCGTATCGCCTAGTGCCATACGCGTATGACCAGAATCCAGTTTTCCAGGTCTGCTATGGGTTTTCTCTGCTACGAGATCCTTCAGATCCAACCTCTCACAGTCCAATTTTCATACGCGTTCGTTCGTTTTATCAATTACAACTCAGATACATTCAACTCCTCAAATCGCTAACCTTACTACATCTAGTTCCTACAATTTCATCAATTATCATCCAATTTCGTTTCATCAATATTTCACAATTTCATCACATATCATTTCAATCAGAGTCAAATTCAGAGGTTCATCACTACCCATTACATGCTATCCCATAAGACCCATCAAACGATGATAAACCCCCCTTACCTGAGTAAATCCGGCAGTCTCTGCGCTCCAAGCTTTCCCTTCCTTCAACCTTCGTTCTTTTGCTTTTTGCCCTTTCTGCCTCTTTTCCTTTTTCACGTGAAAAAATAACTTTTTACCAAAAAAAATGGGATTTTTCTAACTTCCAACTTATATATTTTCCAAATTATATTATTATTCCAATAATAATAATAATTCAATAATCCCAAAATAATATTAATAATCCAATAATTTTCTAATTATTCAATTAAATTAATAAATAAAATATTAACTTAATTTAAACAATTATCTTAATTTCATCGGGGTGTTACAACACGGTCTATACCTTGTGTTCAATATAGACATAAGGGCAAAGGGGTAATTATACACATGATTATTATCACAGGAGGTTTTGTCAGATTACATGACATTTTCGTGACTTGGGTAGCAGTGATGTGTTGCTAGATACCGCTCACTGTTTATTATGTTAAATGCGTGATTTAATATAATTGCCAACGCCGCGAAAACCTATAGGGTCACACACAAAGGACGGATTGATGAGAGA
Source organism: Lathyrus oleraceus (assembly GCF_024323335.1). Taxonomy (NCBI): domain Eukaryota; kingdom Viridiplantae; phylum Streptophyta; class Magnoliopsida; order Fabales; family Fabaceae; genus Lathyrus; species Lathyrus oleraceus. The sequence continues at coordinate 298,035,975 of NC_066579.1, forward strand.
TAGAATAATTAAGGAACATCGTAAGGTACGGTGTACTTAAGTAGAATACGAAATATGGTAAGGTACCAAATACTTAAGTGATTTTGGCACATTATGAGATATGGGCCAAAATACACTTAAGTGGGCTTTTTAGCTTGAAGCCCACACAAGTGGTTCTATAAATAGAACCCCTTGGGTAGAAGCATTGTGACTCCAATCCACTCAGACAGAAATTCAAGTAGAGACTTGGAATTTTGTTTCCCTCTTTCTCTCACTCAAAGCTTTCATTCATAACAGCTAGCACTGCGATTGAAGGAATCCGTTCGTGTGGACTGAGTAGAGACGTTGTCATCGTTCAACGTTCGTGATCGCCCCGTGGATCTGTATCAAAGGTTTTGATCATTATCAGAGATCTGCACCAAAGGTTTGAATCGCCACAAGAGGTAACGATTCTATCACTGATCATGCCCATTCGTAAGGATCACTAAATGGAGAAATTTTTAAATTCCGCTGCGCCTTGGATGGCAATTCTCCTACAGTAGGTGCTTTACATATTTTCACATCTCCTCTATCTATTATCTCTCGAATGAGATGATAACGCCTGAGTATGTGTTTGGATCGTTGGTGAGATCTAGGATCCTTAGCTTGTGCGATAGCACCATTGTTATCACAATAGAGACCAATGGGATCCACAACGCTAGGGACTATGCCAAGTTCACTAATGAACTTCCTGATCCAAACAGCTTCCTTTGCTGCACTTGAGGCAGCAATATACTCGGCCTCGGTTGTAGAATTAGCAACTGTATCTTGCTTTGAACTTTTCAAGCTCACAGCGCCACCATTTAAGCAAAACACTTGTTGCAGGGTAGGGATATCGTTTCCAATGAGTAATATGTCATCTACATATAATACCAGGAATACGATCATGCTCCCACTAACCTTCTTGTAGACACAAGGCTCATCTTCGTACTTGATGAATCCATACTGTTTTACTGTTTCATCAAAACGAAGATTCCATGAGTAGGTCACGGGCTCATCTTGATCCATGAGTAATACATCACCTTGATCAGATATCCATATATCTCAGGTAGGTGACTATCTTGCCTGACCTACGCTAGTCTTGTTCTACTTGAGCAGGTTGCTCTGACACAACTACTTGTGTTTCCTGCTCTAATTCCTCCATAGGTGTGTCGATGCTTTGTGATTCTTGAATTTCTTCAAGCTCTACTTTCGTCCCACTGGTTCCTTTGGAAATAAAATCCTTTTCAAGGAAAACTCCAGTTCGAGCGACAAACACTTTGCCCTCAGAAGGATTGTAGACGTGATATCCTCTTGTTTCTTTAGAATACCTCACAAATAAGCATTTGTCAGATTTGGGCTTAAGCTTAGTTGAAATTTGTCGTTTCACATAAACTTCGCAACCCCAAATATTCATGTAAGACATATGTGGTTTCTTACCACTCCATATCTCATATGGTGTCTTCTCAACCTTTTGGATGGAACACGGTTAAGTGTATAAGCTGATGTATGTCCTCAAAAGGAGTTTGGAAGATCGGTGTGACTCATCATGGATCGGATCATGTCCAACAGGGTTCGATTTCTTCTCTCAGATACACCATTCTATTGGGGTGTTCCAGGAGGAGTGAGTTGGGATAGGATCCCACACTCTTTCAGATGGTCATCAAACTCTAGGCTTAAATATTCACCACCTCGATCTGATCGAAGAGTTTTAATATTCTTACCTAGTTGGTTTTGTACTTCATTCTTGAATTCCTTGAATTTTTCAAAGGACTCTGATTTGTATTTCATTAAATACACATAACCATATCTACTGAAATCATCAGTGAATGTGATGAAGTACTGAAAACCTCCTCTGGCTGGTATGTTCAGTGGTCCACATACATCAGTATGTATGAGGGCCAAAAGATCATTATCTCTTTCACCTTTTCCTGTGAATGGAGACTTTTGTCATCTTTCCAATTAAACAAGATTTGCATGTCTCATATGATTCATAATCAAAAGAGTCCAAGAGTCCATCTTTATGGAGTTTGGAAATGCGTTTCTCATTTATGTGGCTTAATCGACAATGCCAAAGGTAAGTTGGATTTAACTCATTAGGTTTCATCCTTTTAGTATTAATGTTATAAATAGGCATTTCAAGATTAAGGACATATAGTCCCTTGTTCATTTATGCAGTAGTATAGAATATATCATTCAAATAAATTGAGCAACAATTGTTCTTTATTATGAATGAAAAACCAAACTTGTCCAAACAAGAAACGGAAATAATATTCCTACTAATTGCAGGTACATAATAACAGTTCTCTAACTGAATTATTAAACCACTAGGTAAAGTCAATACATAAGTCCCTACGGCTAAAGCAGCAACCTTTGCTCCATAGCCAACTCGTAGGTTAACTTCACCTTTTGCCAAATCTCTACTTCTTTTCAGCCCCTGCACATTTGTATAAATGTGAGAACCGCATCCAGTATCTAATACCCATGATGCAGAAGTAGATAAATTAATAACAAAAATACCTGAAGTTGAAGTCTCTACTCCATTCTTCTTATCTTCCAGGTACTTTGGGCAGTTCCTCTTCCAGTGTCCGGTCTTACCGCAATGGAAGCAGGTGCCTTCTTTTGCTATGCCTTCACTAGGCTTTAAAGCAGTAACGGTGGGTTTGGGTTGGGTAACTTCCTTGCCTTTTCCTTTATCACCCTGCTTAGTGGGCCTTTTGTTCTGTCTCTTTCCATTTCCGATCATCAGAATGGACTTCCCTTTTGACTTTAGATTCTGCTCAGCAGTTCTTAACATGGCGAGCAGTTCAGGATGAGATTTGTCCATATCAATCATATTGAAATTTAGGACAAACTGACTGAAACTATCTGGCAACGATTGCAAGATCAAATCAGTCGCAAGTTCCTTTTCGAGGGGAAAACCCAATCTCTCAAGGTTTTCCACATACCCAATCATCTTGAGTACATGGGGACCTACAGGGGCTCCCTCAGCTAACTTTCCTTGAAAAAGGGCTTTTGAAACTTCAAACGTCTCATGCCTTGCTTGCTCTTGATAGAGCAACTTCAGGTGTTCGATCATATCGAAGGCTGACATGTTCTCATGTTGCTTTTGCAATTCTGAGTTCTCGGTAGCTAGCATGAGACAAGCAGTTTCATTGGCATCATCGACATGCTTCTTATAAGCATCTCTTTCTGCCTTAGGTGCAGAACTAGGAGGTTCCTCTTCAGGAACAGGTGTCTCCAAGACATACAGCTTTTTATCATGTTTGAGGACAATCCTCAGGTTTCGGTGCCAATCCAGAAAATTTGTCCCAGACTATTTTTCCTTATCAAGGATTGATTGCAGGATGTTGTTAGAGGTGTTTGCTGTCATGGTAATCTACATAAGGATTAATGAAAATATAAGTATCATTGACATATTTAATTAGGCCTTTAATTAAATATGCTCCCACTATTTTACTCAAAACAAATGACCCTCATCACTTGATTCGGAAAATCCCGTTGGAAGATTTTCTAGTGGGTCGAGATCCATATTTCACTTCGTTCTAAGTCCACGTAGGTGGATTACACAAAACTAGGTTATTTAGGTAGGAACTCCTTCCAATTGTATCTCATACAACTCTCGAAATTTCAGTTGGGTGAATAACTCCTTATTCCAATCCATCATATGGATTATTCCCAACTCTTGCTTCTAAACATATATAAGAAAATTATAATTAAGTTTGACTCATCGTTTTAGAAGTTGGATATTACAATTATCCCATCGCACCTTAACTAATACAAAACATGCACCTCGCGTAGGCGAAACCTACATTATTCGATACCAATCTTGATGAGTGCTAAAACTTGGAAAGCAAACATATATAATATTCTCATAAATTGTTTAGTTAAGTTTGACCCATTGTTTTAACAGTTGGATATTACAATTATCCCATCGCACTTTACTAATATATAGATCATGCACCTCGCGTAGGCGAAACCTACATTATCCATTACTAGTCTTGATGAGTGTTAAAACTTGGAAAGCATAAACTTAATATTTAATTTGAGGGAATTGCAATTTTCTGATCTCACCGGCTTGTTTATCATATAAACCGTCTCTCACATGCATCAACATACATTCACAAGCATCAACATACATACAAACACAATGAAACAATTATGGCCCCTAACACAATTGTTCTCCCAAGCCAATGAGAGAACCTAAGCTAACCTAACAACGATCTAAGCTTCTCCAAGCAAGATCTTCAAGGTTGTCCTCCTTTGGCACTGACTTCTTTGCTTTCTTCATATCATTACATTACATGAAAGAAACTCGTTTTACATACGAGGGAGTGAGATGAGAAAAGAAGTTACATTTGGGAGATTAAGAGAGAGGCACGACACGCAGGTCGTATTTAAAACCCAAAACAAAACAAAGGAAAACTAAGGCCATAACCGATCACCACAAGACAATAATAAACACTTTATTATTATTAATTCCTTTAATTAATTAAAATCAAATTAAATCTCGACGACCGATCACCACATTTTAATGAACAATTCATTTAAAATCAATGTCACTTTTCGCATCAACACTTGATACTTTTAAAGCACTGAGTTAGCCGAACGGGTGAATTTTGCCTTGCGTTAACCGGTTAACCAAATGCGTTAACCGGTTAACACTGTTTGAAATCTGTTCAAAAAATTGTTTTCTGCCTTGCGTTAACCGGTTAACCAAATGCGTTAACCGGTTAACACTGTTTGAAAAACTCAGAAAACTGAATTTCGTCTTGCGTTAACCGGTTAACCAAAAGCGTTAACCGGTTAACACTGTTTGAAAATCTCAAAAAAAAATTAATTCGCATTGCGTTAACCAGTTAACCATATGCGTTAACCGGTTAACACTGTTCCAAAAAGTGTTTAGAAAGCACAACTCTTGTGCAGTCAAACCCCAATCGCATAACTCTCTAACAACACAACCCTTGTGCCGTCACTAACCCTGATGCACAAATTTCAGACCGTCAAACACATCTCGATTGTTAATTCAGTATGATTGATCAACATGTCATTGCTTCACCATACTAATGTCGGATCAAGAAGCAAATGACCATTGATCGCTCAAAGGAAAACAATCATTGAGTGTTTGAATGAACGAAACGAGAACATTATATCATATATAATGTATTTTGCATCAGGATTACATATATCATATATATGTAACTTGATCGATCTAAATTTAATCTTTGATTCAATCTGTCTTTAATCATATTATTACAGAAAAAAGCAGTTATCAGATTCATGGTTTCGTAACCAGGCTCTGATACCACTGAAGGAGAATTGCCATCCAAGGCGCAGCGGAATTTAAAATTTTCTCCATTTAGTGATCCTTACGAATGGGCATGATCAGTGATAGAATCATTACCTCTTATGGCGATTCAAACCTTTGGTGCAGATCCCTTGTAACGATCAAAACCTTGGATTCAGATCCACAGGGCGATCACGAACGTTGAACGATGACAACGTCTCTACTCAGTCCACACAAACGGATTCCTTCAATCGCAGTGCTAGCTATTATGAATGAAGGCTTTGAGTGAGAGAGAGGGAAACGAAATTCCAAGTCTCTACTTGAATTTCAGTATGAGTGGAGTGACAATGCTTCTACCCAAGGGGTTCTATTTATAGAACCACTTTTGTTGGCTTCAAGCTAAAAAGCCCACTTAAGTGTATTTTGGCCCATATCTCATAATATGCCAAAATCACTTAAGTATTTGGTACCTTACCATATTTCGTCTCCCACTTAAGTGCACCGTACCTTACGGTGTTCCTTAGTTACTCTATTTCTCATCAATCCGTTCTTTGTGTGTGACCCTGTAGGTTTTCGCGACGTTGACAATTATATTAAATCACGCATTTAACATAATAAACAGTGAGCGGTATCTAGCAACACATCACTGCTACCCAAGTCACGAAAATGTCATGTGATCTGACAAAACCTCTTGTGATAATAATTATGTGTATAATTACTCCTTTGCCCTTATGTCTATATTGAACACAAGGTATAGACCGTGTCGCCCTTGTCCAGTTCAATATTGGGCCCATAGACATTTATCCTGTTACGCAGGATGGGCAAATTCCATGTAGGACACTCATGTCCCTCAGCATGCTTTGTGGAGTACCCATCAACTGTCTTTATGGTTATCCAGTTACGGACAATGTTGGATCAGCAATAAAGCACTCGACTCTACATCTAGGATCCATAGTGGTTTCAGCTCGAAGAGTGGTATACACTATTATCACCATGAGAATAACTTATGACACTTTGCATAACTTTCTATATAGTATTCTCATAGCGGGTCAATCCGGTATAAATATTACTCATAATATGCATACCTATGTTTAAGACTTGATAACTCTTTATCCATGATCCATGAGATGTGATCATCAGTCTACAAACATAATAGTCTTAATGCTTTAAGGTTATCCCACTTCACACTAAAGCTCGACTACGGATACTTTAAGAATAGTGTCTTTATGTTTAATGTGTTCTCATGATTAAGTCACACTTAATACATTAAACGGACTATCTATTCCAGGGACTTTATTAATCAACCATAATAAAGAAAATGCCTTTTATTATTAATAAATAATTCGATATAAGTACCAAAAGTATTGGCCTCTAGGGCTTACACCAACACTTTGTACTATCCTTGCTGATGAATTCAGAACCACACCGAGAAGCTCTGCAGAAGGTGTTGGATGTGGCGTATGTAGATCATGACGTCACAATAGAGCAATTTGACAGTATTGTTGCAAACATCACCGCTTATAACAATTTAAGTTTTTGTGATGCTGATCTCCCTGAGGAGGGAAGAGACCACAACTTGGCATTACACATATCTATGAGCTGCAAAGATGATGCCATGTCCAATGTGCTGGTGGACACTGGTTCATCATTGAATGTGTTGCCAAAGACCACTCTTGCAAAATTATCATATCAGGGGCCTCCCATGAGGCAGAGTGGAGTGGTAGTGAAAGCTTTCGATGAGTCCCGTAAAACTATGATTGAAGAGGTTGATCTCCCGGTCAAGATTGGACCAAGTGATTTCCAGATCACCTTCCAGGTTATGGATATTCACCCATCGTATAGCTGTCTGTTGGGCAGACCATGGATTCACGAGGCAGGCGCCGTGACATCCACCTTACACCAGAAATTGAAGTTTGTGAAAAACAAGAAGCTGGTGGTGGTAGGGGGAGAAAAGGCTCTACTGGTTAGCCATTTGTCTTCCTTCTCTTATATAGACGTTGAGGATGAAGTTGGAACTCCGTTCCAAGCTTTATCTATTGCTGAGCCTATTAAGAAAGGAACTTCTTCATTTGCATCCTATAAAGATGCTAATTTGGCCATTGAGCGTGGTATAACTGCTGGTTTAGGACAAATGATTAAGCTAGAAGACAACAAATCTGGGCTGGCATAGGGTATCCTTCTGGAGTCTTCAACAAGCAAGGGCTGTTCAAAAATGGGGGATTCATTCACACCAGTCAAGATAAGGAAGTTGCTGTCATTATGGAAGAGGATGTAGAAGATTCTGGCAACTTTGTCATCCCTGGAGGGGTCTGCAATAATTGGATCGCTGTTGATGTTCCAACAATTATCCATAAGTCAAAGTAATGTTCATTGTGTTTAAAAACCCTCCTCTCATGCCAAAAGGAGGAGCGATGACATTGTTGGCTCATAAATACAATGATATTTTCATTCAATTCATGTTAAATGTTTGTTTTTCCAATTATTTTCCCTTTTCGGTTTTGCATAAAATTGGTGATCACAAAAAACTTTAAAAATAAAATCAATCTTTTCATCTGCATAATGATTTTGCCTGGTTTGAATTCTAAAATCTCTTTATATTCAAAATCATTATGCAGGTTAATCAAACCCATTGAACATAATGATCCAACACCATCTCCCAACTTTGAGTTCCCTGTATTTGAGGCAGAAGAAGATGATGTTGAAGAGATTCCTGACGAGATTACCCGTCTACTTGAGCATGAAGAGAAGATCATTCAGCCGCATTTTGAGAATCCGGAAACAGTCAACTTGGGGTCTGAAGATTGTGTGCGAGAAGTGAAGATTTGGGCGCTCCTGGAAGAATCTGTTAAGAAGGGGTTGATTGAGTTGCTACGAGAATACGTCGACGTCTTTGCCTGGTCATATGAAGACATGCCTGGTCTAGATACAGATATCGTGCAACATTTCCTGCCTTTGAAGCCTGAGTGCGTGCCCGTAAAGCAGAAGCTCAGAAGAACTCATCCTGATATGGCAGTGAAGATCAAAGAGGAAGTTCAGAAGCAAATTGATGCGGGGTTTCTGGTGACTTCTACATATCCTCAATGGGTGGCCAACATTATACCCGTGCCTAAAAAAGATGGAAAAGTACGAATGTGTGTAGACTATATGTCATACGGTGAACTGACTTTGTGTGTTTTTGCTTTGGAAAGCAAATGTCGCGGATAGCAAGAGTCGCCACCGACTTTTCTTTTATCCAAGAAGGAAAGGTGGAAAAGAACAGGAAAGACCTTAATTAGATTTTGGATTCGGGAGGTACATTATACAAAGGGAAGGTGTTAGCACCCTTTGTATCCATGGTTATCCATGGGCTCTTAATTGCTTGATCACTTATGTTATTTTTCTTGTCCGAAAAAGTGTTTGTGAACTACTTAGAACATGTTTTTTAAAAAAAGAGTTTAACTTTGTAATGATTCTTGTACGAATGTATACAAAGTGTTCATCTTGTTTAATTTTGAAAGCGGTTTAGAAAAATATAACTGGGCAATGATTCTAGTACGAATGTATACCAAGTGGTGATTTTCTAATAGATGTTTTGAAAAGTGTGAGGTGTGAAAAGTATTTTAAAATTGTGAGTCAGCATTTAAGAGTTATACCTACCCAAGGTCTTTATGGGCATTTCCTATCCTTATGAGGGTAAAACTGTCCTTGCTATTGAGAAGCAAGTAGTTTTATCCTTTGGATGTAAAAGGGACATCGTAGGGTCATCGATTGGTCATTGAAGGCAACATTTGTAAGGATACCTTAGCATTCGAAGGGACGATCATCATTTAACCGTAGGCTACAACGAAGGGTCATCGAGGGACAAAATCGTATATTCGCAGGCAATAGCCGAGGGACTATGATTTATCTTATAGGGACATGATGATTTAACCGAAGGGTCTTTGCTAAGTGTATCCCCACATTTGCGGGACATGACCGTAATACCGTAATACCGTAAGGCAACAAAGAGAGGGCCAAGATCACATATTCAAAGGCAATATTTTATAATCAATTAGGTAATTAGGATGAATCTCCACAAGGGTATCCCACAAATAAAATGGAATACCTAGCAAGCTACCTTTTCCGGGGATATGTGAATCCTTACAAAATTCAGCAAACAGGTCAGAATACCAAATCAGGGTGCAATCAAGAGTTGCACCAAACAAAAGGAATCACGACAGTAATAGTGTCAGGTAAACAATGCATGGTTAGAATAAAACATGTCAGATGAGCAAAGATCAAAACAGCAAAAAAATCAGCGACTGTCATGTTCGCTGCTGCCTCGCATAGCGAAGGCTTAGCGAGCACTCGCTACATGTTCGCTTAGCGATGTGCTAGCGAACGGCTGCGGGTTCTAGGTTTGATGACAACACGATTTCTGAAACTCCACACCCTATGGCATCCATTACAACAATTACATGGTTAAACATTCAAGATATTATTTTGCACATTCATATATACTTAAACCCACATGCAAAGCCTAAGATACGTTTAGAAATTTAATCATAATGTCACATGTAAATTGGGAACATAAAACGGTAGTGGTAATGCAAACCTGTTTGCAATTGAATTGCAATGTTGAATTGGCAGATCACTCTTAGGGTTGGTGTCGGATTCAGTTGGGCGGAGGTAACCTTTGTGTAGATGAGTTTACTTAAGGGTTTCCTTTAGGGTTGCTCTGAATTCTCTCCGTCAGCCTCCAGGGTTTGCTCGGTTGCTTTTGTTAGGGTTTCCTTGCTAGGGTTTCTGTCCGTCTTCCTCCTCCTGTCTCCTTTCGATCCCCCCTTTTTTCTGAATGAGGTCTTGGTATTTATAATAGTTTTTGTGACCTAATGGGCTCAGAATGAAGCCCAAAATTTCTGGTATTCGCAGGCTTCGCTAGGCGAGTGGTGCAGCGAAGGGTTCGCTAGGCGAATGATTTTGCTCGCCTAGCGAGCAAGCCATTTTAAGCCATTTTCTGGATTTTGCCACCTGTGGGTTGGGTCTTTGTTCCTTTAAGATCAATGCCTTGAAAAATGAGTTGGAGTGCCTTGAAAAATGTCTTGCAAGATTAACGGGCAAATTTTGGGGTATGACAACTGTCTTCTCTTGCAGGTGACGACGACGTCGAGTTGGCGGCGGAGAAAGACTCGGCATTCAGACGAGCCGCCCGGTGGTGTGGTACGTAGTGGGTTTAGTACGCCCCGCCAAAACAAACGGCTCCGAAACAAACTAAAAGGTGCATGCCGCACTCACGAGGGACTGCCAGTGAGATATTGGTGGTCACACTAGCCCCTCGATGGCATGGCGGGATTTCCCATTGACTGTTCCTGAGGTGAGGTCATTCATTCTTTTGGGAGATCCTTAATCCTGGAAAGAAGGAAAGGCATCAATCCAGACCGGAAGCACCCGATGAATGAGCAAAATGGAGGTTGCATTAATGATAAAGATCTCTGGGGAAACCGCTAAAAAAAGATTGAACATGTGGTGGGAGGATCCGAACGAATTTAGTTTTCATTTTGCCGTATGAGGCGCTGATCGGGAAAGTCATAAAGGGACGTTAAACGTAATTCTAGAAGGAAGTATTCTGGTCCTCTTCTATTCCCTCTTCTAAATTTATCTAGACACCTTTTTTTATCTTCAATGGGGTCTGCTCTTTTTTTTTGGGAGAGTATGCCAATATGATCTTAATGAGGTGCGGGGCTTTGCATCTGACATTCGTTGGGCTTCCCTCTTCGGGAGCCTGCGTCCCGGCGTTTTTGTGCAATAAACCCCTCCGGCCATTATAGGTCATTCGGAAGGGCTTCGTTTCTATTTTAGGGCATAACGTTGTGGTTGTTCCCTCTCCTTTCAGTCGAGTGACTTCGTACCTCTCCTGACCGAGAAAAATCAGTTCCAGAGGCATCCTCCATTCATAACGATTTTGGTTTTTCTGCACCCCCCCATTTGAATAAGGCTGGAAAGAATGCCCGCCAAGTTCAGATAAGGGAATGCTTCCCCCAACCATTAAAGGAAAGGCAAAGACGATTAACCGATCTTAATAAGAAGGGATTAGATCAAGAAAAGGAAATGGGACCTTAACTTATTAAGAGGCTAGGCGAGGACCTTCAATCAATCAAAGATAAATCAGTCCTTGATGGATTCCCCTTTTGCGGCATTACCCCATAACCTGGTTGCTACTACTAGTCAGGCTCATCAAATGCAAACACGGCTCTTGTTGGCCTTGGCCCGGCCGTCAACTGCTTCAACTGCAGATGGAGTAGTGACTTTGTGGTCCCCGATTGGTACAAGAGTCAGATGGTTAATCTTGTCAGTAAGGGCAAAGTTCGGATTGAGCTTATGGTAACAGGGGGGCAAGAGTGTTACTGTAACACTTGGAACTTCAATCTTGGCACTTTTTTCCTTATAATTCTAAGTGGAATTAAATTTCCAGCTATCCTTCCATCCGCCCTTTATCAATCTACAAGCCAGAACTGTTCAATATTCTTAAACCGAGAGAGTTAGAATGATATGTACGCCATTCGTGGTCTGGAGGTGGAAGATTATTGAACACTTAGAATGCCCCAAAAATTTGCACTTGTTAATTAAAAGTTAGTCTTGATGGAGATGTGCTTAAAGATGCCATCCAGGAAGTTTGATGATGAGAGCTTCAGAGTGCGTCGTACATCAGACCAATTTGAAGACATAGGCGCCACACCGGGTCGTACGCTAGACCGTATAGTGAGTCATCCGTTAGGCGATATTAGGGTGAGCTGAGCCTGATGAGATAATGATCCGAATGAGTCATACACTGCTGGGGATAAAGGATCAAAATGGATCATACGCTAGATCGTATCTGAATAGCAGAATGAGTTGTCCATTAGGCGGGTGACATCACTGGGTATGAAAGATCAGAATGGATCGTACGTTAGATCGTATCTGAGTCGCATAATGAGTCGTCCATTAGGCTATATCTGAGATAAAAGGGGTAGTCATACGCTAGACCACGTTTCAGAATGTACCGTACGCTAGGTAGTATCTGAGGCATAAAGATCAGAATGGATCGTACGCTAGATCGTATCTGAGTGGCAGAATGAGCCGTCCATTAGGCTGTATCTGATGATAAGGGATAGTCATACGCTAGACTACATTTCAGAATGTACCGTATGCTAGGTAGTATCTGAGGAATAAAGATCAGAATGGATCATACGCTAGATCGTATCTGAGTGGCAGAATGAGCCGTCCATTAGGCTGTATCTGATGATAAGGGATAGTCATACGCTAGACTACATTTCAGAATGTACCGTACGCTAGGTAGTATCTGAGGAATAAAGGTCAGAATGGATCGTACGCTAGATCGTATCTGAGTGGCAGAATGAGCCGTCCATTAGGCTGTATCTGATGATAAGGGATAGTCATACGCTAGACTACATTTCAGAATGTACCGTACGCTAGGTAGTATCAGAGGAATAAAGATCAGAATGGATCGTACGCTAGGTCGTATCTGAGTGGATGAACATCCAAATGGGTCGTACGCTAGACCGTATTGGAACAGTTGAAGGAACCAGAATGAACCGTACGTTAGGCTATATCTGATAATGTTTGTATATGTTGTATTTGCAATAAACGTCTGGGATGGACTTAAAGATGCCATCATTAGGAGGATATCAGAATGCTCGTTAGAATGAATATTCATATGGATTATATCTGAAAATGTATCTGAATCTTGAATGTGACTGATGAGAGTGTCCGTCTGGATGAACCTTTATTTTGACTGTATAGGGAGGATAATTAACCTGAAAAAAGGTTAGCCTCATGCCATGTCATGATGCATGAGATGTTTTATGCTTGTGAAAATAAATGCGAACATTGTATGCATGTATGTGATGTGAAATGATGTAATGAATGAATTATGCGTCTGAAAAGTTTTTCAGGGAAAAATAAATCCCACTATTCTGGTCGGAGATACTTGTATTGATGACCCTTCCTTAGCTGGGGATACATGATTTCTGTCTGACGGTAGAAATATTCAACAGAGCCTGGCTGGGGATGGAAGAGATGATCAGTCTGTTGGGTGATACCCATTTCTTCTGGGGAATAACTGGTTTTGCTGGGGAACAGGATTTGTAACCGAACTTGTTGGAAAGCATGGTTAGACCTTATCCTCAACCCTAAAGTCTTTTAGTAATTGTTATTGCTATTTTATGCGTGTATTTTCGGTAAACATCAATCATGTTAAAATGCATATATTAATTCAAATTAAATCAATGGACGTTTATGCAAACAAAACAAAATTGTATTGATTTTGAAAGAGGGCCTATAAACAGGCAATTTGAGTACAAGGAGACAGAAATCCTAGTAAGAGGAAATTGTCAAGAAAACAAAGAGAAAACAATGCAGAAAAAGTCCTATTGATTTTAATTCCACTACTGTCGTTATGTCTTCAAGCCTCTCATCTCCTGCTGTCGGATAGAAGTGATTGGCTTGTTCAGTCCCTTTGACTTGGGTGAAGCTGACCGAGAACGGGACATAGTCATACGCTTTAATCCCTAATTTTTGCCTGGTCCGCCTTTTCAGGTTTTCAGTCCACCAGGATACCCTTTTTTGCCCAAGCCGCCTTTTCAGGTTTTCGACTTGTCGGGTGTATGTTTTTATATGTTAATCCCTAATTTTTGCCCGAACCCTTTTGGTTCGCCAGGATGCCCTTACTTTTGCCTAGATACGTCGACCTAGCGGGTCTCTTTTATGCGTAGTATCTTTTAACTATGTCTGCGTTCACGGGATGTGGGAAGTCTTCGCCATCCATTGTAGCAAGCATCATGGCTCCACCAGAGAATACCTTCTTAACTACAAACGGCCCTTCGTATGTGGGAGTCCATTTGCCTCTGGGATCACCTTGTGGTAGAATGATACGCTTTATTACCAAGTCGCCAATTTGATACACCTGCCTCTTGACCCTTTTGTTAAATGCCTGGGTCATGCGCTTCTGATATATCTGCCCATGACAAACAACCGCAAGTCTCTTTTCATCAATCAAATTTATCTGATCGAGTCGAGTCTGAATCCATTCATCCTCGTCTAAACCTGCCTCTTTCATGATTCTTAGAGAAGGAATCTGAACTTCCACCGGTAAGACGGCTTCCATTCCGTAGACTAAAGAGAAAGGAGTTGCCCCTGTCGAAGTGCGCACTGAAGTGCGATAACCATGAAGAGCAAATGGTAACATCTCATGCCATTCTTTGTATGTTACTGTCATCTTTTGTATAATCTTCTTAATATTCTTATTAGCAGCCTCCACGGCGCCGTTCATCTTTGGCCGGTACGGAGAAGAGTTATGGTGTTTTATTTTGAACTGCATGCAGAGTTCAGTAATCATCTTGTTGTTCAAATTAGTACCATTATCAATGATAACTCTTTCAGGGATGCCATACCGACAAATAAGACTATTCTTGATGAACCGTGCCACCACATTCTTGGTGACAGAAGCAAATGAGGCTGCCTATACCCACTTTGTAAAGTAATCAATAGCAACAAGAATGAAACGATGTCCATTAGAAGCAGTAGGTTTAATCTCTCCAATCATATCAATGCCCCACATTGCAAAGGGCCAAGGTGCTGTCAACACGTTCAATGGAGTAGGAGGCACATGTACTTTGTCCGCATAGATCTGGCACTTGTGACAAGTTCTGGAGTGATGGTGGCAATCAGCTTCCATGGTAGACCAATAATACCCTGATCGCAGAATCTTCTTGGCCATCATATGTCCATTAGAATGAGTCCCAAAAATACCGTCCTGTATGTCTTCCATAATCTTTTCTGCTTCCTTTTTGTCCACACAGCGAAGCAAAGTCGAATCATGATTACGTTTGTATAATACTCCATTACTCAAAAAGAACTTAGCGGAGAACTTCCTCAGAAATTTTCTGTCGTTGATGGATGCCCCTTCAGGGTATTCCTGAGTTTCTAAATATCTTTTTACTTCGTGGAACCATGGTTTCTCTTCTACTTCATCAGCATTAAGTTCATAACAATATGCCGGTTCATCTAATCGTTCAATGGTGATCATGGGAGCTTCATCATCCCATCTGACTCTGAACATAGATGACATGGTGGCCAATGCGTCTGCCAACTGATTCTCTTCTCGTGGAATATGTTCGAATGTAATCTCTTCAAAGCATGGGATTAATGTCATCACCCGCTCTCGATAAGGGATGAGATTCGGATGTTTAGTGTCCCATTCTCCTTTGATCTGACTGATTACTAATGCTGAGTCTCCGTACACACTCAAAAACTTGATTCTTAGGTCTATAGCAGCTCTAAGTCCCAAAATACATGCTTCATACTCAGCCATATTATTGGTACAGTTAAAACATAGTCTAGCAGTGAAAGACGTATGGCAACCCTTGGGGGAAATGATTACAACACCAACACCATTGCCCAGTGCATTAGAAGATCCATCAAAAACCATAGTCCATCGGGATCCCAGTTCGGGTCCTTCATCTGGTCCAGGTTCTTCATAATCAGTAACAAGCATGACATCCTCATATGGGAACTCAAAATTCATAGATTGGTAATCGTCAACTGCTTGATGAGCCAAATGATCAGCTAACACGCTTCCTTTGATTGCTTTCTGAGTAGTGTATTGGATATCATACTTTGTTAAAATCATCTGCCACCTTGCTATTCTTCCGGAGAGGGCAGGTTTCTCAAATATATATTTGATAGGATCCATCTTAGAAATCAATAAAGTGGTATGATTCAACATATACTGTCTTAGTCGGCGAGCAGCCCAAGCTAAAGCACAACAAGTTTTCTCGAGCAATGAGTATCTTGTTTCACAGTCGGTAAACTTTTTGCTAAGGTAGTATATGGCATGCTCTTTTCGACCAGACTCGTCATGTTGCCCCAACACACACCCCATTGAATTTTCTAACACGGTCAAATACATGATTAGAGGTCTTCCTTCAACTGGTGGCATCAAAATCGGAGGTTCTTGGAGATACTTCTTGATTTTGTAAAAAGCTTCTTGACATTCATCATTCCATATCATCTCTTGATTCTTTCTCAGTAATTTGAAGATGGGTTTGCAGGTAGCAGTCAAATGGGAGATAAATCGGGCAATGTAATTCAAGCGTCCCAAGAAACCTCTGACTTCTTTATCTGTACGGGGAACTGGCATTTCTTGAATAGCTCTCACCTTAGCCGGGTCAACCTCAATTCCTTTGCCACTGATAATAAATCCCAAGAGTTTACCGGATCTTACTCCAAAGGTGCATTTGTTCGGGTTCAATCTCAACTTGTACATCTTCAACCTCTCAAACAGTTTGTATAGATGATCGAGATGTTCTTCTTCAGTATGAGATCTGGCTATCATGTCATCCACATATACCTCTATTTCATGATGGATCATATCATGGAAAAAAACCACCATAGCACGTTGGTATGTTGCCCCTGCATTTTTTTGACCGAATGGCATTACTTTGTAACAGAAAGTGCCCCATTGCATCACAAACGTAGTTTTCTCCATGTCCTCAGGTTCCATCTTAATCTGGTTATAACCTGAGAATCCATCCATGAATGAGAATACCTTGTGTTGAGCGGTGTTATCTACCAAAACATCAATGTGCGGAAGCGGAAAGTCATCTTTGGGACTCGCTTTATTCAAATCTCTATAATCTACACACATTCGCACCTTACCATCCTTCTTTGGCACTGGTACCACATTAGCAACCCATTGAGGATAAGAAGTAACAGCCAGAAAACCTGCATCAAATTGTTTCATAACCTCGGCTTTGATTTTCTCAGACATTTCAGGACGCATGTGACGAACCTTTTGCTTAACAGGACGACAATCTTCCTTCATCGGCAAACGATGCACTACTATATCAGTATCCAATCCTGGCATGTCTTCATAAGACCAAGCAAAAATATTTATATAGTCATGTAACATCTGAATCAATCTTTCTTTGACACTGTTTTCCAAGCCTGCTCCTATTTTGACTTCTTTCTTGTCTACTTCGGTACCCAGATTTACAGTCTTAATTGATTCCTCATGCGGCTGTATAGTCTTTCCCTCTTGCAGTAACAGTCTGGCAAGCTCTCCAGGTACTTCACAATCTTCCTCACTTCCATCCTCGGCTTGGTAGATCGGATTTTCAAAGTCATAATGAACAGTAGCAGAATTATTATCAACAGGATCCAGAGTGGGTATGGATCTGCAATTTGTTACGTGAGTGTGTGTAAGAAAACATAGCTTGTTTAAAAGATGACAGGAAAGATAAAGAGCGCAATATTTGAATGCAAAAAAAGTCCATTGATTTATTGAATGTGAATATGCTTATGAAAATGACAAGACCCTTAACGAATTAGCTATTGTGCCCCGGGCATAGACACAATGCTTTAAGAAGTTCAATTGTAAAAATTAAAAATTTGCAACTCTAAAATAGCAATAACAATTACTCCTGACTAAAGGAAATCGTGATAGTGTCTTCAGCCTTCCAATTATTGAGTCCGTCACAGATTGTTGGGAAAATCCAGCTATCCAGGTCGCAATCGCTATCAGCATCTTCTACAGCATTAATCTGATCTTTGACTATGTTTTCAGAGCTAAACCCCAGGCCAAATCTATCAGACTTGTACGGTACATTGATCAGTTGACCCCAGCCAATACGACCACCATCTTCAACCACGGCTTGAGCATCTTTCAGAGAAATCATAGCAGGAGGAGCACGCATAACCTTGGGCACACGGGAAGTTGGCTTAAGGACAGGACTAGTCGGAGGAACTACTTCAAATGACTGAGAAGGAGTCTCAAAGAATTCACCATCCATCTCGACGTATCTGAAGGTATGCACACTACTGACAATATACTCTTCTTCCCCATTCACAGTGACAATCTTACCCTCTATTGGATACCTCAGCTTTTGATGGAGAGACGAAGCTACAACACTTGCCCCATGAATCCAAGGGCGTCCCAGCAAGCAGGAATAGGCAGGACGAATGTTCATTACGTGAAAGGTAGTGTTGAAGACTTGAGGTCCTATCTTGATAGGGAGAACCACTTCACCATGGACAACACTCTTCGCACCATCGTAAGCACGCACCACAACGTCGCTAGGCTTCAATTCAATGCTTTTACAGTCAAGCTTATCGAGTACAGCTTTCGGTAGCACATTCAAAGAAGAGCCATTATCGATCAACACATGAGACAAAGTGATCCCCTTACACTCAATGGAGATATGCAGAGCTTTATTGTGATTCTTTCCTGCTGGTGTCAGGTCAGCATCGGAGAAGCCTAGGCCATTGTCAACAGTCAGGTTAGCAACATAGTTTTTGAACTGATCGACAGATGTCTCCTGAGGTACATGAGCGGTCTTCAGGAATTTTATCAATGCATTGGCATGAGATTCAGAAGATAACAACAAGGATAACATCGAAATTTTAGACGGAGTATGCCCCAGCTGTTCTACCACATCAAAATCACTCTTACGGATGATTTTCAGCATTTCTTCCATTTCCTGTTTGGCAACATCTTCGGTAATAACTTCGACTGGTGTCCTTGACTGAGAAGGGTTGACTGGTTCCTTTCCTCGAGTTTCAGGAGCGGGAGGTGAGATTTCTGGAGAGAAGATCCTTCCACTTCGAGTAATTTTACTAATCCCAACAATGCCATTAGGATTAGTAGAATTATCAACTTGCTTTATGCCATGGATGTGAACATCACCTCCATAATTCCACGGAATGGCTTTGCTTGAGGAATATGGTACTGGGCCAGGTGCAGTAATAATTAGGGGAGCTACCTTGGGCTCAGCAGTAATCCTCACGGGTACTCTAGTAGCGGTAGTCTTCACCGGAACTTTGGACCTAGCGATCACAGATATTTCTTCAACAGGGTTTTCCACTTTAGGAATCTTTTCAAACAGAATTGTACGATCATCCATCAGTCGTTGAATACCATTCCTCAACTTTACGCAATCATTGGGTCGGGGTATACAGAGGTCACAATCTTCAGCACAACCTGGAAATAAACCAGCTTGCAACAAATTCTTCTTGATGGTCAGGAGAGGAGATGCTAAGTCAGCTACATTGGTAATGTGAGAATTGTCATCCACAGCGTTAACAGCCTTGTCATGGTTAGGCATAGGAGCCGTGATGACATTAGGAGTCTTCGGAGGATCAAATTTAATTTCCCCAGCGTCGATCATATCCCGAATCTTATTCTTCAACAACCAACAATCGTTTGTATCATGCCCGGGGCTATCAGAGTGATATGCACACCTGGCATTGGGATTATAACGAGGAGAAGTAGTGTTGGGATTCGCAGGAGGATCTCTGAGGGTAATCAGATTTGCTTTTAGCATACCCTGCAGTGCTTGTGCTAAAGTCATATTGATCTTGGTAAACTGCCTTCTTGGCCTGTCTTGTCTGTGTTGGAAGTTTTGAGATGGCGGTGCTGCAATCGTAACTGCTCCAACAGTATGGTCACAATTTTTCTTGTTATGACCCCTTTGACCGTACACAGCATTTGATTCATTCTTCCCCTGATAGGACTTTTTGGTGCTTGTGGAGGTAGCCGCCTGTATCTTTCCACTTCGAATGCCGCTTTCAACACGTTCATCCGTCAATATAAGTTCAGTGAAACCCGATGAGGAACTTCCCAATAGATGGCTGTAGAATGGGACAGTCAGTGTACCCATGAACATGTCCACTAATTCTCGATCAGTCATAGGGGGTTTGACTCTGCCAGCCAAGTCTCTCCATTTTTGAGCATATTCTTTGAAGCCTTCTTTAGAGCCCATAGTCATATTCTGCAATTGTAGCCGAGTAGGCACTAATTCGGAATTATACTGGTAGTGCTTGTAGAAAGCTGTCACTAAATCAGTCCAGGTGCGGATGTTAGAGCTCTCGAGCTGATAATACCACTCTAACTGTGTGCCAGACAGACTCTCTTGGAAGAAATGGATCCATAGCTTCCTATCAGTGGTATACGGCTGAATCTTTCTCACATAAGCTCTCAGATGCATCTGAGGACAAGACGCACCATCATACTTAGTGAAAGCGGGGACCTTGAATTTGCGGGGAATGACCACATCAGAGACCAGAACTAAGCCTTCGAAATCCAGACCGAGCGCCTTCTGACCCTCCATAGCCAGCACGCGTTCTTCCAGCAACTTATACTTGTCATCTTTTGGAGAGTACTGTTCGTTTTCATAATCTTCATCGTCGTCCTCAGGGTTGAAGGGATCAACATTCTCATCTTCCGAATCATTTTATGTCTCATCTTCTTTATCCTTCGGAATTCCAATCTTGACTCCTACGGCCTGTCCTTTAAGTCTTCTTCCCGAGTTAATGTAACTCACAACTTTCTTGTCTTTCTTCTTCTCGAGCAAGAGAGCCTTCAGCTCCTCCTGCCCCTTGGATAAGTTCAAGATCAACTCCTGGAATTGAGCATTCTGAGCCTGGAGATCTTTGACAGTTTGTTCGAGAGCCATATTTCTGTTTAGAAGGAAGACCGTGAGAACATTGATCTTTTAGAGTACCTGTTATGCAATGTTATGTTATGCTATGCAATGTATGAAATGTTTTCAAGGACTTTTGGAATTTAACTTTGCGTAAACCACCAAAAGAGGGAAACTTTTATTAATAATTTCTTTAATCAATGTTTATTACAAAAAATAAATAAAAATACAATGAAAGCTCAAGTCTCCCAGGGACGACTTCTTTTTGGGCGAAGATATGCATTGAGTCTTCGTTCCTCATTAAGCTGGCTGGTGAGCTCTAACACTTTCTTTCTTTCAGCACAACACTGAGTTTCAAAAGTATCCCTTTCCTCTCTCAACTGGATCCAGGATTTCTTCAATTCTTCAACATTGGTAGGCATATCTGGATAGGGAATGATCTGAGGAGTACCTCCTTCAACTCCTGGTTCAACAATCAACGGTCCGACTGCAAGATATGGCATGGTAAGCTCACGAGCTCTGGCGCGTACCCATCTGAGACAAGGTTCCATAGGAATAGAGTTTTTCTGTCCTAAAGTGCTTCTTTTCACCATGCCCCAAGCTCGTACAAATCTTTGATGGAGACCTTGGGAATCGTTGTCATAGTCAAACACAGTGCCTTGGACAATTATTTCATGTGGACCATCTCTTCGAGCACAACCGAACTGACGTAGGGCTAAAGCAGGATTATAAGTAATACCTCCCCTCATCCCCAGGAGTGGTACGTTAGAGAATTCTCCACAACGGTCGATGAGGATAACATTTTCTTTGAGATGAGGACACCAACGGATGTCTGAATGGGAGAGCGACATTATCCTTTGAGACCATTTCAAATTTTGCTCATTCTTCAAGACTGATCGAGGAAGGTGCGAAATAAACCACCTAGATAATAAAGGTATGCAGCACATGAGAGTCCCTTGCCTCTTCATAGTACGAGTGTGAAGGGAATGCAAAATATCTCCAAGCAAGGTAGGCACAGGGTTATGAGTGAGAAATATCTTAATAGCATTCATGTCTATGAATTGGTCTGGATTAGGAAATAACACCAAACCATAGATTAGTAATGCTAGGACATCTTCGAAAGCATGGACATCCGTAACCTTTAAGAATTCTCGGGCCTTATTTATTAGAAATTTGGCAAGTAAACCCTTAATTCCACTTCTTGTTACCCAATTGGTTTCAATGTCGGACTTTGTCATGTGTAAAGCTGCGGCAACTTTTTCGGACTTCGGACTCTTTTCTAAACCACTAAAAGGTGTTTGATCAAGGATAGGTATCCCAAGCATCCTGGAGAATTCTTCTAATGTGGGTACCAACTGATAATCTGGGAAGGTGAAGCAATGATGTTTAGGATCGAAGAACTGGAATATAACTCTCATCATATCTTCTTTAAAACCAGTGGTAACCAAATTGAGGAGAGAACCATGTTTCTTGATGAACTGAGCATGATCGGGAAGTTCTGACACTAAATCCTTGAGTTGAGGAGAGGTCGCCACGAAATTGATCCGGTTGGTCTTCCTGGAAGCCATAGCCCTGTTACAGAGCAAAGTTAAATCCCTAAGTCCTTGAAATGGTTAGTACAATGCCATGATGTTATGATGTTATGATGTTATGATGTTATGTAAGTAACAAACACAAGCAAGTCACACAACAATCATTCCTAGGTTTTAAGGTTTGCATGAGTTCCATAGGTAAGTATCCTCCCCACTGAAGTTTGGTTGGTTCCACCTGTCCTAGAATAGTAACCGGGTTCTAGAAGGATCTCAAATCATTGACCTTCCCTTAAGTCCACTTCAGTGCAACACCAAGTGGTTGACCAAAGCTTCCCTAAAGTCCAATCTCAAAGAGTGTAGTATCGAGTCTCAACCAACCCCAGTCGGAACTGAATCAGTTATCTCACTACTTTCTAATGGCCAAGATGAGTCAATTAGGGTTCTAAAGGTCTGGTTTATGCTTTGATGACACAACGCAGACGCCAAATTTCTCCTCAAGTAAACATGAGGAACATCAGGACATCCAAAGTGTCACATTAACCGTAGCCATCATTTTAACCATTCCAGTATACGCCGGATAATCGCGATGATCTCTTGCTACTTACCTAAGGTACACTAGATCCGGGTGTAGGATCTTTCACTCAAGCAGAAAATACCCCAGTAATCCCTTAAAAGTAAATCAGACAATTCAAATAAGTGATCTTTTTTTTTTTTTTTTTTTAAGGTGACCTCTCTTTTTAAGTCCCCAGTGGAGTCTCCAATTCTGTAATACGGTGAACTGACTTTGTGTGTTTTTGCTTTGGAAAGCAAATGTCGCGGATAGCAAGAGTCGCCACCGACTTTTCTTTTATCGAAGAAGGAAAGGTGGAAAAGAACAGGAAATACCTTAATTAGATTTTGGGTTCGGGAGGTACATTATACAAAGGGAAGGTGTTAGCACCCTTTGTATCCATGGTTATCCATGGGCTCTTAATTGCTTGATCACTTATGTTATTTTTCTTGTCCAAAAAAGTGTTTGTGAACTGCTTAGAACATGTTTTTAAAAAAAAGAGTTTAACTTTGTAATGATTCTTGTACGAATGTATACAAAGTGTTCATCTCGTTTAATTTTGAAAGCGGTTTAGAAAAATATAACTGGGCAATGATTCTAGTACGAATGTATACCAAGTGGTGATTTTCTAATAGATATTTTGAAAAGTGTGAGGTGTGAAAAGTATTTTAAAATTGTGAGTCAGCATTTAAGAGTTATACCTACCCAAGGTCTTTATGGGTATTTCCTATCCTTATGAGGGTAAAACTGTCCTTGCTATTGAGAAGCAAGTAGTTTTATCCTTTGGATGTAAAAGGGACATCGTAGGGTCATCGATTGGTCATTGAAGGCAACATTGGTAAGGATACCTTAGCATTCGAAGGGACGATCATCATTTAACCGTAGGCTACAACGAAGGGTCATCGAGGGACAAAATCGTATATTCGCAGGCAACAGCCGAGGGACTATGATTTATCTTATAGGGACATGATGATTTAACCGAAGGGTCTTTGCTAAGTGTATCCCCACATTCACGGGACATGACCGTAATACCGTAATACCGTAAGGCAACAAAGAGAGGGCCAAGATCACATATTCAAAGGCAATATTTTATAATCAATTAGATAATTAGGATGAATCTCCACAAGGGTATCCCACAAATAAAGTGGAATACCTAGCAAGCTACCTTTTCTGGGGATATGTGAATCCTTACAAAATTCAGCAAACAGGTCAGAATACCAAATCAGGGTGCAATCAAGAGTTGCGCCAAACAAAAGGAATCACGACAGTAATAGTGTCAGGTAAACAATGCATGGTTAGAATAAAACATGTCAGATGAGCAAAGATCAAAACAGCAAAAAAATCAGCGGCTGTCATGTTCGCTGCTGCCTCGCCTAGCGAAGGCTTAGCGAGCACTCGCTACATGTTCGCTTAGCGATGTGCTAGCGAACGGCTGCGGGTTCTGGGTTTGATGACAGCACGATTTCAGAAACTCCACACCCTATGGCATCCATTACAGCAATTACATGGTTAAACATTCAAGATATTATTTTGCACATTCATATATACTTAAACCCACATGCAAAGCCTAAGATAAGTTTAGAAATTTAATCATAATGTCACATGTAAATTGGGAACATAAAACGGTAGTGGTAATGCAAACCTGTTTGCAATTGAATTGCAATGTTGAATTGGCAGATCACTCATAGGGTTGGTGCCGGATTCAGTTGGGCGGAGGTAACCTTTGTGCAGATGAGTTTACTTCAGGGTTTCCTTTAGGGTTGCTCTGAATTCTCTCCGTCAGCCTCCAGGGTTTGCTCGGTTGCTTTTGTTAGGGTTTCCTTGCTAGGGTTTCTGTCCGTCTTCCTCCTCCTGTCTCCTTTCGATCCCCCCTTTTTTCTGAATGAGGTCTTGGTATTTATAATAGTTTTTGTGACCTAATGGGCTCAGAATGAAGTCCAAAATTTCTGGTATTCGCAGGCTTCGCTAGGCGAGTGGTGCAGCGAAGGGTTCGTTAGGAGAATGATTTTGCTCGCCTAGCGAGCAAGCCATTTTAAGCCATTTTCTGGATTTTGCCACCTGTGGGCTGGGTCTTTGTTCCTTTAAGATCAATGCCTTGAAAAATGAGTTGGAGTGCCTTGAAAAATGTCTTGCAAGATTAACGGGCAAATTTTGGGGTATGACACTATAGAGACTTGAATAAAGCTAGCCCAAAAGATGATTTTCCTTTACCACACATTGATATGTTGGTAGATAATACAACTAAATTCAAAGTCTTCTCGTTTATGGACGGATTTTCCGGATATAACCAAATTAAAATGGCACCCGAGGATATGGAGAAGACAACATTCATCACACCTTAGGGAACATTTTGTTATCGAGTGATGCCCTTCGGTTTGAAGAACGCCGGAGCCACGTATCAACGAGCTATGACTACCTTGTTTCATGATATGATGCACAAGGAGATCGAGGTATATGTTGATGATATGATTGCAAAGTCAAGAACGGAAGTTGAACATGTAGAGCACTTGTTGAAGCTTTTTCAGCATTTGAGGAAGTATAAGCTTCATCTGAATCCTAACAAGTGTACATTTGGAGTCCGTTCCGACAAGTTATTGGGCTTTATCGTCAGCGAGAGAGGTATTGAGGTTGATCCTGCAAAGGTTAAAGCAATACAAGAGATGCCTGCGCCCAAAACTGAGAAGCAAGTCCAAGGTTTTCTTGGTCGCTTGAATTATATTTCCAGATTCATATCCCACATGACTGCCACGTGTGCGCCAATATTCAAGCTCCTCCAGAAAGATCAGTCTCATGATTGGACCAAGGACTGCCAAAAGGCCTTTGACAGTATTAAAGAGTATTTTCTTGAACCTCTGATTTTGTCTCCACCTGTTGAAGGGAGACCGTTGATTATGTATCTGACAGTTCTTGAAGACTCAATGGGTTGCGTCCTTGGTCAACAAGACGAATCAGGAAAGAAAGAATATGATATCTACTACTTGAGTAAGAAGTTCACCGAGAGTGAATCTCGATACTCGATGCTTGAGAAAACATGTTGTGCTTTGGCTTGGGCTGCGAAGCGCTTACGCCAGTATATGTTGAATCATATGACTTGGTTGATATCCAAAATGGATCCAATCAAGTATATCTTTGAGAAGCCTGCTTTAACTGGGAGAATTGTCCGTTGGCAGATGTTGTTGTCTGAGTATGATATTAAGTATCGAGCTTAAAAGGCTATTAAAGGTAGTATCTTGGCTGACCACTTGGCACACCAACCGATTGAGAATTATCAGTCAGTTCAGTATGACTTCCTAGATGAGGAGATTCTGTATTTGAAAATGAAAGATTGCGATGAGCCTACGCTTGATGAAGGGCCAGGACCTGGTTGCCGATGGAGCATGGTGTTTGATGGCGTTGTGAATCAATATGGAAATGGTATTGGGGCAATGATTATTACTCCTCAGGGCACACATTTTCCTTTTACAGCAAGGCTAACTTTCAAACGCACGAATAATATGGCTGAGTATGAGGCCTGTATCATGGGATTGGAAGAGTGTATTGATCTTAGGATCAAACATCTTGATGTTTATGGTGACTCGGCCCTTGTTGTTAATCAGATTAAGGGTGAATGGGAGACGAATCAGCCTGGCCTCATCCCATATAGAGATTATGCGAAGAGGATTTCAACATTCTTTATTGAGGTTGACTTCCATCATATTCCTCGAGATGAGAATCGGATGACAGATGCACTTGCTACACTTGCTTCAATGATTGTGGTTAGACTGTGGAATGAAGTTCCCAATATCACTGTGATGCGCTTGGATAGACCAGCTCATGTATTTGCAGTAAAGGAGGTGCAAGATGACAAGCCATGGTATTATGATATCAAGTGCTTTCTTCAAAGCCAGACTTACCCGCCTGGGGCATCTGTAAAAGATAGGAAGACTTTGAGGAGATTATCAAGCAGCTTTTACCTCAATGGCGAAGTGATTTATAAGAGAAATTTCGACATGGTTCTGCTCAGATGCGTGGATAGACACGAAGCAGACCTGTTAATGACTGAGGTCCATGAGGGTTCATTTGACACTCATTCCAATGGACACGCCATGGCTAGAAAGATGTTGAGAGCAGGCTACTATTGCCTGACGATGGAGTCTGACTACTGCAAATATGTGAAGAAATGCCATAAGTGTCAGATTTATGCGGATAAGATTCATATTCCCCGACACCTTTGAATGTTACTTCATCACCCTGGCCCTTCTCCATGTGGGGGAATTGACATGATCGGTATGATAGAGCCGAAAGTGTCGAACGGTCACAGATTTATTCTCGTAGCAATTGATTACTTCACCAAGTGGGTTGAAGCGGCGTCATATGCAAACGTGACCAGGCAGGTGGTTGTGAAGTTTATCAAGAATCAGCTCATATGTCGTTATGGTGTGCCAGATAAGATCATTACTGACAATGGATCTAACTTGAACAACAAAATGATGAAAGAGCTGTGTAGTGAGTTCAAGATTTCACATCATAATTCTTCTCCTTATAGACCCAAAATGAATGGGGCTGTTGAAGCTGCTAATAAGAATATCAAGAGGATTATTCAGAAGATGGTTGTTATGTACAAGGATTGGCATGAGATGCTGCCATTTGCCTTGCATGGGTATCGTACTTCTGTCCGCACTTCAACAGGGGCAACCCCTTTCTCCCTTGTTTACGGCATGAAGGTTGTGCTCCCAGTAGAGGTGGAGATCCCATCAATGAGAGTCTTGATGGAAGCCAAGTTGACTGATGCTGAATGGGTTCAGAGTCGTTATGACCAACTAAATTTGATAGAAGAGAAGAGATTGACTGCCATGTGCCATGGTCAATTATATCAGCAAAGGATGAAGAAAGCCTCTGATAAGAAGGTCAAGCCTTGTGTGTTCCGAGAGGGTGACCTTGTGCTCAAGAAAGTCTTGTCTTTTGCACCCGATTCTAGGGGAAAGTGGACTCCAAACTATGAAGGTCCATATGTTGTTAAGAGAGCCTTTTCAGGCGGTGCTTTGATACTTACAACTATGGATGGGAAGGATTTCACTCGTCCTGTGAATTCAGATGCAGTCAAGAAATACTTCGCCTAAAAAATAAAAACAGAATAGCTCGCTAAGTTGAAAACCCGAAAGGGCGGCTTAGGCAAAAATTAGCGTCTCGGTGGATTGAAAACCCGAAAGGGCGATCCAGGAAAAAGTTAGAGACATAAAAAATGAATATGTATCCCGCTAGATTGAGCACCTCACCCAGGGGCAATCTAAGCAAAAATTAGGGATTTGGCAAGTAACTGCGTCTTGGCAAGACTTTGTTCTACAAACTGTCATCTGTCAAAGATTCTCGTTCAATCATTGTCAACTGAAGCCTCAAATACATTGAGTTTAGAGTTGGTGGAGAAATGGTCATTATGTTCAATGTAGTCCTTTTCCAATATATATCACCAATTTCAAATTTTGTAAAGATCTATGGAGTCCTGCCATTTGCAGACTACCATCCCATCAAATAAATTTGAGCCTTTATCCAATTATTTGCACTCTTATTTGTTTCTGTTCAACAAATGTTTTGCATGTTTTAATGAAGAAAAGTCATTGTTTTAAATAAATAAAAAATTTCATAAATTGTTTTTAAACAAAGTGAACATTCACGATGACAAAAGAATACTTGGGATATCTTCAGTGCTCTCCCAAAGATGGCATGATTCCCAACCAGGTAAAACATTTGTTCATATCCTCAACATGTTTGTATCCATTTTCTTTAGAGCCTTTGTGGTTTCCTCCCAAGCAGAGCGGTTGATGAAGAGGTTTGTCCTTCCTTCAGCAGAGTGATGCCCTTTCCTCCTCAGCAGAATGTGATTTCGTCAATAGTACAATATATGGTGGTGACCCTGGAAGCTTTGGTTTGATGGTTGTTCCCCACAGAGTTCCGTCTTCCCCTCTGACAATTTCCCCAGTAGAATTGCTTCTACGGCGGATTTTATCCGTGTGGTGATCCTGTCCTCAGTTGGAGTTGGCTGATGCTCATTTCCCTGCAGAGATCTTTGTTTCTTGGTATCTCTCGCCCTTATCAAATTGGATGTTCTCCAGTGGGCCTGGCTTTCTCTCTCGATATGTAGTACCAGATGTTTGTTCATTGATTTGATGGACCTGTTTGTGTTAGATATGTCTGTTTTGTCAGCATCCATCATACATAAACCATGCAAATATGCATAATTTTAATCATTCAAATATTCATGTCGCATTATTTGCCATAAATACATTTGTTTGTTATCTCTTTCTATTCGGTGATACATATTTCACCAAGCAGATATTTGTGTCTGATCTCCATATGTAGAGTCAGCCCCATAAGCAGAAAGCGTCTATCCTTTCTTCCATATTCCCCACTGAGTTATGCCCTTATGGATGATTGTTGTTTCTGTTTTCTCCCAACACATATATTGAGATGGAGTTCCCCAATGAGTTATATCCTCATAGGAATTAGTCTTGTTTCATCGCGCCTCTCTAGTTTGTTCCTAGATTGGCTTCTTGAGTTTTTCCTGTGCTTCCCCGTAGTTTAAGTGAATGATTGCTCAGTAACCAGTAATTGTCCATCTTTTCCCCGACAGAGTCTGTGGCCTTCTACCCAGTAACCAGTAGTTATAAGTCCTATTTCTGTGGTTTTCTACCCTCATACCGGTAGTCGTAAACCCTATTTTATCCCCTTGCAGAGCTAACCTTATTTTGTTCATCCTAATTGATGACGGTTACTCTTCCGTGGTTTTCTACCTAATATCCGGTAGATGTAATCCCTTCCTTGATGGTTATCTGTATCCAACATTCAGTATTGATTTTCCTTCACCCTCTTGAGTATATCTCCCAATAGCCGGTGATATATCTCCCGGATCATTGCCTTTGTCAATGTATCCCCAGCGGGTCATCTTTCATTTGCCTTTTGTTAGCAATGATTGTTTCTCCCTTTTGTTTGATCATCGTTTTATACCTAGTATTTGGTATCCCGATGCCCTTTTCGTTCAGTCGATTTATCCTTTATTAACCCAGTAACTGGTTGTGGATAATCTTTCATGCAAGTATGTTATCTACGTTCTGACGGTAATAGATAATATATCTCATGCACTCTTTGGTCGAAGTCTTTTGCTCTTCCCCAGTCGATTAAGATTCGTATTCCCTTTTGCGGAGTCGAATGCCCATCCTGTATTGGAGTTTGCTTTTTAGCCCTCCTTTTGGATGATTAGTGTCTTGGAAGTATTCCCCAATTCACGCCTCGGTCGGTCACCTATTATATGCCCAGTAACTGGTATCCTTGGTGTTCCTTCCCTTCTGCTCCCTATTATGACTTTTTGTCCCCTGTGGAGTCAGATTTCCTTGAGTCGAAATATACCTTTTCTTAGGTCTTCCTCAGATGATTTTGGATGTTTGATATCTCTCACCCTTATACCGGTCTTAGATATTCATCCTCCCCGAGCATGTCATTCTCTCACCCTTATACCGGTGTTTTGATCACATGTCTCCTTGAGCTTATTACCCAGTAACCGGTAATACCTCATCTTGTTGTCTGCTCAGCGAGTCCTGTTTGGACCTTCCCCGGTGAAGTCCCTTAGTGGATTTTCCCCATCTGAGTCCGGATTTTCATCCGAAGTATCCTTTGTGGATAGTTTTGCTGTATTGGCATATTCCCCAATACATGCACCTTTGAGTCAGCTCGAGTCTTTCCATTGATTTATTTTCTTGGAATTCCTCTCGTGTCTCAGCAAGTTCTAAATCGGTACCTACTCACGCAATTTATTCCCTTTTCTTATCCCCATGAGTCCCCGGAGTCTCTATCCCATTGAGTATGTTACTCATGTGGATTGTCAATTTCTTCTGTTTTCTTTTCTTTGTGGACACAGATCTCCACAAAGTATTATCTTTTGCATACACACATTTGCATCATGAGGTCTCTTAGGGACCAAAATTCATCTCTTTGTTATTATTTAAGTCCATTCTACCTCGTCGAGACGAAGATTTTAACCTTCACTTCTCCTGCTAGAATGACCTTAAATATGGGCATCTGTAAGACCCTAATTTTGACCCTAAGATCCCTCATGGCATCCTAACATTGCATTTACATTGCCTAGAGGATCATAAGCATCTTGGTTCCCTTTGCCTTTGGGTGGGACCTCTTGTGAGTTAGTTTGAG
This sequence comes from Lathyrus oleraceus, assembly GCF_024323335.1. Lineage (NCBI taxonomy): Eukaryota > Viridiplantae > Streptophyta > Magnoliopsida > Fabales > Fabaceae > Lathyrus > Lathyrus oleraceus. The sequence continues at coordinate 298,066,953 of NC_066579.1, forward strand.
ATCATCAAGCATGCTTGAATTGTATATTATTGCTTTTCTCATTTTATCTACTAACCAAAAGCACAAAAAAGGTCAAAGGCTTCAAGGAGATCCTATATGCATTGATATGGTCAAAGAGAAGATGAAAGAAAACATGGAAATGGTTCCCAAAGCTCTCATCCATAAAATATGCCTCCCAAGTATCTCAATTCATCATTTTGATCAAAGCAAATCAAAGGGGCTTGAGGTTTGTTTCCCAAGGAAACCCTAATTCATCTGTTCATCAACTATGTCTTGCTCATGAAGCAACCTCAACCCATGGTCAAATGCAATCAAGGGAAGTTCTTTAATTAAGCATTTCATGCATATTTGAAATTATTTGAGTGTCCTCAATCATCAATTCATCAAAATATGAGGTGTGGACTTGAGAAGTTGATCAGTCAATTCATCTGACTATTTTGAACTACACTGAGACCTAACTTTTTATGTGTTTGTCAAATGGAGATGACCCCAAGAGACAACCTGTTCTTAAGGAACATATGAATAACTTTCATGTTCATCAAAAATTGATTTGAAGCTTGGAAGGTCATTATCCACTCCAAGACATTATAGGTCATTTTGATTGAAACCCTAATTTTGGGTCAACTTCCCAAGGACATAACTCCTTCATTTTTCATGATTTTGAGGTTAGATCAAATTAATAGGAAAGCTTAAGATGTATACTTCAAATGTTATGTTTAGAAAAACTTCAAAATCTCAAAAGAAATACATGTGATAATGCAAAACATTATAGGTCACTTTGTACCAAATGCATTGAAATGTGAAAAAGTCCAACTTCAAGTGCCAATAACTTCTTTATCAAAAATCCAAATGATGCAAAATTTAAGTCCAAATTGATTGACTTTAAACAATCTACAACTTTCATGTTGAAGGTTTTGTCATTTGGGGCTTTCATCATTGAGACAGAAGGGCTTGAACTTTGGCCAATTTTGAAAATATCACTTATGCATGTTTTGCACCCTACACTTCAAGTTCAATGTTCACTAATTTCCAAGGCCCAAATGGAGTTTTGATCAACATAACATTTGTTCCTTATGAAATAAGCTTTCCAACCATTACTCATAAGGTTGCATTTCAATTTTGGACATGGCGTTTTCGAAGGCTTGAATGTAATAGTGCATTTTGTGAAAATCATTTCAATTGCCATGCATGAGCTCACATAATCCAATCTGCACGTCCATTCTACTTACATCAGGTGTAAGCTTTCATTTCCAGTTGGAATTGGGCCCTCCATGCGCCTGTACAGGCCCATGCATGGAGGCCCTTTCCATCCATGCACACGATTTTGCTCATGCATTCAGCCTTGCTCAGCTATAAATACAATGCCTTGGCCTCTCATTTTAGCAACCTAAAGGCACCCCAATTGCTGCTGAATTGAAATCCTAGCCATCACTAAAGGAACTATTTCATTTCTCTTCCAATTTTTCAGATCTGAATTTTGATTTCATTGATCAATCTTCAGATCTCAAAGTTCCTAAACCTTCTCTACTTGATCCATAGTGCTTACTGTTTGCAAAAGAATCCAGAGATCTTGACTCAAATCCTTGCAATTCAAAGGTTTACTTCAACTGTATTTTGCTTCGAACCAGCTTGTATATTGCTCTATTTGCTTTATTCTTGTGTGATCTGAAGTCCTCTGCATAGAGGCAACATTGCTATGCTTTTAATTTTTTAAAAACCATGAAGCTCACATGAACACCACAAAATTTCCACTTCTGATTTCTCTCAATCTAGAGATCTAGAGTGGAATTGAGTGGTACATGGGTGATGTACATCACCCCAACTTTCGAATGATGCCTGAATCGTGCATTTTGGTTGCCATTTTAAGTTATGCAATTTTTGGATGTGGCCGGAGGTTGGCCGGAGAAGACGGTGGCGCTGGCCACCGTCTGGTCTCCAGATTCAATCAGGAGCGTCCATCTCCTTTTCCAGATTGAATCTCACGCATCCAATGTTATGACTTTTTTTGAGATTCCATGAAACTCATTGACCTTGGTGTTTGGTGAGCGCGCGCGTGTGGACTCTCTGATCTGCCAGCTCAATTAATGAGCTCAGATCCAATGGCTCACGCTTTTTCCTATTTTTTAATTTCTGATTTTATTTTCTTTTATTTCTTTTAATTCCATTTTATTTCTAAAATTCATATCTCTCTTATTATTGGTCCAAAAATTATGGGACCAATTTCATTCTTCTCCTTTTAATTTCTACTTTCTAAATATGATTTTTAATATTTTTTATTTTACCATTTAATATTTTTTAGTAATTTTCTCTTTTCTGGTTATTTTTAATTCATTTAAAATAGTTTTGATATTCAAAAAATACAAAAATATTTTTTCAACCTCTTTGAATGATGATAGATCTATGAAAAATATTCTCATCAATTTATTAATTGATTTGAGATTTATTTGAGATTTTAGTTCAATTAGGTTATTTTTATGCATTTTTAATTGATTTAAAATAGTTTCTGACTTCTAAAAATGCTGAAATTTTTTGTCAAACTTTGTTTGACCTTGTTGAACTTGGGATAATTTACTTGGACTTTTCAAAGTTGATTTGAAGTAAGTTTGAAGTTTGACATTTCTTTATTATTTTAATTCAAGTTTTATTTTAATATTAAAAAATGCCAAAAATATTTTATTTGTTTCTTGACTTCTAATTCTCATTTTGCTTCTGTTTTCTATTGTTTGACCTTGATCTTCTCTATCTTTGGTCAATGCTTGTTGATTAATACATACCATTTCCATTAATGCACTTTAATTCTTCTTCTTCTTATTCTTCTTCTTTTTCTTTTTTGATCAATGAGTTAAAGATTGGTGAATAGCATTGATACATGGAGGTTTAATCTTCCTTGATTTAAATCTAATTCATCTTGATCATGGATCAAATGAATGGCTTTGCATTAAGGATAGATTGCTTCCTAAATCATGCAAAGGACCTAAATCAATACAAGATCATTTCTCATCTTCTTTTTGGCATGGCAAGTTGTTGGAGTTTGATTCATTAATCAAGACCTCTAACTTGTGTTGTTGCCTATATTATTATTGACCGGCCTCAAATAGTTGTGACTTCTACATAAGTCCAATTACAATTGTTTAACATAAAGCTAAATTTGACACTCAAGGCATAACATTCTAGTATGTGAGATTGTAAGTCTCCCATTCTTCACGGTATTGTATGGAGACTTGACCTTTTTTCCTTTCATGAGAGCTAGTGGCATACTTGTTGAATTATCCAAGTTGGACCCCTTCTCCCCGAAGATGTCTTGATTCAAGGATCCATACTTGTGAATGAATGGTTGAGTGTTCTCCAAAGAATGACTTAATCAATTAAAACTCAATACTAACTTTTGACTAACCATTGACTAACCTTTATTCATTATGCTTTTACTTTCAAGCCATTTGCTTTATGCTATTTAAATTTTAGTCATTTACCATTCATCTACCATTTTACATTTCATGCAATTTGTTTATGATTCAGTCATTTTCACTTTGCTCACTTGAGCCATATCTTGTGATTGTATATATTTGTTTGTGCATTTTGACTTTGTTTATGGTCTTAGGACCTTAAAACATCTAATAACAACAAAAACCCTAAAAAACATCTGGTGGACTGTTGGGATTTGATCTGAGCTTTGGACTTAGAATTAGGTAACTTTTCTTATGCTAAAGGGTTTGGCCAATGCCAACATCTGAGACTGAGTTATTCTTAACAAGTGATCTTCATCTGATGCAAGACTTTGGATTTCCTTGGGTTCATCTTCTATTTTGTCTATGTGCCTAATTGTTAATCTGCTATGATCTTTGTCTGATTTTTTATTCTGAGTTGATCAAGGAATATTTCATCTGATACATGGGAAGACAATGAAGATTGCTAGCTATTGGAAGGCTTGCTCGGATGAAACTATCTTTATTTGATTCCTTGATCTTTATGATGTCTGAATATTGCTTATTTCCTGTTGATTATTGCTTGGTCAAAGTCCAAGGGAAAATGGGGTTCTATATGACATTCTTATCTGTTGGATTGCATCCCATTGGTCAGATCTTTTCAACTCTTAACTTTTAATTTTTTGGTTAGGGTAGTCTCTTCATCTCCTCCCATTTCTTAAATTTCAAAATATCTCCCTCTTTTCAAAAAACCTTCTTTGCTTGTGATTTTGAACTTAGACATGTCTTAATGGTTAGAAACTTTGGCCTTATGCCATTGAATTTTTCAAACTTTTTCTTAAATCAAATTTGTAAATAAATTTAACCATATTGACTTAAATTTCAGAAGACAAAAAGAACTAATAACACTATTCAAATATTTGTCTTTTTATGCCCTTTTACTTAAACTTTTTTTAAAAGCAGTTCACCAACTCATTTGAAATTTTTACCACGAACTACGAGGTTTTGATCCCTCATTTTTATGTTGGTACGTAGGCACAAGACCAAAGGTCTTGTCAAGCATAAAAATATAATAAATGAACTATTTTATCATCCCTACACTCCATTTTTTTCTCAAACATCTTTTATACCAAAACATATGCACACATAAAAAGGGCTCTCTAGGAGTACCTAGGACACTTTGGGTGCTAACACCTTCCCATTGCATAACCAACCCCCTTACCCCGATCTCTGACATTTTTACTAGTTTTTGACTCGATAAAACTTTTAGGTTTTTGTTCGCTTTCTAACCATTCATTTGGATAAATAGAAGTGCGGTGGCGACTCGACTTGTATGGTTTACCTTGGATTTAGTCAATATCTCTAATGGTAACGAATACCCCGCTACAACAAGCAATTACTCTTGCCGAGTATTTGTACAACATACGCCTTAAAAATGTTAATGGTGAAATTTAATAGCAGGATGACAAACGAAATGATAACAGATATTATTCTCACACAAAAATCATAATAAGAATTATTCTCACACAACCACAGTTATAGCAAAGATCATTCTTACACAATCACAATCACAACGAAGATTAATTTCGCACAACAAAAATCATAATTCATTTTATAATATGATGCAAATGCACCAACTCCCCCGTCTATATGCATGTGGTATCGGGTTTTTGGATATTAGAGGTGTGTTAATGATTTATCCACACTCTCTGCTTCCTCTCTGAACCAACGATTCCACCAAATGAATTTGAGACCCGCCTCTGGTTCCTCACCTGAACCAACGATTCCACCAAATGAATTTAAGGCCATCACTGGACCGAAGTCCTACATATCTCCAAAATATGTGCATACATGATAATATAGACAAACAAGCATCCAACTTAATAATCACCAAAAGTCATCTCAACATCATACCTAAAAGAAGTTCCATATACGAACCAAACATTTGTCAATAATTAGACCATCACTGTAATTTCATTGGATTACTAATCACAATAATATAATTTGTTTAAATAATTATAAACAATTCAAATTGGACAATCATATGTTATTACTCAAAAATTCTCAAATATCTCAAAAAGTTATTATGTTATTATATAAATCAATGATTACTCTAAAATAAGTCTACTAAATATAAAGATTGACAGTTTAATTTAAAAAGTTCAAATTAACTAAAAGGTAATGAAAGGGTCACCAACACTCAAAACTGCTCAAAAAAATCACATAACTCGCCTCCAAATGCAAAAATTGTCGAAATCGTACTAAAACTAATACCAGTTCTTGTGAACCTAAAAAAATCAATATTAACATAATATTTTCTAATAAACAATTATGACATCAACACTGCTTAATTTATCAGAAACAAATATAGAATGAACAAAAGGAGCATTCAAAGACCTGCAGAGAATGGATACATCAAACACACTGAATCAAAGGAAAGACAAGCTCACCTGGAAAACAAAAGAAAAGTTATTAGAAACAACCTTACACAGACACCCAGATTAGACAAACAAATGGAGATGAGGACACATAAAAGAACACTTGAGAAGGAGAAAATCCATAAGATGATCAGGATAAGAGAGAAAGGGCAAGCAACGAGAAAGTACCATCGGAAGAACTTCCATCGTAAGAAGGACAACAACGACACCATTAGTCATACGTATAACACTAGCAACAAAGAGAAAGTGTGCACCACTATCAAAAATAGAATAAACAGCAAGAAAAGAGCTTGTAAAAACAAAAATCAGATATAACAAAAAGAGAAGAAAAGAGATTGACTTTTTACACATATGACTAATCATTATTGTTACTTTTTAAATAATAATTCTTGTTTTACTTATAATATTCTTAATTATTTATTATATTCATTTTACTTTTTCTCTATATATAATAATTTTTTAAAGGTAATTTTAACAAAATTACAATTAAAGAAGAACAAAGATTTTTTTACCAAAATAATCCTGTTTTTCAAGAAAATTTCCAAAATAATTCTGTTTTCAAAACAAATCCCAAAGTACCTCACTTTTAGGAAGAGGCGCCAATACAATTGGCGACTCCTCTTGAAAATAGAGTGGAGGCGCCAATTGAATTGGCTAGGGCACATGGTGCAGCCAATCCAATTGGCGCCCATGTGTATCAGTTGAAAGAAGGCGCCAATTGGATCTGAGGGGCCAAGAGCATCACTAGCAACTACAGGAGATGGCCTATTGAGATAGTCAGACAAATCGGCATAGTCTTCAGTGTGCATCGAAGGTGTACCGCCATAGCTGAGTTCATGACCCATGCCAGAGTAGTTGGGTTGTGTTTGACTCATTGATGGGCGACCGGGACGGTTGAAGGGAGACATGGGTGTGAATGATGCGTCGAGGAAAGGTTGGAAATATTGTTGGGGTGTTTGGTAGAGATAGGGTTGTTGGAGGTTTTGGTTTTATGAGGTTTGGGCTTCTTGGCTATAGTAGGAGGAGGGACGGTTGGTGTTGAATGATCGTTGAGTGTTCTGGCTAAGGAGGCTTTGGTAGGGTGATGTGTTAGGTGCGAAGCGATGTTGGGTCTCTGGTTGATGATCAATTTATTGGTGGTGGTATGGGGTATGCTCTTGGTATTGGGGTTGGGTGTAGAACATGTTTGGGTTGTATGTTTGTGTGTTTGTGGAACAGAAAGTTTGACGGACAAAGGGTTGTGTGTATCCGGTCTGACAATGTTGTTGGGGGTTAGATGTTGAGGTGTCTGGTGTGTAAGTTTGTTGATGTGGGTCGTACAGGTACATATCCTCGGCGATGAACTGAAAGCCAACCGATCTGTACCAAGCCATATAAGTACGACTTGGTTTTTCTTCATTTGACATCACTGCATCAGTTAAGACATGGTCATGGCGGTGCTTCCATTTGCGACACTCAGATCTTGCGAAGCTTTGCCATGGATTGAAGTTCCATTGGTCGTTAACTTTGCGCATATGTCATTCTCCTAGGCTTCCTGAGGGATCTGGGATATTTTGAAGCATACCAAACTGCAACTTCACACGATCATTGTTGTGGGTCTCCACAGTTGTGAATCTTATTATCGGTGTGCATGCAGTCCATACGGCTGCGTCTTCAGCATTGATTTCATGGTCATGATCCAAATTTAGGTATGGACATCAAATGAACTGAAATGTGAAAGTAACTTGGATTATAAACTTGGTAGAAGAAGTTAACAAATTACAACGAAATAATAAGGTTATTATCCTTACGTCTGTCAGTCGAAGGTGATCCAACAAATTGTGATACTAGGTAATACAGTGTCTAGGACATCTGTTATAATTCATACCACGTGCCGGCCATCTGCACCAAAAAGGTAAAAATATTAGTTAGAGATAATAATCGTTAAAGAAGTAAGTAAATATATAGTAATTTAGACAACTTACTTTTTTTGCATACGGGAATGTGAAAGGGTTGTTGTTGACGGGTGCTAGGGACGGTAGTTTTGACCAGCCCCATGCTTGGAGCAAAACAGCACATCCAGAAAAGGTAGATGCGTCTTTGTGTGAGTTTTTACACAAAGAGCTATAAAGATAGGCCAGACAAGCGGATCCCCAACTGTAACTTCTTATTTTATCTACATGTCTTAGTAAAGGTAAATACATAATATGCATACTAGAACCACTACCTTCGGGAAATAAAAAGAACCAATTAAAAGCATAATATAACACCTAGTTTTTATTATTCCAGCATCTTCGGTAGAATGCTCATCTAAGTGTAAACTGTTATAATATGACTTAAGGCGTGAAAGGAGTATAGTTGGTTTTACCATTTACAACCTTACCTTCAATGGGCAGTCCCAAAAGCATGTAGCTGTCTTCTAACGTCACGGTACACTCACTGGTTGGGAACCAGAATGTGTGTGTCTCGGGACGCCATCTTTCGTATAATGCAAGAATGAATTTATTATCCATAGACCAAGACATAATTTTGCTTATATGTCCAAAACCGGCGAGTTCAACATAAGGTTGAATCATCGGGTCCATGTGGATATATTCGTGGATCCGAGTATGGAACCTTGAAACATCCTATAAAAGAAAGAACAAAATTTTTTACTAAGTTGATATGTTATTAAAAGGTACTCTATTAAAACAAATAACAAAACAATAAAACGCTTACATAAGTTTCTATGTTTGCAATTGTTCCTCTGTGCGATTCTCCAATTATGAGGATAAACATCTTGTCGAAGATGAAAGCGGTTGATGCATATGAAAGAGGTTGTTGTAGATGAAAGATTTGATGTTGTAGAAGAAGTAGTGAGTGATGGTGTGGAAGAAGTTTTGATGGTGTGGATGAATTTATAGGCAAAAGTTTGGAGCATAGAAAAATGTGTTTGCATGTGGTAGCCAAAAGAATTGGCGCCCATGTGCATTTTGTACATGGTGTCGCCATTCAAATTGGCGCCTCCACAGGTACATGCATGGCACACCTAAGTCTGAATGCTTGGTTACAAGGTCTGCATGCATGCAAGACATGATGTCACCAAATGGATTGACGCCCATATGCAAGGATTGTAAGGAGGCGTCAATTCATTTTGAATGTGTGCTTGCATGTGTGACACATGGATTTCCTCTCTCTTGCATGCTGGATATGTCACTTTAGACTAGCTTGCATATTTGACACATCATTTCAGACTAGCTTGCATGTGTGACACATCACTTCGAACTAGCTTGCATGTGAGACAAATCACTTACCTATTTAAGTGTCTTACTATCAACATCCAACACTCAACAGACATTCATCTACAGTAAGAAAATAATTTTCATCTGCATAAAAAATATTACAATGTCATCTTCACCGAAATATAGTGTCAATGTTCACTACAATGGTGAAACATACGAGTCTGAGTTATATGGATTTTTTTTTTCGAAACACCGATACCATTCGACTTACGATCAAAAGAAATGCAACCTTCTTGCATTTGAAAAAAAGAATACAATCCTGTATATGATCGGGTATTGTGTCAAAGATCACATATCAAAATCCAATATTTTTTTAGAGCAGTCAATGCAAGTTTTTCCCACTTAAGGTACGAGATGATGAAGATGTTGAATACATGTTTGTTAGTTATGAACATTAAGGTTGCAATTGTATTGAGTTGTATATTACTCTTCAACCATGTATACCATCTCAGCAGTCTCAAATAACCAGTTAGGATGAATCTAGTGAATTTGATCCACAATGCTCAGATGACGTCAACCTAGAAGCACAAGCAGAAGTGAACATCGTTGATGAAGAAGAAGAGGATACCAAGATGTAGGTCGATCATATGTTGAACAACGATATTGAAGATGATGATCAACCACCGCCAATACCTCATAGTCATGTCTACAATCTGCCTCAACATATGACAAACATGCATTTGCATGACGATGAAACATCCAATAGTGTTTTCTATAACCCGTATCCACGATCAGAAGGAGAGTTAAAGGTGGGAGACATGTTTCGCACCAAAGAAGAATGTGCGAGCTATCAAAAAATTCCACATGAACAACTCTGCTGATTTTATAGTGAAACACACTGATTCGAGAAGGTATGTCATCGAATGTCGTAACATCCTTTGTAAGTTTCGGTTGTTTGCATCTTACAAAAAGAAAAATGTCTCTTAGGAGATAGCTTCAATAGACCCACCTCACAGTTGCATTGCAACTAACATTGAACAAGATCATCGTAAATTAAGCGCTGCATTGATATGTCAAGAAATTCTGTCGTTGGTTAACAAAGACCCATCAATGAAGGTGAGTATAATTATATCCCACATCAGAATAAGATATAATTATACTCCATCTTACAAGAAAGCCTGGATTGCAAGGATAAAGGCTGTTGAACAGGTATTCGGCAACTGAGAGGATTCATACAAAGAATTGTCACGGTTTTTATGGGCACTAAAAACATATGTCCCAGGAATTGTGCTAATTATGGAGACATTGCCAGCAATGATGCTAGACAGAACCGGTGTTACAGGTAATAGAATCTTTCACCGTCTCTTTTGGGCGTTTGACCCATGCATCAAAGGTTTCGCATTCTGCAAACCTATTATTCAAATTGATGGCACTTGGTTATACGGCAAATACAAGGGTACTTTGCTTATGGCGGCTGCACAAGACGGAAACAAAAATGTCTTTCCCATTGCCTTTGCTCTGGTTGAAGGTGAAACGGCTTGTGGATGGGGTTTCTTTCTTCAACATCTCAGATAAGGCTCCACAAGCCAATCTCTGTTTGATTTTTGATAGACATGCTGCCATTGAGAGTGCCTACAACAACCATGACAATGGATGGCATGATCCTCCTTCTACACATGTATATTGCATTAGACATATTGCACAAAACTTCATGCGTGCAATAAAAGATAAGAATCTTCGTAAGAAGGTGGTGAATGTTGGGTATGCTATAACTCAGCCGCCATTTCAATATTATCGTTATGAAATTAGGCTGTCTAATGAAGACGCGGGAAGATGGCTGAATAACATACCAGTAGAGGAGTGGACAAGGGCATTTGACGAAGGTTGTCAATGGGGCCACATGACAACAAACCTTGTGGAATGCATGAACGGGGTATTCAAAGGAATTAGAAATCTGCCAATGACCGCCTTGGTCAGATCTACCTATTATAGGTTGGCTTCTACGTTTGCAACCAGAGGTGAAAGATGGAGTGCGGTGTTAATGTTTGGGCAAGTATTTAGTGAGTGTTGCATGAAAGGCATGAAAGAGGAGAGCATCAAAGCTAGCACACACGTTGTAACAGTCTTTGACCATCATAAGCAAAATTTCAGTGTCCAGGAAACAATGGACCACAACGAGGGGAGACCAAATTTAGCCTATGATGTTAGACTAAACAGAAGTTGGTGCGACTGTGGAAAATTCATGGTCTTCCTCATTCCTTGCTCCCATGTCATTGCAGCATGCGCATATACTCGTCAAGACGCTTACATCCATTTATTTGATGTGTACAAGACTGTCACCATCATGAATGTATATAATAAAAGCTTCTCGGTGATACCAATGAAGGAATATTGGCCTCCATACAAAGGTGATATAGTTTGGCACAACGACGAGATGCATAGAAAGAAAAAAGGAAGGTCAAACAACACACGTATCAGGACAAAAATGGATTCGACAGATAAAATGATAAAATTATGTAGTATCTGTCGTCAACCAGGACACAACAAGAACAACTGTCCCAATCGCGGAGCATCATCTGGGTCATAAGCTTTTTGTAACATTGTATTTTTGTAACCTTCAATTATTATATATCATAAAGTTTTTGTTACAACGAGGTTCACAACAAACATCAGTACAAAATAAGCTAACTAAAAACAGAAATATTTCTAGCTGATTACAACAATCAAAGTGATGTCATCTCGACCGAACATCATTTTCCTAGCATCCTTATTAGTTTTCATTTGCACCCAACCAAAGATATTGTTGAGTCTCTCAGTACTTCTAATTTTTTCCCCTTTTGGTATTTTCCCATCTAACCAACGAACCAGCTCCCTCTTCAGTTGATCGAACATAGTGATGTTCTAGAAGAGCATCAACATCTGAGGTTTGCCTCTCGCATAAATTACCTTTCCGTATCCTTGATGACACCAAACATGATTTCCAAATGATGAAATGAGATGTGAAAAAATAATTCACACAACACCTCTATTTATAACAAAAAAAATTGCATTTTACACTGAGATGTCAATCCAATTGGCGCCTCATTTGTAAAAATACACATGAGCGCCAATTGGATTGGTTGCACCATGTGCCCTGACGCTTCCACTCTATTTTTAAGAAGAGTCGTCAATTGGATTGACGCATCCTCCTAAAAATGAGATACTTTGGAAAAAAAAATTTAACCAGAATTATTTTGGGATTTTTTTTTTAACCAGAATTATTTTGGAAATTTTCTTAAAAAATTGGATTATTTTGATAAAATATTCAAGAACAAACACTAAAACATTTACATCGCGAAGGATCTGAACCTTGATCAAGGAAATCATAACATCCAATTTAATTTCCTTTCTCCTCCTTCGTTTTAGGTAAATTCCTATCAAGTCTAAACAGATTCATGTGTCTACTTTTCTATGATATTATTATTACTTGATTAATAGGACTACTATTATATAATTGCACATTTAACCTAAATATATTAAATACAAATTTTGTCATTTTCAATTCAATTTAATGGCCATCATCTCATTTTTTGGATTGCACATGGAATACTTAGCTGTTAATGCCATATTCAGTTCTTATTTCTAAATCCAAAACAAATAAAGTAAATATATTTCACCATAGAGTTACTTATTTGTTTACTTATTGTTGTAATCATTATGCTTTATTATAAATTTAAAGATGAAGCTGCCATATCTTTTCTTTTAAAAAAATTAATTAGTTTTTATTTTTATATTTTGCACTCATTTAAAAAAATTATCAATCTTATTATTATATTAACGAAAGATAAAAAAATATCACTTTAATAATTAAAATTAACATAATTGAATTTGATAAAAAAAATGTAAAATTGAAAAAATGTAAATTTATTAAATATTTCATTATGTTTAAGTTCATTAGTTCTTTGTGTTAAAAATCAAATAGAAAGTAAAATTGAGATTCAAATTGACCAAAATATAATATTAAGTTACTAGAACTTTAATTTTTTTAAAACCTATTTCTCTTAAAAAAAAGGGAAATTGTAACTAGTATTTTAGGGACACTTTTTAAGATTTTAAAATAGTAAGTTTTTTTTTGGAAATGTGCTATTTAATACTTTAAAAATTGAAATGGTTAATTTTTTTTATAAATTTTTTTTATTTGAAATGTTAAAAAAGTGTCATTTAAATAATGTATTGAAGAAAATAGTTATTGAAAAACAGTTATTCTTTATAAAGTATTTTCGAAATTAATCTTTAGAAAAATATATATATATTTATTTCTTTGGAAAATTTAACTGAATTATATTATTTCCTCTGGTAATATTTTTCTCAAACCGAATTTATTTTATTGCACATGGAATATTTAGTTGTTAATGTCATATTTGTTGGAAATCCATCACAACCTATAGAGAATTTCAATCAATCTTGATGAACAAGATCGGTATCACCCAAACAATAGCAATAAAAAGAGAAGAACAATAGAGAAAGAAAGAAAGTAAATAACGATGAAGAAAGAGAAGAATTAAATTTTGCAGAGTTTCTCTCTGCCCACAAACTGTAAAAAACTTCTAATTTACTTTGCAGCTGCAAAATACTGTGAATTACAATGTTATAAATACTCTATTCACTTTGTTACAAGAATAAGGGTTACTCCATCTATTTATAAATTTAGGTTAACTTGAACCTCAAGCCAAAACCCAAAACTATAAAAGCCCAAAATAGCTAACACTACTAAAATAAGCCTAAGTCGAAATCCTGTGTGAACCAACAAGCTTCGACACTTTGACATACTAACACAACTCAACACACTAGGTGGTTCGACACTTCCTTGCTTCTGTCGAGCAACCTGCTTCGATACAAGGAATTACAGTTCAACACACCACCTAATTCATTGTGTTTAAGCTATCTACATCATCATAGCTCTTAGTCTTCTAAACACTTCGACCTGCACTCCCTTCGTCATGATGTCTGCAATCTGATTCTTAATTCTGCCGTGTTCCACATTCATCTTCCCATCTACTACCTGCTTTCGAAGATAATGGAACCTCATCTCGATGTGCTTCCTTCGACCATGTGCTATCGGATTCTTCGCCAGATTGATACCTGACATGTTGTCGATCTTCATGGTAATTGCTCTACAACTCTTCGTTGTTATCTTTTTAACCAGATTCACCATCCACGTTGCTTGACATGCACAAAGAGAAGTAACTATGTATTCTGCTTCGCACGATGATAATGCCACTACTGGCTCTTTTTTCAAACTCCAAGCAACTGATGCACCACCTAGCATAAACACATAGCCAGTTGTGGATTTTTGATCCTCAGCATCACTACACCATCTTGAGTTGGTGTATCCCACTAATTTTCATTATTTTCCTTCATCAGTTGCAGGAAACAAAATGCCATAATAGAGAGTTCCTTTCAGATACCTTAATATTCTCTTCGCCGCTATTAGATGTGATACCTTTGGCTTCTGCATGAATCTACTCATCATACCTACATTGTATGCTAAGTCAGGCCTTGTGTGACAAAGGTATCGAAATGATCTAATAAGTCTTCTATACTGGGTTGGATCAACATCATCTCCATCTGAATCTTCAACAGTTGTAATCTGGGTCAACTGGAGTCGAAGTTGGGTTGCAATCTGACATCTCAAATCTCTTGAGTATTTCTCCTGCATACCTTATTTGGTGCATCATCAAACCTCTACGACTCTTCTAGAATTTGATGCCAAGGAAATATGAAATGTCATCCAGATTTGACATTTTGAATTCCTTGTTGAGATCACATTTGAAGTCTTCGATCTCCTTCTTGCAGCTATTTCTTATCAATAGGTCATCGACATAGAAACATAGTATAAGAAATTCACTCTTACTTCTTCTTACATATACTGTATGTTCAAATTTGCACTTCACAAATTCCTTCTCCCTTAGAAAGCCATCTATCTTCTTGTTCTAAGATATTGGAGCTTGTTTAAGTCCGTACAAGGCTTTATGCAGCTTGTACACCTTTCTTCGCCTTGTTTCACAAATCCAGCTGGTTGTGCAACATAAACTTCTTATTCTAAGGGGTCATTCAGGAATGCACATTTCACATCCATCTGACATATCTTCCAGTTGTTCATGTTTTCTTGACCAACAACCAACCTAATTGTTTCGATCCTAGCAATAGGTGCAAAAACTTCATCAAAGTCGATTCCTTCTTTCTGAAGAAATCTTTTCGCCACAAGTCTCGCCTTGTGTCGAGTCACTTCTCCCCCTGGGATTCAACTTCAGCTTGTATACCCTCTTCACATTGATTTCCTTCTTGTCTTGGGGCAATTCGAAAAGTGACCAAATATTGTTGACTTCGATTAACTTTGGTTCTTCATCCATTACTTTCATCCACTTCGAATCTTTCAATGCCTCAGCTGTATTGACTGGTTCGACATCTGCGTAGAAAGCATAATGTACCAACTCACCTTCTTCATTGACCACATCATCTGATGTAATCTCACATTCTTGCAACCTTGCAGGCACGTGTCTTATTCTTTGAGGTCTTCTTGGGCCTGCTTCACCTCTGACTTCTTCCTATCAAACTTCTCTTTCGACTTCACTAGCTGGTTCATCATAAAATATTCTCACTGAATCTTTCTACACATTCTCAGTCCAATCCCATTCCTTAAGCTCATCTATGATCATGTCCCTACTGATAACCACTTGCTTATTCACTGGGTCAAACAACTTATATCCTCCCGTCAAATAATATCCTATCAGGATCATCTGATTCGACTTGTTATCAAGTTTTCTTCTCAACTGATCTGGCACATGTCTATGTGCTATAGATCCAAACACCTTCAGATGACTCAAGCTAGGCTTGACACCAGACCAACATTCTTCTGGAGTGATTCCTTCTAGCTTCTTCGTCGGACATCTGTTCAGGATATATGTCACAGTCAACATATCTTCTCCCCATAATCATTTGGGTAGATGCTTGCCTTTCAACATGCATCTAACCATATTCATGATGGTTCTATTCTTCCATTCTGCGACTCCATTTTGTTGTGGAGTATAGGATGGCACCACCTCATGCACAATCCCTTCTTTAACACATAATACATCAAAGTGTTTCGACACATATTCTCCATTACCATCAGTCCTCAAAATCTAGATCTTTCGACCGCTCTGTCTTTCGACCATAGATTTAAACTTGGCAAATACCTCGATCACTTCACTTTTCTTCTTGATCAGGTAAGATCATAGTTTTCGACTGAAATCATCTATGAATGTAACAAAGTATTTGTTAACTCCAATCGAATCCACCTGGAGTGGACCACATACATAAGAGTATATGACTTCAAGAGTTGCCTTTGACCTGCTTCCTGCATCCTTACTGAAGATGTTCTTGTGTTGCTTCGCCTGCACACATTCTTCACACACTTTGTTTGGAATGTCGATTTCTAGTAATCCTGGAATCATATTTCTTCTCTTCGATCAACATCTTATAGTTATTTTCGACTAACTGCCTATGCTGAGCAAATTGCTCTTCATGCCTGGTATGTACAACACATTTGAAATTACTGACCTCTTGCCATCTTTCATCATAATCAGAACATCACCAACACCTTCAGCTGCTAGAGTGTTGTCATTTGCAAATTTTACTATGTTCTCCATTGAAGGCTTTATGTTGACAAACCAATCTTTCCTTCCTGACATGTGTGATGAGCTTCATGAGTTCAAGTACCACTAGTCCTTGAATGTCTCTTCATTTCTTGTTGTAACCATCAACAATGTCTCTTCTTCTTCATGTTTTGCCAGCTTTGCATAAGTTTTGTTGATTCTTCTGCTTTTCTGGACAATCACTAGAATAATGACCATACTTCTGACAATTGTAACACTGAATGTAACTCTTGTCTGGATTTTGACCACCACCTCTTCCTCTACCTACAACACCATTTTTTTGGTTGCCTTGTGTCGCATCCGTGAAAAACAACCTGGCTAAAACAAAACAAACAGAGCCGCCACCGTGCGTTATTTATCCCAAAGAGGGAAAGGAAACGCTCGAAGTAAACCTGGAAAAGACATGGTCTCGCGACCAAAGAGAGATGGGATCGGGAGTCGGTTATGCGAAGGGAAGGTATTAGCACCCCTACGCATCCGTCGTACTCGACGGGATCCACGCTCAGAAGGAAAGAAAAAGGTTGCTAAAACTGCTCAAAACAAATGCACACACACACACAGGAAACAACACAGGTGGAGGAAGAGGGGAACGGGCTCGCTAGGATATCGCATCCTATGCCTACGTATCTCATCTGGAATGAGAATCAGAGCTACCGTAGTCCGGCTCACGCACGCCGAAACAAAACACACACAAACAGGCAAACATGGAAACCGAATGCCAATCGCTGGGCTTGCATCGGACTCCGAACCAAACAAGCACACTGGAAACCAACTGCCAATCGCTGGACTTACGTCGGACTCCACACAAACAAACACCAAATAGGATACGGACTGCCAATCGCTGGTCTTACATCCATCTCCTAACACACAAGAAGGTTAACACACAACAAGTTACTAAGGAGTCTGGCACTCGAGCCTAGTAACTGTCAAGCAAACATACACAAAAAGAAAAAGGGTGAACACACAGACTACTAGGAGTCGGGAACTCGAGCCTGATAGCTGTCAAACAAAACACACGCAAAAAAGAAAAGGGTGCCCGGAGAGATCTCGTACGATCTCCTGCCTACGTACCTCATCTGGTATGAGGATCAGGGCAACGTAGTTCCCCTGAACAGGGGAGAAACTTTCTCCTAACCAGAGACTGGGAAATGACAAACTAAAAGGGAGTCTGACTCGAGCCTAATAGTTATCATGCATTCCACAATGGTCCTAGGTTGAGTTTCTATCTAACTTGCACAGTCAGCAAGCTATCCTAAACAGGCAAAGCAAAGCAAACATACACACAATTAGCACACACTATATACAAACAAAGTGGGCTCACACAAGGTTAGGCTGTGAAACACAAGCCAACTGGAATCGGGTGTAGTTAGCTCTTAACCCTAACATTGAGAGTTAGGGTGAAGCAGATGAAATGGGAAGTGAGGGTAAGACCCCACAACTCTTATCCCTGGCCTGGGAGAGCTTCAGACAAATGAAAGTGGGAGTTCAGAAGGTTGGAACTCTTCTCCACATATGACTGACTCAACAAAGATCTTGGGTTAATATTCACAATGCATCAACGCAAGGTGTGTGAGCAAAGTGGATGACACGCTGAATAGCAGGAGATGGATTGCACATCTCTTCTATCTGCCAATTGCCTTATCAAAGGTCTTTTCCTGCTTGGCACAAAAGTAAACAAACACAAGCATTGCCTCTTAAGGAGGGCTTCAGACAGGTGCCTGCCCAAGTAACAGGACAGGTCTTCCAGACTACATGAAGTCAGTGAGTTATACCTCAAATGGTTAAGCAACCAAGCAACAGTAAAAGCAAGTTCAAAAGAACTTAAGCAACTAATTTACCTGAAAACAATCTAACTCAATTAGTATACAACTCAAAAAGTCAAGCAGACAATCTAACAGTCAACAGTTAACTGTACAAAGTCAAACAAGCAAGGCAACAATGTACAAAGCACAAGCTCAACTCAAATGAGTTACAAGCCACCTACAAAACAAATCAATGTTAGTCAACATCAACCAATCAACCCAATTCAAGCAATGTGAATCAATTCCCTTATGACCATATGCTCCTTATCCTGAAAACAAAACTCAAACATAAGCACCAACCACTAGGACAAGGCCTAGGGTCAAAGAGGGAGAAATAATTCAAAACAGAACATGAAAATTGACATGAATCAAAATCAATCCAATAAGAACCTAATCCAAAAGGTTCCACACCAATATCATGCACCAAAAGTATTTCACAAATCAAATAAGGCAAGGCATGCAAGTTGGAAGCACATTGTGACAACAGAATGAACAAATGCACAATACTTCAAAAATGCTTCAATTAATCCCAAGAAAAATCATGGCTAAACAGAACACATTACATGATCAACACACCAAAAATCAAGGCATTTGGACAAGTCTAAGCATGGCAAATAAATTCCATAAGGCAAGGTAAGCACAAACAAGCTCAATTAGGGCACAATTTGATACATCAACTTAACACCAGCCTAAAACAGAATTGACAAATGATAAATGCCTCAAACCAAAGCCACAATAAACTTCAAAGTGTCTAGAAACAATTTGCAAAATTTCACATTCATAGGATACACAACCAGCATTTCACAAATCATTGAAGTTCATGACTATTCAAAAGTCCACAAATGACTAACCAACAAAGAAAATCCCAAACAAATCATAAATGCATCCAAAAATTCCACAAAAATTCATGATCAATCCTGACATCCAGAAGAAGCATCATGCAAAAGATCACATCATTTGGCATTTGTTTGGCATGGCAAAGAAAATCAACAAGTTGAGCAAGCAAAGGTGTGACACACATTGTCACACCTACATTAACATGATCATAACTCAACAACCAGAAATGAGAAAAATACAAACTCTACACCAAAATGTCAATTAAGATGTCTAGTTTAAGCATGCAAAGTGTCAAAAGCATTGGATGAAAATCCATCATTTCACAAAGCATATGGCAAGGTAGGTCAAGAAAACACACATGTGAACAAACCCTAGGAAAAAATATTTTTCATCCATGCACAATTTCTGGAAAAATAGTCATAAAAAACTAGAAATCATGAGAAACAACATACAAAAATTCCCAGGTCATTTGGATCATCCATTAGTTATTTATGAATTTTTTAAGTGAATGAAAAATAAAAAAATCATGTTGAATGCATAGTATGAATGAATGGAGAAAAGATGAAAATAATGCAAAGCAATTTGGATAAATGCCTCAGCCAGGACTCGAACCGGCCACGAATTCAAATTGGAGCGCTTAACAATGAAACTCTACGTTTCATTAAAGCCTATGTGGCAAGGCCGTGCGCTCCTATCCAATCATTCTGCCATGCAACTACCACGTGGACCAACGCATGGATTGAAACACAAAAACACATGCACAGCGCGCTAAACAAGATCAAACACACTTCTGGAATTAAAACCCTAGGATCTTCATGCGCATTCATACGTGTTCTTGAGCTCAAGAACACACTTGTCCAGAAATTCACAACCAGCACACCATTGGATTCGTCTTTCAACATACAACACTAACCTAAACTCAATTTAACCTAATTCCACATGTATCCAGAGATTCAAGCCAAAGAAGTTTCATGTATCAATCTTAGATCTAACATATCTCACTCGTTTCTCCATGAAAATCAATGAGACAAAGCTCAGCATACTCAGGGATGAAAGATCTACAACATGCACATAAACATTTCAAGAATTGAGGAACTCGAATTCTAACCTTCAAGCAAGTGCAGAAATGAAATTGTAGCTTTCAGGCCTTGAGAAGTCCAAACAGTTGCTCCCACACTCTTGTATGATGATTTGGATGAATGCTTGATGCTCAATCTTACACGATTTGGCCAGAAAATCCAACTGCCATTGATGGAGGTGAGCTTCAACAGTTCCAAATCAGCTCGAAAATTGATGGATCTTGCTTCCAAAATGTCCAATTATGCTTGTGGATCAAGGATTGATCAAGAACAAGGCAAGGTTTATGAAGAAATTTGATGAAAAAGTGAGAGAACCAAATGAAGAAAATTGTGAAAATGGATCTAGATCTGAGAATTCTGAAGTGTTAATCATGAAAACAGTTATGCTTTAGCTTTTATATGATGGACTAATGAAGTTTGTTAATCACAATTAAGCAATGCAAATGGATTAGTGAAATTGAAGGTGTAATGCCAATTTGCCAATTAACCCCTTATGCATGCATGACAATGCTACAGTACACGAAATTCTGTGGAAATTCACTTGAAATGCTATGTAGAAGCCAAATGCAATGCTAGGAAGTGAAAACAATGCCTAATTTTTGAATTTGGAATTTCCCTCCAAAATTCAAATGAAAATGCAAATATTTTTGTGATCAAAATGCATGGATTATGATGCATGAATTGGATAGTGCATGTCTAGAGAGAAATGTACAAAAAAGAACCACTCCATTTGGCCTTATGGTTTGAAAGTTATGCACTTGTGAAGTTCAAATTCATTTGACCATGATTGATCCATATCTTTCCAACCATACATGAGAAATTCATGTTCTTGGACTTTTTGGAAATGGGAGAACAAGATCTACAACTTTCATGTTGAACAAAATTTCATTTGAAGCTTTCTTGGTCATGTAATCTTGAGGAAAAAACCTTTCCATTTTTGACAATTTCAAATTACAGGTCACTTACCATTTTTGGAAAGTTTTGTCCTGACTTTATTTTCTTCAATGTTGATGTTTGAAATGTCAAATGAGACTTGTTTGAACATGAATGAAGTATTTCTAATCACTTCCCACCTCCAAATCCAACAGTTGACTTGTGGTTGACTTTTTCAGTTGACAGATGACTTGGTCATGCACAGATGAATTTGAGCCTCAATCTCCTGATGAAATGGCTCCAAAATGAAACCCTAGCTTACACAAGCTCCATAAAACCATATGATGACCCCCATCTCCATGAAAGACCTCATCTCCTTGACAAACCCTGATTGACTCAACACAACTGATTAGGGTTGACCAGAGGTCAAAACCCTAATCCCAAGGAATCTGATCAGGCACAATGAACCTCTTGGTGATGATAAGACCATGATGATGGTGATGCACCACTTCAACCAAGATAATGATCAATCTCCTTGAGGAACCAAGAAACCCTAATTGGAACACAAACCCTCAGATGGTTAGTGAACAATTCATGAGGACCCTCAGGCTTGAATCTTATCCTCTCCATCTTCTGAGAAAGACTTAGGAGGATGACTTGCTCAATGTTCACATGATATGCAAAGATGCAATGACTAATGTCCTAAAAATGAAATGCAATATGCTAAGCTAGTCCCAAGAGAGGAGGGCAAATTTTGAGGTGTTACAGTTGCCCCTATTCAATCCACTGTGAACCTGTCGATATGAATAGCCTCGGCTTTCAGATGATCAGGGTGAAGAGTGATTGAATACCAAGAACAGACGAACAATATGCACTCTGATGGGAAAATAATTAACAATGCCTGTCAGAATCGGCAAAGAAGTAATCTCAACAGAAGAATTCGTCTGGTACGGAGAAAGTCGGCCTGAATACCGAAACAGAAATACTGGTCTGGATACCAAAATAAACGGTAACACGAGAATCACCGTGGCCTGAACGCCGCTCATCAGTCTGAATACTGAACAACATAGTATGAGAGTATTGATATCGACCTGAACACCGAGAGATTGGCCTGAATGCCCAACAACTGGCCTGAACGCCACTTTGGTCTGAACACCATAAAACTGGCCCGAATGCCACAAGCTGCATCGATCTGAACCTCGAAAGCTTCTTCGATCTGAAAATCGGAAACTGGCCTAAATGCCACCTCGGTCTGATCACCGGAAACCTGGCCTGAATGCCACCTCGGTCTGATCACCGGAAGCCTGGCCTGAATGCCACAAGTACTTCGACCTGATCGTCGGAAACTTCTTCGATCTGAAAATCGGAAACCAGCCTGAGTGCCACAAGTGCTTCGACCTGAACGTCGGTGTAGCGGTGTATTCGTTACTATATGATCTATTGATTAAATCATAAGCAAAGTATACAATAACATAGAGTCGCCACCGCACTTTTATTTATCCTAAGGACTGGTTAAAAAGCGAACAAAAACCTAAGAAGTTTTACACGTAGAAAACTAATGAAAAAGATCAGAGATCGGGGTAAGGGGTAAATTACGCAATGGGAAGGTGTTAGGCACCCATCACGTCCTAGGTACTCCTAGGGAGCCCTTTTCACACTTTGTTGTTTGAAAATTATTGTTTGTTATGACATAAGTGTTGTGCAAACATGAGTGGGATGATGAGGAAAGAATGTACAAATTAATTATTGGGTTTGAACGGATGAACCCGCTGCCTACGTACCTTCCATCAAAGGTAAGGATCAAAACGCCGTAGTTCGGCTAAAAGTTTCCAAAAGTTAGTGGATTCAATTTTAAAACACAAGCTCTAAGGTCTTACGTTACCCACGGGAGAAAACTCAACCTTATGAAACAACACGTCCACCATGTGAGAGAAGCTTCCACTTGCCAGAGAGGGGTTAACCCTATAATAGGCAAGGAAGACTTACAATTCATCTACTAAGGACAAATAGGTGAGATTAATATCAACCAACTAGGGTAAATCAAACCTATAGCTAATGTATGAAAACTTAACAAGCATGGACAAAGCCACCAAATCATTTGAATGGGTGAAGTTATTTGGATTATTTACAAAAAGGTCAAAGTATGATTAAAGTCAATTCAAAATGAAGTATTTACAAAATGAGGTTTGGAAAATCATGGACTTAAGGTCCAAGTTTCTAATTTGGAAAGAGTGAGAATGTTTGCACAACACTTATTTCAAGTTTTAAACATGTGTGAAAAGGTAGGACACAATGGGATGAATGGAATGGTGGAGTGAATGTAAAACTTCTTAGGAGGGTCCGCCTCTTGAAATCCTATAGAAGGTGATTCAAGTGGGTCCTTAGGAGTAGGCCACAAATGAGCAATAATATGAACATGGTCACAGATGAAAGTAAATAAAAGCGGATACTGGATGCCACTCAATGGTCTTATACCTGTCTCCTAAAACAAGTAAGGATATCAGAAGCCACTCTATGGACTTACACTAATCTCCATCAGAATAAAACAAAAAAACAAAACAGGGAAATCAACTGCCAATCTATCTGGACTTATGTTAACCTCCACAGTATGATCCTAGGAAAACAAATGCCACATCACAGGGACTTACAATGAATCCTCACATACACAAATAAATGCACTAGGCAATGGGTATGAGTGACCAATGAGGTCTTACACTCTACCCCTTCCATGTCATGGGAACAGATGCCACCTCACAGGGACTTATAACTGGTTCCTCAATGGGAAAACATCAATGTCACAAGGACAAAAGAAATGATCATGCACTAATGGCAAACAAAGATGATAAATGCACAACGGCAATCAATGATAGTAAATGCACAATGGCAATCAAGTAATCATGTATAAATGAATCAAGTAATCAATCACATAAATTCAAGTAGCACACGCTATAACCATTCATGAGGCTCAAGCAAAAGGGTTTGACTATGAAAGTCCACTGTAAGAGGTAAGTGTCGCTCTTAACCTTGCCATTGAGGGGCTAAGGTGAAGCAGATGAAAGGGTATGAGGGGTGTGCCTCATTTCTTCTATCTCAAGTCCGAGAGAGCATGTAAATATAAGAATGTGGGCGAGTTCAGAAAGATGGAACTCTTTCCCCAATTGTTGACTCGATAGATCTTGGGTAAGGATCCCAATGCTACAACCATGTAATGGGAGCAAGGAGAAGACTCACTGAATAGTGGGGGATAGATTGCTTATCCCTACCTTCCACCAATTGCCTCGAATGAGGACTTTTCCTGCTTAGGACAAATATAAACATACACAATCAATGCCTCTTAAGGAGGACTTCAGACAATTTGCCCGGTCAAATAACGGACCGGGTCTCCAGACTACATGAAGAAGAAGGTTCTATACCTCAATGCAAGTTGCTATTTAAGCAAAGCAAAGCAAGTTCTTAAGAGAACTGAGCGACTAAAAGGTACCTGAAAACAATCCAATAAAATCAGCATCCCATTCATAAACAGATAACAACATAAGAATCAATTAACAAAGTTCAATCATAATCAAACAATAGTGTGCATAGCACAAGGCTCACATGAACCAAACATCCTACAAAACAAATACATTAGTCATATGTGTCAAGTAATACAATCCATAATGTGGAGCAAATTCCTTAATCATTAACTCCTTAACCTGAAAAGGCACAATCAACTTCAAAGGTAAGTAACATGACCACTAGGACTAGCCTAGGGTCAAAAAGATGGAAAAATCTTAAAACAGCAGCCAATTCATTATCAAATTCAAGTAATATCAATAACAAAGGGATCCCAATTGGTCCCATATTCAAACTATACACCTATTTTAATTTATGCAACATGGAAGGCAAAAGGTGCAATGTGGAGTCTCATACAAACAACCAGCAAGATCATATTCAAATAAATGCCAAAATGGCACCAAAAAATCCACAAAAATTATGTTCTAACCAGAAGACATTCAGCAAGCCACATGTTAATTTTCAAGTCATTTGGACTAGTAGATCAATAGGAATTAATTAAACATGACAAGGCATGCAAAAACTACATCAAATGAAGCCTACAATTATGCATCAACTTCAATCTAATGGTAAACAGTAATGGTGCATTAAAAATCAGTAGGACCAAAGCCAAAAGCTACCTTAACATGTTAAGAACTATCCTACAAAGTTTCATGTCCATTGGATTAATTATGAGGATACGGCAATATAAATGCTAAAGGTTACACCAATGGAATTCTAACATGCTAGGCAGCAAGAAAAAATACGAATCAATTTGAAAATTGATTGTAAAAAATCCACAAAAATTATCAATGATAGCTAACATGTCAAATGAACTTCCTGCAAAAAATTAGGGCCATTGGCCAATGGGAAGCATAGGAAAATATTTGGGGAATTCAGCATACCAAACTATGTCACATATGTACATATCCAATTTCAATAATTCATAGATAAAGAACCATAGGTCTAAAAATTACAAGACCTATGCCAAAAATTCCAGATGGATGTCTAGAACAAATGTTTCAATTTTCACTTAATTTGGATGTATTATGTGGTCTATGGAATTAAAACGGTAATGTGTATGGAAATATGTACATGAAAAGGACCTCTATGTCAATTCTAAAAATTCCCCAAGCACATATATATTTTTTCATTTTTATAAAATAGTAGAGAAAAAACATGATTAACAAAAAAAGAATGGTATTTTTTGGATTATTTTTGAGTATTATATGAATTTTCTAAGTTTCTAAATATTTATTTAATTATTATTCGAATTAATATTAGGATTTATTTAATTTAATTAATGGCAGTGGCACAAAGCGTAATCTTTAATGTCCAGCTTAAAACGATGTCGTTGCAGTTATAAGGAATGGACGGCTGAGATTGCTCCTGGCGAATCAACACTGGAGAATTTCCAGATTCATCTTCTTCCTCGCACAGCTCGCACATCTTATTACCGGCGAATTCGGTTTTGGCCAAATCGCGATGGAAATCAACAAACTATATACCGGCCGAACCGGTTTTGTCTCAGGATCATGAATCCATAATCAATTTCAACAATAGCTTACTACATAATGCGAATCGAAGGAAAAGGCGAATGGAGACGAAACCTAAATCGCGGATTTCTCCCTCAATCTTTAACGAAATTACAAATCATAAATGGATACGTTATCTATGAGCTACGTACTACACAATCCCTAACTCGATTGAAGCTATCACATGATGCGAAATCCAACCTTTTCTTGATGAACAACGACGAGTTCGGTGGACTTTGGCTTTGATGATGACGAACAGACGCGGCAAATCGCTTCAGGAAATGCGAGAGACGATCCTTGTAGCTCCAGCACTTACGATTGATCAATCTTCTTGGACTGTTATGGAAATCGCAGGTTTTTTGCAGCAGCTCGAATCGGTAGCTAATTCCCTTTGTTCTTCATCAACAGAACTTGTTCAACACCTGCAAAATGATAATCAACCGAAAATCTTTGCCAAAGTTCACAAGATTTTTCTCAATTTGAGCAAGAATTGTGATGGAAGTTTTTCGTGAGAAAATGAGAGAGAGGAGAAAGAATCTTCTGTTATTTCTGTTATCATGAAAAATGTGTTTGTGCCAATTGTGATTAGAGAGTAATTCTGTTATGGATTAGTAATATATATGCAATGCTTAATCCAATAATAATCTTAATTAGTGAAAATTGAAAATTAAAGCAAAATGGCTTATGTGCAATTTGGATCTTTTTGCCTTCAATGCTTAGAAGTAAGTTCCTGCAGAATTTTCACTTGGAATCCCTCAAAATTATCATTTGGGAGCTGGTGGTATAAGCCTTGTTTGCAAATTCCCCATATTTCCAAAAGTGGACCATTTTGCCCCTCTCCTTAAATTGATTCACTTCAAAAATGGCATTTTGCATAGAGCCTTTTCAAAAAATCCAATTATGCAACTTTGAAGTACACATTAAATGGAGTTTGTACATATAAAGAACTTGCAATTTGGATAAACCATGTGGTAGTTATGCCCTCCCGATTGCGGGTCTTTTTTGAAATTCATCTGATCATATCTTGCAAACCACACATTGGATTTTTGAGTTCTTGGACTTTTGGAAAGGTGAGAACAAGATCTACATCTGTCATGTTTAACAATTTTTCATTTGAAGCTTCCTTGGACTTCTGTTTTTGAGGTCAAAAACTTTCCATTTTTGGAAACTTCAGTTACCAGTCACCTGCTATCTTGGGAAACTTTCTGTCTGACCTCAATTCCTTCAACCTTGGCCTTTGAAATGCCAAATGAAGTTTATATAGACATGAATGAGGTCTTTTCAACCATTTCCAATCATCAAATCACTGATTAATGCACAGTTGACCACAGTTGACTTTTGTTGACTTTTGGTTGACTGGGCCATGTTCTGATGAATTCCAAGCCTCTTTCAGATGAGATCTTGATTCCAAATGATATCACAAGTTATATGAACTCTCAATGAATAATCATGGTGTCCAAATTCTTCGAGAATGGTCACCATCAATTGCTCAAGGCCTGATTTGACTGTTTTGACCTAGCCAGCTTCATCTGCAAGCAACATGGTTAGATGACAATATTTTTATACATTTGGTTAGTAAACATATGAAAAGCAATGATATACAAATGCAATACATGCTTGGTGATCAAGAAACCACACTCACAAGGTATCCCACCCACTATGAGGGAAGCTATGGTATGCATTGATCCTTGAGGCCATGATATGATATGATATGGGCCATGAGGGATCTTAGGGCCAAAATTGGGGTCTTACAGATGCCCCTATTTAAGGTCATTCTAGCCGGAGAAGTGAAGTTTAGAAATCTTCATATCGACGCGGTAGAATGGGCTTAAATAATAGTAATGAGACAAATTTTGGTCCCTAAGAGACCTCATGATGCAAACGTATGCATGCAAAAGCAAATTCTGTGGGGAATATATGATTCGCACAGAAGAAAAGACGATCCTTCGGAGTAATACACTCACCAGGAACAGAGACTCTAACTAATAAGACTCTCATGGGGATTCTTATTAGGGGATAGTAAAGAAAAGAATGCGTGAGCAGGACACGACTTTGATTAGGGAAAACAAAACTGACACAGCGTGAACAAGACACGACTCCGAGTGGGGATAACAGACATCGGACTGGAGAACTTGCTGGGGAAGCAAAGGACTCACACCGGGGGAATAAAGAATTCCAGAGGAAAATAGATCCATTGGAAAGACATAAGCTGACTCAAATTATCCATAAAGGATACTTCGGATAAAATCCGGACTCGGACCAGGAAAAGATTCACATAGAATCTCCCTGCCGGGAAATGCATATACTGGGGAATAAACACCCATATAGCAAAAGGGTAAAATCACCAAAGGAACTCCGCAGGGGAATGTCTAACAAAGAGACTCTCCTGGGAAAAGCAACAGGAATGAGGTGTTACCGGTATAAGGGTAACAAACTCAGGAAGAATGAATATCTAAGACCGGTATAAGGGTGAGAGATATCAATCAACCAACATCTGAGAAAGACCAACACAGGGTACAAAACTCAGGAAAATCTGACTCCACAGGGGACCAAGGTCATAATAGGGAGTAGACAGAAAGGAACACCAGGGATACCGAGGTATATAATAGGTGACCGACAAAACGTGAATTGGTATATATGCCAAGACACTCATCATCCGAAAGGAGGGCTTGAAAAAGCAAAACAATTTACAGGATGGAACATTCGAATCCACAACGGGAAAACGAAACTTACTCAACTGGGGACACAAACCCAAAGAGTGCATGAGATATAATATCCATTACCGGCAGACCGTGGATAAGATACTCGCATGAGACATATTATCTATTACCGTCAGAACGTAGATAATAAACTCGCTTGGTAAGAAACACCAGAGATACCGGAGTATATAATAGGTGATCTACCGAAAACGTGAATTGGTATATATGCCAAAACACACATCCGGAACATAAACAGGTTAAAGGATGAATATTCGATTCTACAAAGAATACGAATCTTGCTCAGTTGGGGAAAATCAACAAAGGATTCCAACTAAAGAGCGCATGAGACATATTATTCATTACCGGCAGACCGTGAATAATATGCTCGAAAGGAAAAGACACCAGAGATACCGAAGTATATAATAGGTGACTAACCAAAAGAGGGACAATCGATACCAAGCATCCGGGTAAACGAAAGACAACTCAAAGGGATAAATTGCAAGCATCCGGCAATTATCCAACAACAAGAAATATTCGACTCCGCAAAGGGAAATAACGAATCTTACTCGACCAGGGAAACACAAAAGGCTTCGACTGAAGAGTGCATGAGATATATTATCCATTACCGGCAGACCGTGAATAATACACTCGCACGGAAGATTATCCACAACCGGTATAAGGGTTAATAAAGGATAAATCGACCGAAAAGAAAGGCATCGGGATACCAAACAGGCATATAATGATGACCGATCAAAGGGAGTAACAACATTACCAACAAAAGGGTAAATGGAAGACTCACTGGGGATAAATTGCAAGCATCCGGCAATTATCCGCAAAAGCTGGGGATGCATTGATATATAATCAACGATCCAGGGAACAAATCACTAGCAAACGGTGAAAAGACCCACTGGCGACTTCAAAAGGATAACATTGCGAGCATCCGGCAATGATCCAGGAGACTGCTGGGAATACAAGTGCTTACTCAAGAGCAACTACCCAAAAGCAGGGGAATATCAGCATCGAATATTGAATGAAGATAACCACAAAGAGAGAAATTAGGGTTTATATCTACCGAACGCGGGGCAGAAGACCAAAAATCTGGCTGAGAAAATAAGGGGTTTAACAATACCGACTACTGGGTAAGAAACCAAAGACTCAGCTGAGGATAAAATTGCTAGCAACCGGCAATTATCCACATGTATCATAAGATACAACTCTACCGGAGAGAAAAATCACAGCAACATAGGATTTACAACTACCGAATACGGGGTAGAAGACCACAAACTCCACTGGGGATATAAATCACCACCGGGAACAGAACTCTGTTAGGGATAAAGCCACAACAACAGAAGATCCACCATCAGCCAGACCGAACCACAAAGGTTACCACTGCAAGGGGGAAAAAGAGATAGGACTCACAACTACCGAATACGGGGTAGTAGCCATACTCTGGTGGGAATAACCACAAATTAGGGTTTACATCTACCGAATACGGGGTAGAAAACCAAAAACTCTGCGTGGGGAAAGAATAAATCACGAATCCGCACGAGAAACCAAAAATGAGGTGTATAACAGACCACAAACTCTGTTGGAGAGTAGGGAATTAGGATTTACGACTACCGACTATCAGGTAGAAAACCAACAACTCTGGCTGGGGACTAAAAGGTATATAACCACAAGTTCTGCCAAGAAAGCCAGGAAATAGGACTTACAACCACCGGTATAAGGGTAGAGGCCAACATCGACTCTTGCAGAGGAATGAAAGGTATATAACCATAAATTCCGCCAAGAGGAAAGGAACAATAGGACTTACAACTACCGGTATAAGGGTAGAGGCCCGAAACTCCGCTGGGGAACAACCCACTGGGAAGCACGATATAGTTGACAAGACGCCAATTCGGGAATATTCCGAAAAGACAGACCGAATCAAGACACGTCCTATGAGGATATAACTCAATAGGAAAACTCCATCCCAATATATATGCTGGGAGGAAACGGAAGAAACTGTCATCCACGAGGGTATATCTCAGTGGGGAACCGCAGAAGGAAAGACAACATTTTCTGCTTATGGGGCTGACTCTATATGGAGAGATTTAACACCCGACCTCTGCTTGGGGGGATCTGTAAAGAGATCTATATCACCATAGCAGGGAACAACAAACAAAGGATATATGGCAAAAATGCAACATGAATATCTGAATGTTTTATGAATATGCAGGAATATGCGTGGTTTATGTTTGATGAATGCTGACAAAACAGACACTTCTAACACAACAGGTCCAGGAATCAAACGTCCGGTATTACACTTCCAGGGGAAAACCAACTGGAAAGCCAATTCTGCTGAAGATCTGTATGTTATAAAGCAAAGATCTGCGGGTACTGCTGGAAAGCAGAAGCAAAAGAATCAGGGATATCTGGAGAATACCAAATCTCTGAGCAATGGATCAGCGATCGTCCCAACTAGGGCACAGAAAGTCACAACAGGCAAAGAGCCACAAAGACAAATCTGTCGGGGAACAAGAGAAAATCTCAAAGTCCTGCAGGGGATCCGAGCAAACACTGCTATGGGAACGGATCCAACATAACTCCATTGGGGAACAACCCACTGAGGGAACAAAGGTCACTCGGGTAGAGTTTGGCTGCATAAGCAACTCTACTGGGGATATCATCAACTACTCTCTTGGGGAACAAGCCACCGAGGAAGGAAAGCACCAAACAAGTAGATTCTGCAACAAACCACTCTACTCGGGGCGAACACGCATCCGATGGATCACATCAGCAGATTCTGCAACAAAATTCGCTCTACTGAGGATCGAAAAGTAATCAGGAAATCAATACAATCTCTGGATGACGGAGCTATCAACCGACCATACCGGGGATTGAAGAGGTTCAACAGGCAATACTGCCACAACAACCACTCTGCAGGCAAATGCTGGAGAGAGATGGATGAAAATACTGGGATATCAACCCAATCAACCACTGAGTAGGAAAATAAATCCTGCTCTGCTGAGAATAACAACCATTCTGATAGAGAGAAAAAGTAAACACTCCGCTCTCGACTTTGCCGGGGAAAAGGTAAAGTACCGGGTATCAAACCACCGACTTACCGAGTCTTCCAAAAGGAAAGCGACCGTGCTGAGAAAATAGATAAATCCGCCGGCAACTGCGCTGGGGAGAGTGACAACAACTCTGCTCGCGACTGCAATGGGGATGTCAATAACAGCTCTACTGTGCCAAGGAGACAAATAAAGTCTGGGCATAGCGATCCACTGGAGAAAGTGACGAGGCGCCATCAACTGGCGAATCTTCCACAAGGAAAGCATCCATGCTGGGGAAAACTGCTGTTGGAGAACACTGACTCTTCAACAACACTCCGCTTGGGGAATAACCCCACCAACAGCTCGACTTGCAATTATGCTGGCAACTCACTTGGGGAGAAATACGGGACACGGGGATATCAACCCACTAACCACAAGTTCTCTGAACACCTGAGCAATCAAGCCGGGGAGAGGCTACTGCTGGAGAACAGACTGAGTCTTCAATTCACATTTCTGCTTCGGGGAGTCAAAATCCACAGAAGCTCTGCTTAGGGAACAACCCCAACAACCAAATCTCTGCTTGGGGGACAACCCCAACAACAAAATCTGGAGAAGAAGGATACAAACCAAACCAGGAGTATGAACAAATGTCTTACCTGTTGGAAGCCATGCCACCCTTGGGAGAGCACTGAGAATTTCTTTGAGTATCCTTTTATCATTTGTGAATGTTCACTTTGTTTAATACAATAAATTTTGAAAAATTTCGTTTTTAAAACAATGATATTTTTATCAATTAAAACATGCAAAACAT
Source organism: Lathyrus oleraceus (assembly GCF_024323335.1). Taxonomy (NCBI): domain Eukaryota; kingdom Viridiplantae; phylum Streptophyta; class Magnoliopsida; order Fabales; family Fabaceae; genus Lathyrus; species Lathyrus oleraceus. The sequence continues at coordinate 298,099,894 of NC_066579.1, forward strand.
CTGTTGAATTGAAACAAATAAGAGTGCAAATAATTGGATAAAAGCTCAAATTTATTTGATGGAATGGTAGCCTGCGAATGGCAAGACTCCATAGATCTGTACAAATTTGAAATCAGTGATATATATTGGAAGAGGGCTACATTGAACATAATGATCCTTTCTCTACCAATTTGAATCTCGATGTATTCGAAGCTTCAGTTGACGACGAATCGAGAACTTCTGACGAGAAGACGACTGGTGACCAGAAAGTCCCGTCAGGATGCAGTTACTTGCCTGATCCCTAATTTTTGCCTAGATTGCCCCAGAGTGAGGTACTCAATCTAGCGGGATGCGAATATGCTTTTTTATCAAGTCTCTAACTTTTGCCTGGATTACCCTTTCGGGTTCTCCATCGAGACGCTCATTTTTGCCTAAGCCGCCCTTTCGGGTTTTCAGCTTAGCAAGCTATTCTGTTTTTCATTTGCATATACTTTTTTTTTTACTAGGCAAAGTATCTCTTGACTGCATCTGAATTCACAGGACGAGTGAAATCCTCCCCATCCATTGTTGTAAGCATCAAAGCTCCGCCTGAAAAGGCTCTCTTAACAACATATGGACCCTCGTAGTTTGGAGTCCACTTGCCCCTGGAATCGGGCACGAAAGATAAAACTTTCTTGAGCATGAGGTCATCTTCTCGGAACACACGAGGCTTGACCTTCTTATCGAATGCTTTCTTCATTCTCTGCTGATATAACTGACCATGACACATGGCAGTCAATCGCTTCTCTTCAATCAAATTCAGTTGGTCATAACGACTCTGAACCTATTCAGCATCAGTCAACTGAGGACTTGAGGGTATCAGGCTTCTTCTATTCTTTTTCTATTTGAAATTTTTTTTTCTGATTTTTGCCTTTACTTTGATTTTTCACCCTCTTCTCTTTTTTTTTTTTTTTACATTACATTTGTAATGCCCCAGTTTGACTGTTTTGCTGATTCTCATGATGCAGCTGAATGAGCTTCTTTCGTGCTCAAGAAGGTGGGTACTCTCATCAGGAATCCCCTTCAACATCATCTTCCTCTGCCTCGAATACAAGGAATTCAAATTTGGGAGATGGCGTTGGATCATTATGTTCAATGGGTTTAGAAATCCCTGCATAATGATTTTGGATAACGAAAAGCTTTTGTATTTAAACAAACAAATCATTTATGCAGATGAAAAAGCTGTTTTCTTGTTTTTCATGGTTTTTTGTGATCACTGATTTCATGCAAAAAGCAAAAAGTGAAAACAAATGGAAAAACAAATGTTTAACAATGCATCAATTGAATGAAAACATCATTGTATTAAATGTTGCCAACAATGTCATCACTTCTCCTTTTGGCATGGGAGAAGGGTTTTAAACAAAGTGAACAAATCACGCTGACTTATGAATGACCGTAGGAACATCCACAGCGACCCAATTGTGGCAGACACCACCAGGAATAACAAAATTGTTCAAATCTTCTGCATCTTCTTCAATGATAGCAGCAGCTTCTTCTTCAACAGACTGATCATCATGGATGAATCCTCCACTTGTGAACAGACCGTGCTCATTACATGCCCCAGAACAGTAGCCAATGCCAGCCCGGGATTTAATCCATCAAAAGCACTCGGTCGGGAATATCCCTCCTTGAGTTCGCAATTCTCTTGTTCAAACTGATCCATCAATCTCGAAGAATCGGCTCTGGTATAATACCGGCGAGGTGCGTCTTCAAAATAAATGAAGATCGCAGGGTCAGACCACAGGACAGGAGCCCGGAACAAAACACCCGCTTATGCAAATGATGCATGAAGTGTTTATGCATATGATTGGTTTTTTATTTCAAAGGAACTCGAGGGTTCTATTTGCAAACTTTGAAATATTTGAGCATTTTGATCATATATGAGAATATCTCATCAGATATACCAGGTGAAAAAATTTTCCCGGTTTTTTCATGTTTTGAAAATTTTTGCAACTAAACTCCTTTGAGTTCCTTGAAAATTTTCTTTTTATCTGATGATATGGATGTAGATGAATGCATGAATGTATGAATGCAACAATCACACTCAAGGATCAAGCAAAGCACACCAAACAAAGGTCATGGGAAAGCTCAATGTATCCCTAATATCAATCATCCATTTTGGTGGATTTAGGTTTTCACCTTATCGACACCCAAGTTCCATTGATATTAACGGTACATGAACCGGTTCAGACATTCTTAATATCAACCAGCCGCTTTGGTGGATTTTAGGTTTTACACCTGATCCGGGATCCATTGATATTAACAATGTTTGAACGACTCAACCACGAATCACGGGTTTGCTGAGAGTCACGAGCATGGAGTCTAGGTTAAGAACCACCCAAAGGGAGTGTACTAGGGTTTGAACCTGCCAGACATGTTCTACCAGAGGTTCCCATAATCATCGTTCCATCTTTCGAATATTATCGGAGGAACGAATACTCGTATTCCAAAAATATTCTCAAGAGAAACTCTTATGAGTGTAGTATCGCGTGACAATCGCATCAGAACTTACATCTGAACGACCTCCGCACTACGTCCTAAAAATAGGCCAAGATGGGTTTGGTAAACTAAGGTCCTTGGCTTCTAAGGCACATGATTGAAAGAATAATGCCTAACCACAAATGACTTGTGTGACATTATCAATCCAACATGACCTCCACCAAGTGAATGGACTCGCAAGTCAACTGGCTAAGGACTACTCCACACCAGTCGACAAGACTATGCCATTCTCCTATCCTAGAGTGCACTCGAGTTCGGGTATAGAACTCATCTCACAGAGATCACCAAAGCAAACAGCCATTGTATATCAAGCAATTCAAACATTACAATCAATACAGTTATCCCAAATTGTACAAAAATATGTCAAATAACAAATAATAATATATCACACAACAAGGGTGAAAAGTAGGCAATACCACCAAGGATGTTTTCCCCAGCAGAGTCGCCACTTTTCTGTAGCGGTGTATTCGTTACTATATGATCTATTGATTAAATCATAAGCAAAGTATACAATAACATAGAGTCGCCACCGCACTTTTATTTATCCTAAGGACTGGTTAAAAAGCGAACAAAAACCTAAGAAGTTTTACACGTAGAAAACTAATGAAAAAGATCAGAGATCGGGGTAAGGGGTAAATTACGCAATGGGAAGGTGTTAGGCACCCATCACGTCCTAGGTACTCCTAGGGAGCCCTTTTCACACTTTGTTGTTTGAAAATTATTGTTTGTTATGACATAAGTGTTGTGCAAACATGAGTGGGATGATGAGGAAAGAATGTACAAATTAATTATTGGGTTTGAACGGATGAACCCGCTGCCTACGTACCTTCCATCAAAGGTAAGGATCAAAACGCCGTAGTTCGGCTAAAAGTTTCCAAAAGTTAGTGGATTCAATTTTAAAACACAAGCTCTAAGGTCTTACGTTACCCACGGGAGAAAACTCAACCTTATGAAACAACACGTCCACCATGTGAGAGAAGCTTCCACTTGCCAGAGAGGGGTTAACCCTATAATAGGCAAGGAAGACTTACAATTCATCTACTAAGGACAAATAGGTGAGATTAATATCAACCAACTAGGGTAAATCAAACCTATAGCTAATGTATGAAAACTTAACAAGCATGGACAAAGCCACCAAATCATTTGAATGGGTGAAGTTATTTGGATTATTTACAAAAAGGTCAAAGTATGATTAAAGTCAATTCAAAATGAAGTATTTACAAAATGAGGTTTGGAAAATCATGGACTTAAGGTCCAAGTTTCTAATTTGGAAAGAGTGAGAATGTTTGCACAACACTTATTTCAAGTTTTAAACATGTGTGAAAAGGTAGGACACAATGGGATGAATGGAATGGTGGAGTGAATGTAAAACTTCTTAGGAGGGTCCGCCTCTTGAAATCCTATAGAAGGTGATTCAAGTGGGTCCTTAGGAGTAGGCCACAAATGAGCAATAATATGAACATGGTCACAGATGAAAGTAAATAAAAGCGGATACTGGATGCCACTCAATGGTCTTATACCTGTCTCCTAAAACAAGTAAGGATATCAGAAGCCACTCTATGGACTTACACTAATCTCCATCAGAATAAAACAAAAAACAAAACAGGGAAATCAACTGCCAATCTATCTGGACTTATGTTAACCTCCACAGTATGATCCTAGGAAAACAAATGCCACATCACAGGGACTTACAATGAATCCTCACATACACAAATAAATGCACTAGGCAATGGGTATGAGTGACCAATGAGGTCTTACACTCTACCCCTTCCATGTCATGGGAACAGATGCCACCTCACAGGGACTTATAACTGGTTCCTCAATGGGAAAACATCAATGTCACAAGGACAAAAGAAATGATCATGCACTAATGGCAAACAAAGATGATAAATGCACAACGGCAATCAATGATAGTAAATGCACAATGGCAATCAAGTAATCATGTATAAATGAATCAAGTAATCAATCACATAAATTCAAGTAGCACACGCTATAACCATTCATGAGGCTCAAGCAAAAGGGTTTGACTATGAAAGTCCACTGTAAGAGGTAAGTGTCGCTCTTAACCTTGCCATTGAGGGGCTAAGGTGAAGCAGATGAAAGGGTATGAGGGGTGTGCCTCATTGCTTCTATCTCAAGTCCGAGAGAGCATGTAAATATAAGAATGTGGGGGAGTTCAGAAAGATGGAACTCTTTCCCCAATTGTTGACTCGATAGATCTTGGGTAAGGATCCCAATGCTACAACCATGTAATGGGAGCAAGGAGAAGACTCACTGAATAGTGGGGGATAGATTGCTTATCCCTACCTTCCACCAATTGCCTCGAATGAGGACTTTTCCTGCTTAGGACAAATATAAACATACACAATCAATGCCTCTTAAGGAGGACTTCAGACAATTTGCCCGGTCAAATAACGGACCGGGTCTCCAGACTACATGAAGAAGAAGGTTCTATACCTCAATGCAAGTTGCTATTTAAGCAAAGCAAAGCAAGTTCTTAAGAGAACTGAGCGACTAAAAGGTACCTGAAAACAATCCAATAAAATCAGCATCCCATTCATAAACAGATAACAACATAAGAATCAATTAACAAAGTTCAATCATAATCAAACAATAGTGTGCATAGCACAAGGCTCACATGAACCAAACATCCTACAAAACAAATACATTAGTCATATGTGTCAAGTAATACAATCCATAATGTGGAGCAAATTCCTTAATCATTAACTCCTTAACCTGAAAAGGCACAATCAACTTCAAAGGTAAGTAACATGACCACTAGGACTAGCCTAGGGTCAAAAAGATGGAAAAATCTTAAAACAGCAGCCAATTCATGATCAAATTCAAGTAATATCAATAACAAAGGGATCCCAATTGGTCCCATATTCAAACTATACACCTATTTTAATTTATGCAACATGGAAGGCAAAAGGTGCAATGTGGAGTCTCATACAAACAACCAGCAAGATCATATTCAAATAAATGCCAAAATGGCACCAAAAAATCCACAAAAATTATGTTCTAACCAGAAGACATTCAGAAAGCCACATGTTAATTTTCAAGTCATTTGGACTAGTAGATCAATAGGAATTAATTAAACATGACAAGGCATGCAAAAACTACATCAAATGAAGCCTACAATTATGCATCAACTTCAATCTAATGGTAAACAGTAATGGTGCATTAAAAATCAGTAGGACCAAAGCCAAAAGCTACCTTAACATGTTAAGAACTATCCTACAAAGTTTCATGTCCATTGGATTAATTATGAGGATACGGCAATATAAATGCTAAAGGTTACACCAATGGAATTCTAACATGCTAGGCAGCAAGAAAAAATACGAATCAATTTGAAAATTGATTGTAAAAAATCCACAAAAATTATCAATGATAGCTAACATGTCAAATGAACTTCCTGCAAAAAATTAGGGCCATTGGCCAATGGGAAGCATAGGAAAATATTTGGGGAATTCAGCATACCAAACTATGTCACATATGTACATATCCAATTTCAATAATTCATAGATAAAGAACCATAGGTCTAAAAATTACAAGACCTATGCCAAAAATTCCAGATGGATGTCTAGAACAAATGTTTCAATTTTCACTTAATTTGGATGTATTATGTGGTCTATGGAATTAAAACGGTAATGTGTATGGAAATATGTACATGAAAAGGACCTCTATGTCAATTCTAAAAATTCCCCAAGCACATATATATTTTTTCATTTTTATAAAATAGTAGAGAAAAAACATGATTAACAAAAAAAGAATGGTATTTTTTGGATTATTTTTGAGTATTATATGAATTTTCTAAGTTTCTAAATATTTATTTAATTATTATTCGAATTAATATTAGGATTTATTTAATTTAATTAATGGCAGTGGCACAAAGCGTAATCTTTAATGTCCAGCTTAAAACGATGTCGTTGCAGTTATAAGGAATGGACGGCTGAGATTGCTCCTGGCGAATCAACACTGGAGAATTTCCAGATTCATCTTCTTCCTCGCACAGCTCGCACATCTTATTACCGGCGAATTCGGTTTTGGCCAAATCGCGATGGAAATCAACAAACTATATACCGGCCGAACCGGTTTTGTCTCAGGATCATGAATCCATAATCAATTTCAACAATAGCTTACTACATAATGCGAATCGAAGGAAAAGGCGAATGGAGACGAAACCTAAATCGCGGATTTCTCCCTCAATCTTTAACGAAATTACAAATCATAAATGGATACGTTATCTATGAGCTACGTACTACACAATCCCTAACTCGATTGAAGCTATCACATGATGCGAAATCCAACCTTTTCTTGATGAACAACGACGAGTTCGGTGGACTTTGGCTTTGATGATGACGAACAGACGCGGCAAATCGCTTCAGGAAATGCGAGAGACGATCCTTGTAGCTCCAGCACTTACGATTGATCAATCTTCTTGGACTGTTATGGAAATCGCAGGTTTTTTGCAGCAGCTCGAATCGGTAGCTAATTCCCTTTGTTCTTCATCAACAGAACTTGTTCAACACCTGCAAAATGATAATCAACCGAAAATCTTTGCCAAAGTTCACAAGATTTTTCTCAATTTGAGCAAGAATTGTGATGGAAGTTTTTCGTGAGAAAATGAGAGAGAGGAGAAAGAATCTTCTGTTATTTCTGTTATCATGAAAAATGTGTTTGTGCCAATTGTGATTAGAGAGTAATTCTGTTATGGATTAGTAATATATATGCAATGCTTAATCCAATAATAATCTTAATTAGTGAAAATTGAAAATTAAAGCAAAATGGCTTATGTGCAATTTGGATCTTTTTGCCTTCAATGCTTAGAAGTAAGTTCCTGCAGAATTTTCACTTGGAATCCCTCAAAATTATCATTTGGGAGCTGGTGGTATAAGCCTTGTTTGCAAATTCCCCATATTTCCAAAAGTGGACCATTTTGCCCCTCTCCTTAAATTGATTCACTTCAAAAATGGCATTTTGCATAGAGCCTTTTCCAAAAAATCCAATTATGCAACTTTGAAGTACACATTAAATGGAGTTTGTACATATAAAGAACTTGCAATTTGGATAAACCATGTGGTAGTTATGCCCTCCCGATTGCGGGTCTTTTTTGAAATTCATCTGATCATATCTTGCAAACCACACATTGGATTTTTGAGTTCTTGGACTTTTTGGAAAGGTGAGAACAAGATCTACATCTGTCATGTTGAACAATTTTTCATTTGAAGCTTCCTTGGACTTCTGTTTTTGAGGTCAAAAACTTTCCATTTTTGGAAACTTCAGTTACCAGTCACCTGCTATCTTGGGAAACTTTCTGTCTGACCTCAATTCCTTCAACCTTGGCCTTTGAAATGCCAAATGAAGTTTATATAGACATGAATGAGGTCTTTTCAACCATTTCCAATCATCAAATCACTGATTAATGCACAGTTGACCACAGTTGACTTTTGTTGACTTTTGGTTGACTGGGCCATGTTCTGATGAATTCCAAGCCTCTTTCAGATGAGATCTTGATTCCAAATGATATCACAAGTTATATGAACTCTCAATGAATAATCATGGTGTCCAAATTCTTCGAGAATGGTCACCATCAATTGCTCAAGGCCTGATTTGACTGTTTTGACCTAGCCAGCTTCATCTGCAAGCAACATGGTTAGATGACAATATTTTTATACATTTGGTTAGTAAACATATGAAAAGCAATGATATACAAATGCAATACATGCTTGGTGATCAAGAAACCACACTCACAAGGTATCCCACCCACTATGAGGGAAGCTATGGTATGCATTGATCCTTGAGGCCATGATATGATATGATATGGGCCATGAGGGATCTTAGGGCCAAAATTGGGGTCTTACAGTCGGAAACTTCTTCGATCTGAAAATCGGAAACTGGTCTGAATACCACAAGTTCTTTGACCTGAACGTCGGAAACTTCTTCGATCTGAAAATCGGAAATTGGTCTGAATACCCACCTCGGCCTGAACACCGGAAACCTGGCCTGAATGCCGCAAGCTGCATCGATCTGAACTTCGGAAGCTTCTTCGATCTGAACATCGGAAACTGGTCTGAATACCCACCTCGGCGTGAACACCGGAAACCTGGTTTGAATGCCGCAAGCTGCATCGATCTGAACTTCGGAAGCTTCTTCGATCTGAACATCGGAAACTGGTCTGAATACCCAACTCGGCCTGAACACCGCATCAGTCTGAATACCCGAAAAACTCTTCATGCCTGTCAGCATCGGCAGCAATTAGGTAAAGTGACGAATGAGACAGCACGTGGGCCAACGACTTATGTTGGGAATAATAAGCCATGAGCATGTCATTCCTACTTAATCCACTGTGAACGAACAATCTGCGCTCAGCTGGGGATTATCTCCTTCTCTTTTCTTTACTTTTTGTTCTTTTCTTGGACCCCGAAACTTTTCTGATCATCATTCCATCTCTGCCCGACAGAAGCCCTTCCTCCAATATCGCACTACTGGGGAATACTGTGGATTAGAATCACGACGCCAAACTCCTCGGAGTAACATCTTCACCTTCTGGCGAAACCACCTCTCAAACAATAACCACGGCTTGAGACTAGCCTATGCTTGCAATGCTGATGCATGATATTTTTTAGCGCAATGCTCCATAATTATGGAAATGCTACGTGATTTATTATGCAATATGCTATGCTTATTTACATGATGAATGCATAAAAAGTATCCCACTTAAGGGACTCTTTTGGGGAACTCGAGGCGCTCTGCTGAGGAACTTGCCAACACTCCAACCTTCCACCCTGTTGGGGAATAGCGCTGCTGCTGGGGAAAGGACCATCTTTACCAAGGATGACCTCCACTGAACTCAACCCGCTTGGGGACTTCGTTGGGGAAAGAACCACCAACGCACTCTGTGGGGAAACAACGGTCTCTAACTTGCTGGGGATATAACAATCCCGACTCTGCTAGGAGAAACCCCCACCAACAAATACCTCCGCTGGGAAATAGCAACCTTCAGGGCTGGCTGCCGAGGAAATACCGATCTCAAACGTGCTGGGAGAGATAACCATCCCGACCCTGCTAGGGAAAACACAGACCTTGAATCTGCTGAGGAGGTAACAATCCCAACTCTGCTTGGGGAAACTAGGAAAATCTGGCACGGAACACCCGTCGATTCGTCGAACCATGGCATTCACCGTCTAAATCCACTGTCAGCTTTCCAATTTTGAGAACTCCCAGACTCGTCTGGACTTTTCTGATTCATCACCTTGTATTCTCCACTGCTCAGTCCTCTACGGAGAGCAAACTCCTTGAATTTATACAAATTTTCCAATCTCAGACTTTGAAGAGTCTTCTTGATTAATATTCAGGATCGTCGTACGTCTTTCGCCGTCTTTTCACCATTCTTCCATCCATTCGTCCCTGATTGGACTCTACGGGGATCCTTTTGTCAAAAGCTTCCACATCACAACCTGCAAGTGAGCGAAATTATCTAACAGTACCTGCAAAAGAGATCGTTAGATAAAAACGTGCCTCAGGCGTGTCAAGATTTCAACACTTGGGTCACTCAACCTTCCGAATAAGATTTCAAGTTTCAATCTTATAAACATGCATTGGAAGGGACCTGTATGTCTTAAAATGCAAAGATTCTTTATCACAAACAAACGGATGTTTTTGCAATCAAAGTGGTTATGAAAATAAAAACAAAATTATTTGACTGAATATGCATTTTATTGATTGAAAAGTGTGGCCTAAATTGAGCAATACAAAGGAAGCAATTCCTGAAAAGAGGTAATTGCGCATAAAAGGAAAAATCTATCCTAATGGCAATGTGAAACCACGATCTCATCGAGTTCCAACTCGGTTACACCCCATATGTCCTCAGACTCTCCATACCTTCTGCCTTCTGAAAAAGACGCTTCCGATTGATCCCTACCGGGGGTTATCCATGTGCCTTAACCAAAGCGCAAACGATCATGCCAGACGCAGTTGTTCGTTTCAAACCCTCTTTTGCCTGGACCGCCCTTTCGGGTTTTCAGTCCACCGGGATACCCTTTTTTGCCCAAGCCGCCTTTTCAGGTTTTCGACTTGCCGGGTGTACAATCTTTTCATTTTATCCCTAATTTTTGCCCAAACCATTTCATCATTTTTTTCGGTTCGCCGGGATGCCCATTTTTTCCTGGACTATTTTATTCTTTTCGTCCAGCGGGTCTCTTTATACGAAGTATTTTTTAACTGCGTCCGCATTCACAGGGGATGGAAAATCCTTGCCATCCATGGTCGTCAGCAACAAGGCTCCACCAGAGAAAACCTTCCTGACCACGAATGAACCTTCATAATTAGGTGTCCACTTGCCCCTACGATCGTTTTGAGGAGGAAGGATCCTTTTCAGCACCATATCACCCACGTGATACACACGAGGTCGCACCTTTCGGTCAAAAGCACGCTTCATCCTCTGCTGGTACAACTACCCATGACAGATGGCCGCCAGCCTCTTTTCCTCAATCAGGCTCAACTCTTCATACCGAGTCCTTACCCATTCCGCCTCTTGCAATTTCACGTCCATCAGGACTCTCACTAACGGATCAGGCCCTCAACTGGTAGCACGGCTTCTGTCCCATACACAGCTTAGAAAGGCTTTGCCCCAGTAGGAGCACGCACCGAAGATCGATACCCAGGATACCAGCTTCATACTTAATCACACCGTCGGTGCATTCGACCGTTAGCCGGTGCAACAAAAGGAACGTGGGATCCCTTTGGCGTAACCAAAGCAACACCAACTCCACTTCCATTCATGTTAATGGCCCCATCAGACATCAGAATCCGTTCGGATTTAGGGTCAGGCCCCTCCTCCGGGATCGGTTCCTCACAATCTTTCGATTTGAGCACCTCGAAATGTCCTCATCCGGGAACTCAAACATCATCGGATGATAATCCTCCACGGGTTGTTAGGCGAGGTAATCAGACAATACACTCCCCTTCATCGCCTTCTGAAAGCTGCACTGAATATCGCATTCAGTCAAAATCATCTACCCTCTCGCAACCCGTCCGGTCAATGCTGGCTTCTCAGATATGTACTTGATCAGGTCCATCTTGGAAATCCACAAAGTGGTATGAACCAGCATATACTGTCTCGGTCGGCGAGCAGCCTATGCCAAAGTACAACAAGTTTTCTCGAGCAATGAATGTATTGTTTCACAGTCGGTAAACTTTTTGCTAAGGTAAATTGCATGCTCTTTTCGACCAGACTCGTCTTGCTGCCCCAGTACACACCTCATAGACCCCTCGAGGGCTGTCAAGTATAGGGTTTACTGTCTCTCTCCATAGGGAGGCAACAGAATCGGAGGTTCCTGCAACTTATTCTTTTATTTTTCAATGCCCCTTGGCAATCATTATTCCACCTGACCGTTTGATTTTTTTTCACGGCTTGAATGGGTTCACACGTGGCTGTTAGATGAGATGTGAACCGTGAAATGTAGTTCAATCTACCTAGGAGACCACGAACCTCTTTTTCTGTTTTCGGTTCAGGCATTTCTCTTATTGCTTTTTCTTTTTTTTTTCTTTTTTTTTTAGCAGGATCAACCTCGATTCCTCTTTCCACTTACAATGAACCCCAGCATCTTACCGGACCGCACTCTGATAGTGCACTTGTTCGGATTCAACCTCAGTCTGAACTGTCTCAGCCGGTCAAACAACTTGGCCAGATCTACCAAATGCCCCTCTTCTGTTTGGGACTTTGCTATCATGTCATCAACATAGCATTCAATTTCATGATGAATCATATCATGAAACAAAGTCACCATGGCTCTCTGATAAGTAGCACCGGTATTCTTGAGACCGAATGACATCACCTCCACTCTTGACACTCGTCTCCAAGGCGGAACCAACTTTCACTTCCTTTCCGACCTTCTCGGTGCCTGGATTAACGATCTCAACTCGCTTCACGTGCGGTTGAATCACCTTCTCCTCTTGTTTCAACAACCTGGCTAATTCCAGCAGATCACAATCTTCTTCGCCTTCTTCTTCGGCATGATAGATCGGATTGTCGAAGTCATATGAAGTGTAACCAAATTATTATCAATGAGATCCGGAGAATTATTTTTTGAAGTCGGAACGAGAAAAATCAAAAGGAAAGAAAAATGAAAATAGACATTGCCATTTTTATTTGTTTTTTAAACTGCAAAAATAAATGAAAAACAAGGAACACCGCTTTTAATGTGAAAAACATCCATTTATTAATGATGCAAAATATTGCACAATGAAACACATGAGATGGCCCTTACAATGAACCATTACGTTTCGGGCAAAACGTATGGCTTTCATGCAAACAGAATTGAAAAATAGAAATATTACTCTTCAGGATGAGTGACAGTGATGATCTTTTAGGCCTTCCAGTTCCCTGGTACGCACGATTTTATCCATGAGTCAAGTTCACAGTCACTGTCAGTCTCTTCACCCACCGCACAGACACGATCTGAATCTTCAGCAATTGCACCCACCATCACCTGACCATGCGCTGACATGGGATTGGCATTAACATTCAGTGATAGTGTAAAATTGAGGGCCTTGGAATCCACCAGGTCCTGGACATCATGCTTAAAGGCTCTACAACCCTCAATGTTATGTCCAGAGGCACCAGAATGGAATTCACACTTGGCGTTCTCATCATAATTAGGAGGCTTCTGATCTGATCTCAATGGAGCTAATGTCCTCAATTGTACCATTCCGAGATCTTTCAACTTCTTCAACAGAAGAGCATACGTCATGGGTGGCTTATCAAACTGACGATCAATCCCCTTTCTTCTCACTTGGCATCCAGCTCTCTGTGCTCTCTGTTGAGGGAACTGATGTTGTCGTGGTACAAATTGATTACCCGCAGGAATTGTTACCGCAGCAGTGTGCTGGTAGTAATGATCCCCACCGTATCCTCTCTGGGCATGCACAACACTCGCGCCATCCTCCTTCTTATGCTGACCATTACCAAAGGATTTCTTCGATCCAGACGACGAAGCGTTTCCTGGTATTTTCCCCTTCTTCAACCAGTCTTCAATCCTCCCCACCTTCTCGGCAATTGCTTTCTGCCCCAGGGCGAACTCTTGCATAACATTGATCAGCTCTCCCACCTTCTCTTTCAGCTCGAGAATATCTGTGTTGGGTGGATTCATCATTCCTGTGTCAATCAAACATGTTAGAAACTGATACCTGCAAAATAGAAGACAGTTATTATGACTCACACATGAATGCAATGTCTATCCGTATGAGGAACACTCTGTCTTTCGATCCTGGTTTCATCGAGACAGATAATAATTCAGCAACAACATTCTGACATCAATCGTCTGGTTTTGCCATACAGAGCAGGAAGTTATGATTTAGCAAAGATATCACCCAACCCTGTGTGTGCGGTGTGAGTACATACAGGAAAGCAAATAAAGCTTGAAGATCGATCACTGAATGAAAACAAACATTGTATACCAAAAGTGCACAATAAGCGCAAGAGTCATACATCCAACGGATACAGGTCAAATACAATTCTCCAGAATCGGAAAGAAATACAAGCAAGTGAATTCCGTCAACAGGCCTGACGATAATCCACACAAAAGAAAGGTCTAATCTGATGAAGGTCCCACAGAAGGCCCTACATCATCAACCATCCTGGTAAACTGCCCGGCGAACCTGAGCTCAGTGTTCTCCTGCTCCAACCTTCCTATCTCCTTCTGGTGAATCTTCATCTGTCTGAAGTAATGATCTCTCTCAGCAAGATAATGATCTCTCTCAACAATGATCTTCGTGTTCTCTGCTTCCTTAATCTTCAACTTTGACTCCCACTCAGCAACAAGGGCTCTAACCCTGGCATCTCTCTGATTCTTCACAAGGATTTGCCTCCTCTTCTCGTCTTCAATATTCCTCAAGGCTCTGGCTAGCTTCTCCTTAGTGATGTCGTGCTCTTTTGTAGACGACTCCAATGCTTGGCTGACCTTGCTATAATAAGCGGTGTCTATCTCAAAGCGCTTCACCTCCATGGCATGTTTCTTATCCTGATCTTCCATCCTCACTCGGATCTCCTGATTAGCCATCTGAATCCTAGCAACACTCATCTCCAATTCAGTCTTCTCTGCCTGCCGCTGATCTCTGGCTTTCTTCATCTCGAGGAATTCTTCCATGCTGACAGAAGAACGCGGCCCCTCAATCAAAGGACACCAAGGATCACCCCCAGGAAATGGTAGATGTGTGAGCTCAATCCTCTTCCTAAGCCAATCATCAAATGGAGGAAAAGACCTGCTGTTAACCTTGCCAAAAGGAACCTTGCCCTTCCTCTGAATGTTACGCCATGCCCCGGACACTTGCCTTAACTGTGACAGACTACCCTCAGCCGGGAAATAGAAAGACTCCTGAATCTCGCGCTCGAGAGGAGGAACCTCCATAGCAAACCCCATCTATCTCCTAAGAAGCGTCGGGTTGTGATTGATGCAACCCTGAACTCCTATGAGAGGCACATTGGGAAAACTCCCACAACTGTAGATGAAATCTCGTCCGGCCACACCATTGTGAGTCCAAGCTATGTCCTTGGCCCGCAAACCCATCAACCTGACTGACCACTTGACAGTAGGATCGAGACAAGTAAAGGCACCTCTGGAAGGCAAATACCCCATAAACCACTTATACAGCAGCTGAGCACAACATCTAATCAACCCCCCACGCCGCTTCTCGTTCAGATTATGGACCGAGTAATAGACATCTCCAACCAGAGTAGGAATGGGATTCCTCTATATAAACAACCTGATGGCATTAAGGTCCACGAAGCTCTTCTGATTAGGAAACAGGATGGTCCCATAAATGCTCACAGCAATCAAGGCACAAACAGTCTTCCAATTACCTACAACAGCATGTTCCTTGGCCTTAGCCTCCAAGAAACTCAGATGAAAACCAGGCAATTTCCCCTTTTCCTTCAAACCCCCTTTTGTCACCTCTGGGCTCAAATAAAGAGCACGAGAGATCTCAGCAATATCAGGCTCCCCCTTAGTGGCATAGAAAGGAATCTGATCTCGGATCTGAATACCCAGGATGCTGGCATAGTCCTCCATCAAGGGTCCCAACAAGTAATCCGGGAAGACAAAACATCTCAAGCCCGGGTCATAGAACTGGAGGAGAGTATGAATGGCACTCTTATCGCTGTCTGTGAGCCTGAAAACCAACTTCAGAATACCACCGTATGCCTCACGGAACATCCCCACATGGTCGGGTGTAATCACTGCTATCATATCTCTCAGCACACTGATCTCTGGGTCGATGAAACTATAGACAACATCGTCTTTCAAACCGGTCCTCATGTCTGGAGCAAAGAAGTCTCTCAACTAGGATCTTGATCAAAAATGTCCCTGCATATGGATAAACATGAGTTAGATGCAGGTAAATGCAAAATGTGAATGATGCTGATGTATGGATGCAATGCATTGTGCCATCCTCCAAGTCATTTGAACAACCGCTGCACTGAGTTACGGCCTCTGAATGGATCACAACCATCTGAGGTACTGGGCAACCCACAAATTCGACTTGGGAATTCCGAAATAAACGGAACTGAAAGATATATCACCATCATCACCAGAGAACCACTGATCTGATAACCACACAATCATCTGAACCAGCCCGGGGAATCCTGAAATAAACGGATCCCCACCGATAGATACCACGGACGGAACTCCGGCGTCTCGGAAATAAATCCATAAATCCGACTTATAAATAGGACTCTGATCAATAGCTGAGCCATTAGTCACCATCAAAGTCACCATCAGAACATGCATCTGTAAGAATCAACCCTCCCCTCACAGGTGAATTCTAATCAGGTCATCCTAAGGCGGATAATGGTCTCGACAATCGGGCAAAGATACTCAACGGGTTTGCCCTTTCGGGTGTGCCGTTGTAGCTCTCTTAAGATCTTCTAAACCAAAGATCCGGGAAAGAACAGTCACCGAAGTCAACAGCTCAGATAAGGTGACTCAACCAGAGTGGATACTCCACAAAGGAAGAGCACTCTCAAATAAACCTCGTCCAGCTTGTGGTATGTCACGTCACCCAAAACATGTTGACCTAACATGAGAGGCAACATGAGACCACACTAATCCTAGGTGTATACTCGGGCCTGGGTTTTAGCCCCACTCAGAACACCCACCCCAAACAGAGGAACCACCTGTACAGAGGACAGCAAAATGATAGCATGATGCATGCAAATATTTATGCAAATATATACACAACAGAATAATGATAAATGCAATAAATAGAGAAACACAAGCAACCTAAACTATCCTAGAGAGCGCTAGGAGAGACTCGCTTAGGGAAGATGGACCAGCAATAGGTCAACTTCTTTATTCCCTAGCAGAGTCGCCAGCTGTCGCATCCGTGAAAAACAACCGGCGGGCTAAAACAAAACAAACAGAGCCGCCACCGTGCGTTATTTATCCCAAAGAGGGAAAGGAAACGCTCGAAGTAAACCTGGAAAAGACATGGTCTCGCGACCAAAGAGAGATGGGATCGGGAGTCGGTTATGCGAAGGGATGGTATTAGCACCCCTACGCATCCGTCGTACTCGACGGGATCCACGCTCAGAAGGAAAGAAAAAGGTTGCTAAAACTGCTCAAAACAAATGCACACACACACACAGGAAACAACACAGGTGGAGGAAGAGGGGAACGGGCTCGCTAGGATATCGCATCCTATGCCTACGTATCTCATCTGGAATGAGAATCAGAGCTACCGTAGTTCGGCTCACGCACGCCGAAACAAAACACACACAAACAGGCAAACATGGAAACCGAATGCCAATCGCTGGGCTTACATCGGACTCCGAATCAAACAAGCACACTGGAAACCAACTGCCAATCGCTGGACTTACGTCGGACTCCACACAAACAAACACCAAATAGGATACGGACTGCCAATCGCTGGTCTTACATCCATCTCCTAACACACAAGAAGGTTAACACACAACAAGTTACTAAGGAGTCTGGCACTCGAGCCTAGTAACTGTCAAGCAAACATACACAAAAAGAAAAAGGGTGAACACACAGACTACCAGGGAGTCGGGAACTCGAGCCTGATAGCTGTCAAACAAAACACACGCAAAAAAGAAAAGGGTGCCCGGAGAGATCTCGTACGATCTCCTGCCTACGTACCTCATCTGGTATGAGGATCAGGGCAACGTAGTTCCCCTGAACAAGGGAGAAACTTTCTCCTAACCAGAGACTGGGAAATGACAAACTAAAAGGGAGTCTGACTCGAGCCTAATAGTTATCATGCATTCCACAATGGTCCTAGGTTGAGTTTCTATCTAACTTGCACAGTCAGCAAGCTATCCTAAACAGGCAAAGCAAAGCAAACATACACACAATTAGCACACACTATATACAAACAAAGTGGGCTCACACAAGGTTAGGCTGTGAAACACAAGCCAACTGGAATCGGGTGTAGTTAGCTCTTAACCCTAACATTGAGAGTTAGGGTGAAGCAGATGAAATGGGAAGTGAGGGTAAGACCCCACAACTCTTATCCCTGGCCTGGGAGAGCTTCAGACAAATGAAAGTGGGAGTTCAGAAGGTTGGAACTCTTCTCCACATATGACTGACTCAACAAAGATCTTGGGTTAATATTCACAATGCATCAACACAAGGTGTGTGAGCAAAGTGGATGACACACTGAATAGCAGGAGATGGATTGCACATCTCTTCTATCTGCCAATTGCCTTATCAAAGGTCTTTTCCTGCTTGGCACAAAAGTAAACAAACACAAGCATTGCCTCTTAAGGAGGGCTTCAGACAGGTGCCTGCCCAAGTAACAGGACAGGTCTTCCAGACTACATGAAGTCAGTGAGTTATACCTCAAATGGTTAAGCAACCAAGCAACAGTAAAAGCAAGTTCAAAAGAACTTAAGCAACTAATGTACCTGAAAACAATCTAACTCAATTAGTATACAACTCAAAAAGTCAAGCAGACAATCTAACAGTCAACAGTTAACTGTACAAAGTCAAACAAGCAAGGCAACAATGTACAAAGCACAAGCTCAACTCAAATGAGCTACAAGCCACCTACAAAACAAATCAATGTTAGTCAACATCAACCAATCAACCCAATTCAAGCAATGTGAATCAATTCCCTTATGACCATATGCTCCTTATCCTGAAAACAAAACTCAAACATAAGCACCAACCACTAGGACAACGCCTAGGGTCAAAGAGGGAGAAATAATTCAAAACAGAACATGAAAATTGACATGAATCAAAATCAATCCAATAAGAACCTAATCCAAAAGGTTCCACACCAATATCATGCACCAAAAGTATTTCACAAATCAAATAAGGCAAGGCATGCAAGTTGGAAACACATTGTGACAACAGAATGAACAAATGCACAATACTTCAAAAATGCTTCAATTAATCCCAAGAAAAATCATGGCTAAACATAACACATTACATGATCAACACACCAAAAATCAAGGCATTTGGACAAGTCTAAGCATGGCAAATAAATTCCATAAGGCAAGGTAAGCACAAACAAGCTCAATTAGGGCACAATTTGATACATCAACTTAACACCAGCCTAAAACAGAATTGACAAATGATAAATGCCTCAAACCAAAGCCAAAATAAACTTCAAAGTGTCTAGAAACAATTTGCAAAATTTCACATTCATAGGATACACAACCAGCATTTCACAAATCATTGAAGTTCATGACTATTCAAAAGTCCACAAATGACTAACCAGCAAAGAAAATCCCAAACAAATCAGAAATGCATCCAAAAATTCCACAAAAATTCATGATCAATCATAACATCCAGAAGAAGCATCATGCAAAAAATCACATCATTTGGCATTTGTTTGGCATGGCAAAGAAAATCAACAAGTTGAGCAAGCAAAGGTGTGACACACATTATCACACCTACATTAACATGATCATAACTCAACAACCAGAAATGAGAAAAATACAAACTCTACACCAAAATGTCAATTACGATGTCTAGTTTAAGCATGCAAAGTTTCAAAAGCATTGGATGAAAATCCATCATTTCACAAAGCATATGGCAAGGTAGGTCAAGAAAACACACATGTGAACAAACCCTAGGCAAAAATATTTTTCATCCATGCACAATTTCTGGAAAAATAGTCATAAAAAACTAGAAATTATGAGAAACAACATGCAAAAATTCCCAGGTCATTTGGATCATCCATTAATTATTTATGAATTTTTTAAGTGAATGAAAAATAAAAAAAATCATGTTGAATGCATAGTATGAATGAATGGAGAAAAGATGAAAATAATGCAAAGCAATTTGGATAAATGCCTCAGCCAGGACTCGAACTGGCCACGAATTCAAATTGGAGCGCTTAACAATGAAACTCTGCGTTTCATTAAAGCCTATGTGGCAAGGCCGTGCGCTCCTATCCAATCATTCTGCCATGCAACTACCACGTGGACCAACGCATGGATTGAAACACAAAAACACATGCACAGCGCGCTAAACAAGATCAAACACACTTCTGGAATTAAAACCCTAGGATCTTCATGCGCATTCATACGTGTTCTTGAGCTCAAGAACAAACTTGTCCAGAAATTCACAACCAGCACACCATTGGATTCGTCTTTCAACATACAACACTAACCTAAACTCAATTTAACCTAATTCCACATGTATCCAGAGATTCAAGCCAAAGAAGTTTCATGTATCAATCTTAGATCTAACATATCTCACTCGTTTCTCCATGAAAATCAATGAGACAAAGCTCAGCATACTCAGGGATGAAAGATCTACAACATGCACATAAACATTTCAAGAATTGAGGAACTCGAATTCTAACCTTCAAGCAAGTGCAGAAATGAAATTGTAGCTTTCAGGCCTTGAGAAGTCCAAACAGTTGCTCCCACACTCTTGTATGATGATTTGGATGAATGCTTGATGCTCAATCTTACACGATTTGGCCAGAAAATCCAACTGCCATTGATGGAGGTGAGCTTCAACAGTTCCAAATCAGCTCGAAAATTGATGGATCTTGCTTCCAAAATGTCCAATTATGCTTGTGGATCAAGGATTGATCAAGAACAAGACAAGGTTTATGAAGAAATTTGATGAAAAAGTGAGAGAACCAAATGAAGAAAATTGTGAAAATGGATCTAGATCTGAGAATTCTGAAGTGTTAATCATGAAAACAGTTATGCTTTAGCTTTTATATGATGGACTAATGAAGTTTGTTAATCACAATTAAGCAATGCAAATGGATTAGTGAAATTGAAGGTGTAATGCCAATTTGCCAATTAACCCCTTATGCATGCATGACAATGCTACAGTACACGAAATTCTGTGGAAATTCACTTGAAATGCTATGTAGAAGCCAAATGCAATGCTAGGAAGTGAAAACAATGCCTAATTTTTGAATTTGGAATTTCCCTCCAAAATTCAAATGAAAATGCAAATATTTTTGTGATCAGAATGCATGGATTATGATGCATGAATTGGATAGTGCATGTCTAGAGAGAAATGTACAAAAAAGAACCACTCCATTTGGCCTTATGGTTTGAAAGTTATGCACTTGTGAAGTTCAAATTCATTTGACCATGATTGATCCATATCTTTCCAACCATACATGAGAAATTCATGTTCTTGGACTTTTTGGAAACGGGAGAACAAGATCTACAACTTTCATGTTGAACAAAATTTCATTTGAAGCTTTCTTGGTCATGTAATCTTGAGGAAAAAACCTTTCCATTTTTGATAATTTCAAAGTACAGGTCACTTACCATTTTTGGAAAGTTTTGTCCTGACTTTATTTTCTTCAATGTTGATGTTTGAAATGTCAAATGAGACTTGTTTGAACATGAATGAAGTATTTCTAATCACTTCCCACCTCCAAATCCAACAGTTGACTTGTGGTTGACTTTTTCAGTTGACAGATGACTTGGTCATGCACAGATGAATTTGAGCCTCAATCTCCTGATGAAATGGCTCCAAAATGAAACCCTAGCTTACACAAGCTCCATAAAACCATATGATGACCCCCATCTCCATGAAAGACCTCATCTCCTTGACAAACCCTGATTGGCTCAACACAACTGATTAGGGTTGACCAGAGGTCAAAACCCTAATCCCAAGGAATCTGATCAGGCACAATGAACCTCTTGGTGATGATAAGACCATGATGATGGTGATGCACCACTTCAACCAAGATAATGATCAATCTCCTTGAGGAACCAAGAAACCCTAATTGGAACACAAACCCTCAGATGGTTAGTGAACAATTCATGAGGACCCTCAGGTTTGAATCTTATCCTCTCCATCTTCTGAGAAAGACTTAGGAGGATGACTTGCTCAATGTTCACATGATATGCAAAGATGCAATGACTAATGTCCTAAAAATGAAATTCAATATGCTAAGCTAGTCCCAAGAGAGGAGGGCAAATTTTGAGGTGTTACACCTTGGTTCTAGGGTTTTCTCTGATTCAACCAGTTTCCTTCTTGCTGATTTCGACCAGTCGAATTGTTATAGCCTCCTCTGCTTTTGTTTCCATTCCAGCTTCCTTTTCCTTTTCTTTCTTTTGCTGATTGCGCCTGCAAAGCCATATCACTCTTCGACTTTCCTGCAGCTCTTTCAGTCATTATTTGTTCATGAGATTCAAGCGTCCCTTAAAGTTATTCCTTTGTTAGATTTGACAAATCTTTCGACTCTTCTATGGCTACTACCACGTGGTTGAACTTTGGAGCCAACGACCTCAAGATCTTTCCAACAACAGATTTTGATGTCAACACTTCTCCACATATCTTCATTTGATTCACTAGTTTCATAACCTTGGTGAAGAAATTAGTTATGCTTTCATTGCCTTCCATCTGAAGCAATTCATACGTTCTTTTGTGAGTTTGTAACCTCATCTCTTTCACCTTCTCCGCGCCTCCAAACGATTTCTCCATAATTTCCCATGCTTCTTTCGTTGATTCTGCATCACTAACCTTTTCAAAGTTATATGCATAAACACATTGATGGATTATAAAGAGAGCTTTATAAGCTTTCTTCTTCAATTCTTTATGTGCAACCTTTTCTTGATCTGTCGCGTCTTCTGCAAGCATTGTTACTCCTTCCTTCACAAGATCCCAAAGATCTTGATAATGGAAACAACCTTTATCTGCTTGCATTAATTCTTATAATTGTTTTTCTTGAGAATCGAAATATTTACTAGAAAATGTCTGTTTGGATGATTCGTTGCCATGATGATTTTCTTCCCACGAATCGTTTCAACCGGAGCTCTTGCTACTAGATGTTGGAAATTCACCACAACCTATGGAGAATTTCAATCAATCTTGATGAACAAGATTGTTATCACCCACACAATAGCAATGAAAAGAGAAGAACAATGGAGAAAGAAAGAAAGAAAGTAAAGAACGATGAATGAGAAGAAAAATTAAATTCTACAGAGTTTCTCTCTTTCCAGAAACTGTGGAAAACTTCTTATTCACTTTGCAACTGTAAAATACTGTGAATTACAATGTTATGAATACTCTATTCATTTTGTTACAAGAATAAGGATTACTCTATCTATTTATAGATTTAGGTTAACTTGGACCTAAAGTCAAAGCTCAAAACTATAAAAACCCCAAATAGCTAACACTACTAAAATAAGTCTAAGTCGAAATCCTATGTGAAGCAACATGCTTCGACACTTCGATATACTAACACAACTCAACACACTAGGTGGTTCGACACTTTCCTGCTTCTGTCGAGCAACCTACTTCGACACAAGGAATTACAATTCAACAATATTCACTTCTAATTTCTAAAACAAAAACAAGTAAATATATTTCACCATATATTTACTTATTTGTTTACTTATTGTTGTCATCGTTATGTTTTATTATGAATTTAAAGATGAAGCTGCATATATTTTCTTTTAAAAAATTAATTAATTTTTTATTTTTATATTTTTGTACTCATTAAAAAAGTTATGAGTTTTATTATTATATTAATAAAAGATAAAAAAAATATTACTTCAATAATTAAAATTAATATAATTGATTTTGATATAAAAAAAGAGAAAAATTGAAAGAAAAAAATGTAAATTTATTAAATACTATATTATGTTTAAATTTATTAATTCTTTGTGTTAAAAATTTGAGATTCAAATTGACCAAAATATAATATTAAGTTATTAGAAGAAAACTTTAACTTTTTAAAAACCTATTTCTCATTAACTAATGTCTTTTAAAAAAAAGGGAAATGATAATTAGTATTTCTGGGACACTTTTTAAGATTTTAAAATAGCAATTTTTTTTTTTGGAAATGTTCCTATTTAATACTTTAAAAACTGACATGGTTAATTATTTTATAAAATATTTTTTTTATTTGAAATGTTTAAAAAGTATCTAGTTTAAATAATGTATTGAAAAAAATAGTTCTTGAAAAAGAGTTATTCTTCAGAAAGTATTTTCGAAATTAATCTTTAAAAAAAATTATATTTAATTTCTTGTAAAATTTAACCAAATTATATTATTTTCTCTAGTAATATTTTTCTCAAATCGATTTTTTTGCACATGGAGTATTTAGCTGTTAATGCCATATTCACTTCTTTTTTCTAAAACAAAAACAAGTAAATATATTTCACCATATATTTACTTATTTGTTTACTATTGTTATAATCCTTATGTTTTATTATGAATTTAAAGGTGAAGCTTCCATGTCTTTTCTTTAAAAAAATTAATTAAGTTTTTATTTTTATATTATTACACTCATTTAAAAAATTATCAATCTTATTATTATATTAATAAAAGATAAAAAGTATTACTTAAATAATTTAAATAAATATAATTGAATTTGATAAAAGAAGTAAAATTCAAAAAATCTAAGTTTATTGAAATATTACATTACGTTCAAATTTACTAATTCTTTGTGTTAAAAATTAAATAGAAAGTAACATTGAGATTAAAATTGACCAAAATATAACATCAAGTTACTAAAGAAAAACTTGTAAGAGCCTGTTTGATTCCCTTTTTAAAAATAGTTTTTTAGTTTTTGAAAATTGAAAAATTAAAAACTCATTTGATAAATAATTTTTAAAAAAGTGGTTTTGAAAACTGTTTTTGTTTTTTAGTTTTAAAAACTAAAAAATCAAAACTAATAAAAGTTGTTTTACTTTTGAATTTTTAAAACACAAAAACTGAAAACACATGAAAAATTTGTAAATTTTATTATTAATAGTAATTACGTTGATTTGTTAAATATGAATTTGCAATAGAAAATATGTTTTTGTTATACTCATATACGTAAGATAATTATTTGCATCGGAAAAACTTAACAAATAAAAAATATTACGTTTGTACAAGAGAACACATTTTAATTGGTTAGATATTTTCATTTTTATAACATGTACATTATATATTTATCTATTTTTTATTTTTTAATAAAATTTAATTATCATTCTTTTATGTATTCATTATGTGATTGTTTATATTTTGACATGACCATTCCGTGAAATTACATTCAAAAATATTTAACTTATAGAAAACAAATTGAAATTTGTAAAATTGTAAGATAATAATTTGTAAATTTTATCTCTTTTAAGAAAATGATATGATTGGAATAAAATTAATTTACAAATAGTATTTTACAGTAAATTAAAATAAATTATAAAGAGATTAATGGAGATGTACTAACCTAGAAAATTTTTTTACACGATCATTCAATAAAAATATATCCTTTTGCTATATCATATAAATAATTTTAAAAAAATAATAATATGATTTAGTGGGATATAATCGTTATTGATCTAAAATTAATTTACACTATCAATGTATCATCCATTTTCTCAATTGTAACATAATTGTTTAAAATTAAAAATTAAAAAAATAAATTTATACTTTTTTTAATAACTCTTTAATATATATAATATTTTATCATTTACTTATAATCACACTATTTCTAAAAGTAAAAATCAAACAATATTTGAATTAGTTTTTAAAAACAAATCAACCAAACAAGTTTTTTTTTATTATCTCAAAAATAGTTTTACAAAACAAAGTTTCCAAATAAATTTTTATTTTGTTTTCATCCTAAAAACAATTCTTAAAACTAATTTATAAAACAGTTTTTAAAAATAAAAAGTTGAAATTGAATCAAACAGAGTTTTTTTAGAACCTATTTCTCATTAACCAGTGTGTTTAAAAAATTGTGGTCGAAAATACTTTCTGAAGAATTGCTCTTTTTCAATACTACCTCTTTTCTTCAAGACACATATTTGAAAAAAATCCGGACTTTGTTAGTCAAAAATTTATTTGAAAATTTGAAGTATAAGAAATGTTATGTAGTTTTTAAAAATAAAAAATTCTACTTATTTGAAAAACAAAAAAAATAATTGCACTAATTTTTTTTTAAATGGTTACTTTAAAAAGCACCAAACATTTTATTTAAATTTTTGTTGTTGAAGTTTTTCCCTAATATTTTTTTATGAAACCAAAAACTTTTTCAAGAACTCATTTCCTCGAAAACAATTTCAAGACAAATGCAAAAATCTTTTCTAGAAAACCAATTTCACAAAAACACTTTTGAAACTAAAACACAAAATTTGATAAATATACAATTAAAAAACTGTAACAAATAATATAAAAAATATAAGAAAAACTATATAGATAAATATTAAAATTGACACTTCATATTAACACAAACTTAAATTTATAAGTAATTTAACTCAAAATTTATTCTTTCGTTTTTAACAATTTGAATAGATAATTTAAGTAAGATGTTAGTTGTTCCACCCACCTTATGTGTGAGTGTGGCAGCACTATCTTATCAACTTTTCATTTAAAAGCTCAAATAAATCATCTTTCAACACTTAAGAATTATACGTATACTTACATTCATTGGACCAAAACGATTGGTGCAAAATTAGTTATTAGATATAAATCAATTCAATATCCTAATTGTTTTATTCAATCTATCCCTCTATTCCTAATTGTTCATTCCGCTTAATATAAACACTCCATGATCTCTCATCTCATCTCATCTACTCAACAAAACATAACACACATATGCTTACTCTTTCCATTCCATTGTAGTAACTAGCATCACCAAGCAAAGGTTGTTAACAACCACACCATGTCTTCAACCTCCAAACCTAACATTTCGTGGATGGTGCGCTCCTCTATGTCAATCCTCTCCATCATTTTTTATATCACCCGTCGTTCTAATGATACTATCAACCGTCGCCTCCTTAGACTCATTGACTGGAAAATCTCTCCTAACCCTAACTCCAAATCCATCAACGGTGTCTCTTCCTCTGACGTCATGGTGAACTCCACACACAACCTCTGGTTTCGTCTCTTCATACCTTCCTCTACCACATCCACTGCAATCTCATCCCTCCCGGTTATCATTTTCTTCCACGGAGGCGGTTTCGCGTACCTGTCTCCTTCTTCTATTCCATACCATTTTCTTTGTCAGTTGTTTTGTCGTTCTTTTCCCGCCATTGTAGTCTCTGTTAATTATCGACTTATCCCTGAGCATCGTTTTCCATCTCAATACGAAGACGGTTTGGAAATGCTAAAGTTTCTCGATAGAAATATTGACGTTTTAGGAAAATCTGCTGACATCACTAAATGTTTTTTGGCGGGTGATAGTGCGGGTGGAAACCTGATCCATCATGTGGCAGTTCGGGCTTCCTTAGAGAAGTTTCAGATGTTGAAACTAATTGGATTAATTTCAATGCAACCATATTTTGGAGGAGAGGAACGAACCAAATCTGAAATTCGTTTGAAACGGGCACCCCTTTGTTCAATGGATAAAACTGATTGGTGTTGGAAGATGTTTTTACCGGATGGGTCGAACCGAGACCATGAATCGTGTAATGTTAGTGGACCAAATGCAATGGATATTTCAAAAGTGGATTATCCAAATACTCTTTTGTTAGTCGGTGGTTTTGACCCGTTAGTAGATTGGCAAAAGAGGTATTATGAGTGGTTGAGAAAATCGGGAAAGGAAGTGGAATTAATTGAGTATGCAAATATGATTCATTGTTTTTATTACTTTCCGGATTTACCTGAGACTTCTCAATTTATTTCAAAAGTTAAAGATTTTATGATGAAGCAAATGGTTAATATGAATTAGGAGTTTGAAATTTTAGAAAAAATATTAACTTTAAAATTCTGTAACAATAACATGAGAAAAGGTGTGCCAGAATAAAACTATATATTTATATGTGTTCATGTTTTATTAAATTAAGAGAAATAAAAAGTGATGTATACAAATTGTTCATTGTATTGTTTAGTTGTAATTATGTTATTTTGTAATACCAAAGGTAATTATGCTCCCAATTTTCTTTTATTGTTTCAGCAGTAGTTTTTATGTTATTTTTTAGGTTTTTTCTTAAATAGTTTTTTGTCCTGGTTAGTTGGCATATTTTTTAATTTTTATCATATATCTCTTTTTTAGAACGTGTTCTTAAATATTGAGCCTCATTTGATTTTCGTTCTTATATATTTTTTTAATGTTTTTAAATGTGTTTTTTTTTTTATCACGGTAAAGAAGATGATTTTTAATTTTCGTCAATATATCTTAATAAGTTTTTGAATTTTACAAGGATGAAAATCAAAAACTTTCTAATTTAAAAGGGTGAAAATCAAAAAGTTTTTAACATACAAAAACATTTTAAAACAAAAATTATACGGAGACAAAAATCAAAAAGATTGGACGTATCTAATGACATGTTAAAAAAAAGATACATGAAAGAAATTCAAAAATACGTTAATTTATCGGAATCAAAAGACTATTTAAGCATTTTCTTTTTATTATTTTACAATGAACACAATTTTAATATTGAGATGATTTTTTATTTATAATTTGAGATTTTCGAAAATTAACTTTTTTTCAATTCTTATTTTTAGTTCAAGCCTTAGTTTTTTTTATTAAATTATTCTTTTACTTTCATCATATTATAAGTATGGAAAATATATAAAGTTATTAACATATAAAAATAAGGTAAAATTATACGAGGTGTCTTGTAAGTTTTTTTAAATAAATTGGTCATTTTAGTTTTTTTTTTGTAATAATTTGGTTTATTAAATTATCAAAGTGTGCATTATTACCCTTTTCTAACCGACTGAATGTGTTAATTATAGATGCAATATTTTGAATGATATGAAAATGATGAAGTGTAACCAGAAATAAAACAATCACACATTTTTAAATGTTTAAAATATGAAAAAAATGATATAAAAATCACCATAAAGATCCGATTGTTATAAGAAAAACTTAAATGACTGAGTGCACAAAAATAATAATTTAAAGGAGTATAATATTGCCTAAAAATAATAACAAATGATTTAAAAAGTTAAATTTTAAAAAATAAGAATTTTAATTTTTATCGGTTGTTCATTTGTTGTTGTTGAAATCCCTTTTGATTTTTGAATAGTGCGAAATTGTATTCGAAAGATATGAGCGGACTCAAATTGAAATTTTAGGCGTTATATATGTTAGCTGAACAAGAATATCTTATTTTTTTTTATTTTGTATGAGATTAAAGCCAATTGTTGAGCCTTAGTAAGAGTGGCTCAATGAATTAAATTGCAATTAATAAATTGATTCTAAAATAATAAATAGAAATAATATTAAGGTGGTGTTGAATTTATAGTACTTGAACATCGTCAATTTCATAATATATGATGTGTTTGTATGAAATCATGTGAATTTTTGATAATGTGCTTTATTAGTTTTACTCAAATGTGTTGTTGTCATACCCCAAAATGTATTCTCCCTTTTGCATAATTTATTTATATACATCAAATCATATCATGCATGACCATTGTATTTGGTCATGGGATCACAAGCATAGCTATTGTATAACTTGTATCTTAACATTAGGATTTCATCTTGTTTTGCTTAACGGTTAACCCTAACTTCCACAAGAGATGGTACTTATTTGTTCTTGTCATTCATACAGGTAATCATGCTCCAAATCAAGGCAAGACAAAGGTCTTTTGATCAAGGGAAATGCAGGTTTTTTCATGATGGTTCAAAGTTGGTCCATGTGCTTGTTTCCATGCCACTTCACTCAATCTCTATGTCATTCCCAAGATTATTCAAGCCTTGATCAAGTTTTCATCAAGGGATGCTTATTTTATCATCATTGTGTCTTGAAATGCAAGAAAATGCCACGTTTGCACAAAGGGGTACAAGTAAGTTTGACTTAATTTGCAAATATGCCATGCTTTTGGTCCTAACTCCTTCAATTTTTATCAAAATGACAAGATTCTTTAACAAAATGTGCCTTTTGTAATTCCCTATAACTTTTATTTAAGGGTAAAACATCAATTCATTCATTAAGT
The DNA here is from genome assembly GCF_024323335.1 of Lathyrus oleraceus. Taxonomy (NCBI): domain Eukaryota; kingdom Viridiplantae; phylum Streptophyta; class Magnoliopsida; order Fabales; family Fabaceae; genus Lathyrus; species Lathyrus oleraceus. The sequence continues at coordinate 298,129,740 of NC_066579.1, forward strand.
ACCTCATTTGTGCAAAGGACCGAGTTGCCAAAAGGGACCAAAACCTTGCCATGACCCCTACTTTCCACCCTTTCCATTTTCAACTCAAACACTCTTTTGATCCCATTATTTTTTTCTTATTGTTAAGCTTATGGAAAAGATAATTTGGCCTAAGTTTGACTCAAAATACATGAGGGAATCAAAATTTATGGTGTCATGAACTTGGGGCCTCAAAATGATCCAACATGCTGCAAAGTGCTTGACCAATTGCCTAGCCCATAAAACCAGGTCATGAACTCAACTTCACAAGCATGTAACTTTCACCTCAAATCTACTTTGAATGTGATTCTTTTTCATCTTGTTCTACTCCATGAAATGATCATTTTTCTCAAAGAAAATCAGAAAACGCACGAGGGGATTGAATTTGACCTAAGCTTGAACATGGTGACCTAAACTTTATTTTGCACTATGACCTATATTGTTGAATCATGCACAAATCAACTTGGGACCATTTCTCATACGTGCAAACTCATTTCACATGACCAAACATATCTGATGACAACATGGAATGACTTACAAAGCTCCAAAATCACGAGTTTGGCACCAAATTGTCACACGATCGGGATCTGAAATTTTCCAAGTTGATTCACACGAATTCAGACCTATTTCACACATTTTTGAATCCTAACACATTCCCTATAAATAGTGGAACCTTTTACCTTCATTAGCAAGCTTTGAAAGCCAAAGAAACTCTACAACCATTGAAGCCTGATACCTCAAATAACCAGTCACTCTCTTTTTCAATTCAAGCCCATTTGCTTCCATTTCTTTGCCCAAAATCCTTCATCGGCATCCTCTGAAGTTGTCTGAAGCATTGTCTTGGTCTGAATCCTCCTGCAGCCTTGCATCTGGATCCACCATTGTTGACTTCTGAAGCTCCAATCAAAAAGGTAGATGCGAGTTACCATTTCAAGCAAACAAGTTACCACAATCTTCGCCTTGTTCCACTAATCAAAAGCCCTAACCTACTTGGTATTTATTTTAAGTATTCACCATTTAATTTTACTTTGAAGAACTAGGGTTCTTCGAGTTCTTGAGCAAATTCTCCCTGCTCAAAGTAAATATATTGCTCGGATGCAGGGAGACATGAATGATGAGGTGTTTAACAACTGAATCCATGCTTGATTCATGTTAAAAACACGAGTTCAGAAAGTTGCAAAATCAAAATCTGAAGGTTGAAGATAAAGTTATGCGCGCACTTTGGAGCCAATTTCAAACATCCCAGTCAATCAGCGCGTGCCACCTCTCATAGCCGTTGCATTTGAATTATTTCCCTTTTCTTTTTATTTCCTTTAATTTCTTTTTCTCCTAATTTTTTTTAATATCTCCTTTATTATTTTGCAGTCCATTTTTTTCCAGAATTTCCTAAAAATATTTTCTAGCGCATATAATTTTTCCATATTTTTAAAAAAATTTTTTGCATTTAATTCATATTTTCTCTTATTTTTCATTTTATTTTTTTAACATTTTTATTTTATTCATTCTTAAAAAAATTGGACCCCAACTTTTGAGGTCACGTCACCCTTAATTTTGTTAACCTTCTCCCATTTTCTTGAATTTTTATTATGTGTTTAATTACCCCTTTAACATTTTCTCTTTTATTTTCTTTTAATTAATCATTATTAATTCATTTGTATCATTTTATCATTTATTTTTTATTCTCATCTGATGTTTTGATTTGAGTTGACCATTTGGTTGATGATTTCTTCCACATATCAAAATCATTGATAGATGGACTTAAAGTTGATTCAACCTTCTCTGATCCAAAATTGTTGATAGATGATTGTGAATCATCTTCAATACTTTGCATCAGTGATATGTTAACCCTCGATGCGTCATATTTTGTGTCCTTTGATTTGTGGATAGAATGATCCCTATGTAGTCACCTTGACTCCTCTCTTCACTTCTTTCTATCTTCATCTCCTTTCTTTTTTAATCATTGTTGTAGGAGATTAACTTTGTGTTAATTCTCTAACTTGTCTGATACATACATTATTATTGAATGACCTCAGATAGTTATGGCTTCTACATAAGCCTACTTGAGATTGCTTAACATAACGCTAAATTGTCCTGACACACTTCATTAATCATTAACTCCTAACATTACTTTATCCTCTTTAAATTACTTCCATTTAATTTTTTCCATTTAATTCAAGTCATTTATTTTATGTCATTTACTTTTATGTCATTTACTTAATGCACTTTAATTTTATGCTTCACTAATCATCATCTCACCTTATACTCTATTCATTATGCCTTATTTATCTATTGTTTCTTATCTTGTTTGATTGCTTTGCTTGTTAAATCTTAATGAATCAAAACATGATAAAGTAACTTTGACCTAATCTTAAACCTATGCTTGACTTGGAGTGTTGAAGACCTTTTGGACAATGGACTTTGACTTAGGTTTAAACCCTTTGCTTGACTTGGAGTGACCTTGGACCCATGGACCTTATGGACATTTTGACTTGCTCTGCTCCTGTTGAACTTTTGGGTTCATGATCTTGTTCATATGTTTATTCATCTGCCTTTGCATTCATCTACTTAGACTTAACACACTTTTACACACACATGGCTTTCTCTTGGGCTACCTAACAATGAGACATAGATCAGTACACTTTGCACCCACATGGCTTTCTCTTTGGCTACCTAAAAATGAGACCTTAGGCTATTTTTGTATGATCATGCATCTTTGTTTGTTCATAAATCCTACTCCTTTGATTTTTCTTGTTCAAGTTTGATCAGCTAGATCCTTTCACCTGATACATTCCCCTCTTTATCTTTGTCAAGTGACCATAAGCCCCTTGGACACTTGATGGGACTTGCCTCAGTTACTTTGAAACAATCCTTCAACAAGTACAAGACTCTCAGTGGATTACAGATATCCTCAACAGATCATCATCTGACTCATCCCTACAAGCATCTTTGGGAACCTGCTTCAACAAATTATCAGTCATTGGCTAGGCTTACATGCCATGAGCCTTATACAATAGAAAATGATGAGAGGCGATCTTCCCTACCATTGTTTAGAGTACCTCTTTGCACAGGATGTAGACCCTAGCTGCTCAGGGTATTCGTTTCTATTAATAGACTTTAGTGCAATTCCATGTCAATACACTGTCAAGTCTTCAACTTGCCCATGTGGCTCCTTTATCCTTCCTGGTTCAAACACCATTGTAATCACTTCTTTTTGGGTTGACACCTTTATGGTTATTCCCTGGGTTGACACCTTTATGGTTATTCCCCTTCTTGGTTTAAATACCATTGTAATCACTTCTTTTGGGGTTGACACCTTTATGTTTACTCCCTAGGTTGAAACCTTTATGGTTATTCTCCTTCTTGGTTTAAACACCATTGTAATCACTTCTTTTTGGGTTGACACCTTTATGGTTACTCCCTGGGTTGACACCTTTATGGTTATTCCCTTTCTTAGTTTAAACACCACTCTTTAACATATCAGTCCATGTGACTTGGCAAGACCCTTGTCATATGAGTCCTTGTGCTTTGACAAGATCCTACTTTTCTCCCTTACCATATCAGTCCATGTGCCTTGGGAAGACCCTTGTCATGTGAGTCCATATGCTTTGACAAGTTCCTACTTTTCTCCCATGCCGTATCAGTCCTTGTGCCTTGGTAAGACCTTTGTCATGTGAGTCCCAGTGCTTTGAAAAGTTCTTGTTCTGATCATTACCATATCAGTCCATGTGCCTTGGTAAGACCCTTTTCATGTGAGTCTTAGTGCTTTGACAAGTTCTTGTTCTCCTCATTACCATATCAGCCTTTGTGCCTTGGTAAGACCCTTGTCACGTGAGACCCAATGCTTTGACAAGTTCCTGCTTTCTTTACTTACCATGTCAGTCCCCGTGCTTTTATAAGCCTTTTCTTTCCAATTTAAACACCATCCCCAATCATATATTTTTCCCAGTCTTTGTCCTCTGAACTACGGAGCTCTGACTTCATTATTGCACTATAAGGATACGTAGGCACGAGGATACTAATCCTTGGCGAGCACCTTTCTTTCTTTTTCTGTTCTCCCCGGTTCCAAGAACTACGAGGCTCTGACTTTCTTATTGCATCATGAGAATACGTAGGCATGAGGGACACAATCCTCCTCGAACACCCTTTTTTTCTTAACCCCCTTTCTTTTATGCAGGCATCAAGATTGTAATACCCATCCAAGCAAGAACATTCAAAATGGTTCCCATGGAATACCATGGATGTGAGGGGTGCTAATACATACCCCTTGCATAACCGACTCCCATACCTGTTTCACTGTTTCCTTTTGGGTTTTATCAATATTTTGCTGTCCCTCTTTTGGGATAAATAAAGTTCAGTGGTGACTCTGTTGTACCTTTGAGCGTGTGATGTGTTCAGTACGTACATGAATCTCCGTCAGCTACCTTCAGTTGTGCACACTATATGCAAGATTATGTGAAACATTTGTATATGAATTAGGTGAAAGTCTCTATATGTGATATAGGTGAAAACATTTGTTGTGAAAATTGTGATTATGTGTCTATACTTGGTGATGATAAGAAACTTGAATACATGATTAGTTGTTAGTGAAATGCAACATGTTAAGTCTGGTGTATAGTATTTGGCTGCATTTTGGAAAAACATGTATTCAAGCAAGATGTTGGACAAGATGTCGTAACATATTGGTTCAACATCATAATGTGCCTTGTTTCAGTTTCTAGAAAGATTTGTTTCTATTGTGAAATATCTAAAGATCCTCTGAAGATTTATTTCACGAGATGTATGGTTCAAGAAATGCATGTTCTAAAAGCAAAAAATTGTTTTGCTTTGCCTTGTTCTTGAAGTAAAGATGTCAAAACATTTTAGGAAACATCTGATATGATTGGAATCAAATATGCAAAAGATTGTGTATAGTCCTTGGATCTGTTGTTAATCAAGCCCGAAGCCCATGCCTTCCTAAGGTTATTTAAAGATCGTTTATAAACCTAAGAATGCATCGAAGCAACACTAAATATTGTCTATGTTAGGGTTTAGTTGTCTTTGTTATTTGTGAGCTTTTCGAGTATCTCTGTGATACTTGAATTTGACTTGTTTTATTGAGTTGTAATTGTGAATTCATGAGCTTTTAAGCAAGAGTGGATTCTATTTTCAGATATAAGTTGTTGTCACTGTTGTGTAGGGAAGTAAGAGGGGTCTCGTATCTAGGAGAGTCTTAGATAGAAACTTCCATGGGTATAGATTAGGTGAGAAGTTTGTAAAACCTGAGGCTGTTTAGAACTTTGAACTAATTTTAGTAGATTTCCTTCTTGGCTTGGATTCCCCCAGATGTAGGTGGCGTTGCACCAAATTGGGTTAACAACTATTTGTGTTATTTACTTAAGTGTTACTTTTTTAAATCCTAATATTTTTTATGGTGTGACAATGTGATGATCCTTGTGTCGTGACATACGGGATATGCATATTAGAATTTCAATTGGTATCAGAGCAGACATCCTGCCTTATTTTTGGGTGTGATCCGAGAGAGATACTTTCCAGTACCATGGACAAGGAAGGAGGATTTATTAACAGACCACCCATCTTAGATGGCTCCAACCATGACTATTAGAAGGCACGTATGGTAGCATTCCTAAAGTCTATGAATAACAAGACCTGGAAAGCTGTCATCAAGGGTTGGGAACATCCTGCCGTGAATGAAAAAGATGGGAAGGCTACTGCTGACATAAAGCCTGAAGAGGACTGATCAAAGGAAAAGGATGGATTGGCTCTTGGAAACTCCAAAGCTTTGAATGCTCTATTCAATGGAGTCGACAAAAACATATTCAGGTTAATAAACACATGTACTTGTTAGACTATGGCACGGATCTAGAAGGGGGGGGGGGGGGGGGGTTGAATAGATCCCAATTAAAAACTTGAGTCGGCGCTACCAATTTGAGAGAAAATTGGTTTTGAAAATTTGTTTTGAATGCGGAAGCGGCCGAGTAAAATTTTAGTCTAAAACGAACCGTTATTGGAAAACCGGATATGCGTTAAGCTAATGGATTAGAGATAAAATGAAATACTAATCACTACACTATTTGCACACTCAATTGATATATTTCACTAACTAGCAAGCCTAGTTCCAATTATCCAAAATACCAAATTAAACTGAGTGCAAACTTAAGACAACTTTGGCTTATGCAAATTCACAAACACTTGGTATGCATACACTCCAAGAGATATTTGAGTTGAGTAAGTAATTCAAATTTATCTAGTACAATATACTATTGTACTTTGTATTCAAACAGCAGTTTTAGTTTCTTACTCAACTTATATCAACGTTTGGTAAAATTGCTAAAACTAAAATCACTTAATTTTTAAGCTGAAAAGCACTTATGCAGAAAATTAAAGAAGACAGAGATTTGATGAGGCAGTTCCCCCGCCGTCCTCGCTTCGGGGTACGTCTGCCCTCAATTCTAAAATTAGAATTGAGATGATTAATTAGATATCACCTGTGAAATTTAATCGTTTATACAAGGATTGCAAAGCATGTAAACAACAGAACTTCCAATATGTTGAATGATGCTTCCTATCCTTGCTCCTTGATTCAAGATGAATCAAGACCTTCGATCGTTGTTGCTAGACCTCTGATTCCAGCCCCTTTGTTGAAGAATCTTCCGTTCTTCAAACCCTCGGCCCGGATGATCTCAAACACAACGAGTCGAACCCGAATCCTTCACTTCAATGCCACCGAATCCGCTACTAGACTGATGAAGACTTCCTCTTCTCAATCACCTTCGCTCGGCTGAATATTGATGAAGCGATTCGTCCAAAAAACCCCAAACACAAACCCGTATTGGAGGACAAAACCCTAACGGTTTTATTCAAGAAAGAACCTGCCACAAGCTTCAACCCGAACTGGATTCTTCGATCACAGCTTCGAACCTTATCACCTTTAATCGATCACGAACCACATCAAAAGTAATTGTGTGCAGTTGATGTGTTGTGAAATGTTGAAGATGAAGATGATGAGTCTTGGACACCTTTTTCACTCTTTCTTTTTTCCTTGAACACTTGAACTCAAATTAGCAAATGTTAGTTAATAAAAGTGTTTTGACTTCTATATATAGTAACTGACAAAACCAATAAAAAATAACAGAATTTCAAACAGTGGAAATAACTCAGAAAACTGAGTTTACGCACGAGCGGTCGACCATAGGTCGGCGTGCGCTGAGTCGTGAGTGATGCGCCGACCCTTATGGTCGACCCATGGTTCCATGCGCTGACCCAGGATAGCATCATTATGCTATGCGCTGACCTCTGGTCGACTCAAGTGATTTTTGCGCTAACCCGTGAGTTATGCGCCGACCCTTATGGTCGACGCAAAGAAGCATGCGCTGACCAATCTTCAGTTTAGTTGAGCTTTGCGCTGACCCGTGAGCTTTGAGCTGACCCCTATGGTCGACTCAAGGCCTTCAAATCTGCATAAAACTGTGTTTTGTGATTTTTCATGCATTTCGTCATGATCACACTTTGTCCACATATGTTTTTAATCATTATAATAGGTTTAGACAAACGTAGAAAAGGATATGATGGGTAATGTGTTGCATTTGTTTGTAGACGTGCATGATGGTCTTTTGTCATCATCGAAACTTGCGATCGTATGTTGTCTGACTCTTTGTCTTTACATACTCCCCCTTTTTGATGATGACAACCTGTATAAATCAACGTGACAAACAGCATGCGGTATTGACACATTTTACACACTCCCCCTTTCTTTTGTAATCTAAGGCTATCTGCAGAAAGCGACTGTTAGTTGTGGGCATTTTTGTCTGCCTGCTTTGTGCACTTTTCTCCCCCTTTGACAACATCAAAAAGAGAGACAGAGTGATTATTCAAGATAACAAGGAAATTTCACAGGAAATAACATAAACAGATAATAATAACACACCAATGTCATTTCTGAGCAATAGTCAGTTATTAAGAACAAGTAAAACATAGAAATACATTCAAAATAACAATCAAACTACAAAGTGCATGTGAATGTCTATGTCCTAGTGGCGGTGTCCTGGATGATAACAAATGCCCGGGTTTTTGTAAGGGTCAGCCATAGATGATAAGTATTCGGTGACACCGTTCAGATGCTTGAGACTCTCGTCGATTGACTTTTCCTGAAGTTCAAATGAAGCCGAAAAGGTTGCAAACCGGTCATTCATGCTTGTAGAGAAGGAGTCGAGACGCTCATTTTGGGCTTGAAGTTGCTCGTTGATATGAGCATAGCGCTCATCTTGAGCTTGCATGAAGGACTGTTGAGCGATCTGCATATTGCGCATCATATCCAACAGTTTTGAAGAATCTGCTTGCTGTGGAGGGGACGGAGGAGATTCTTCCTCATCTTAGTGATACGGCTGATAAAATTGACGTTGAGTTGACCAGCCCGTATGTTGCCATTCACCCCATCCACCCCAGCGTGGAACATCTTCTTCATTTGTATGCGACTGCTGAACCCAAGCCGAGCCGGAGTAGTCATGAGTGTCAACGGGTGGAGGACTATCATCTCCACCATTGTGATCAAAATCGTGCCTGGCTTCTTCTTCTTCATTTTCTTCTTCATCATCTTGTTCTTCGCTTTCATCACTGTCATCATCTGCAGGAACATTTGCTCTTCGAATAAACTTATACATTCTCCGCTCATTGCACCAAAGATATCCCATCATAGACATAGTTTTTGTGTTGAACTCTTTGTCAGATGAGATGGAAGTGTACGGGAAAGACGGATGATTAACGTTGGCTGCAGTCAGGACCTCTTGAATGAAGGATCCGTAGGCAAGAGCCGTTCCTCGTCCGGAGTCACGTAGCCTAAACATTCTACTGGCAATGTAGTACGGCCAGTTGATTTTCATCTTATTTTTCAGAATGTAAATCAAATGAACCTCGGCCGGTTCGACTCTGGAGAGACCGCCCTTCTTTGGTCGCAGGATTCGTGAGACAACCCACTGAAGAATCCTTTCTCCGGCTTTCAGCTTGCCGGCAGTGACAGTTCGTGGGAACGCGTCACTGTTCACAAACTGATCAGGATAGGATCGTCTCAACATGTTATTCAATGCACTCTTAAACTCATAGCCATCTATGTGGTGAGAGTCAGTTACCTCAGGTAGAGGGTTTCCAGCATTATCAACAGACATATCAAAATATTGGTTCCAGATATTTGATTTAAGCGGTACCTTTGTCGGACCAATTCTAGAGTGAAACTTGTGCCTACGAAAGTTGTCATGAAGGCCGGCATAGAACACTCGAACAAGGTCTTCACTGTATTTAGTATTACATTCCAAGAAGTTGATAAAGCCCTGATGCTGCAGCAGAGCCAGGACTTCAGGAAGGTGCATGCGTTCAGCGGTAAGTTTGTAGAACGCATGTTGTTGCACAACTCCTCTTTTGCCGAAATCTCTGTTGAAGGCTTCGACGCGAGCGGGTGGAACGAGTGATACAGCAGATATGGGGAGAGATGCGGCGGATGATTCTCGGGATCTCTTGCCGGAAGGTCTGCGTGATGTGGAAGCCATTTGAGCAAGTTTGAAACTGAGTGTTTGGGTATAGAGAGAAGGTTTAAGAAGGGTTTTGAAAGTGATTCTGCTAGAGAGAGGTTTCTCCCAATTTATAGTGGAAAGGTTAGGGTTTTGGGAAGATGGAAGATCAAGGAACAATAGCCACTAGGTAGATGCAAGTTACAAAGTAGTGGGTAGTTTGAAAGGTGATGGAATGTAAATGCACACTTAATGATGATTTTTTGAATGGGAATGCATGAAAAACGATTTAAATTTTTCTGCAGAAAAACGAAATTTTCGAGCGATGCGTCGACCATAGCCCTGTATGCGTCGACGCATACTGTTTGGTTTTTGAGAAAATGCAGAAATTATTTAAGCGTGCGTCGACCATAGCCCTGCTGCGGTCGACTCATACAGTCCAAATTTCAATTTTTCACTATTTGGCACATGCGATGACAGGTTTGATGCATAATTAACAATTCATACAGCAATAAACATCCAAAGAGAGAGATCATATATATATATAAACAATATCATTATGAGATATAACTATTGTAGTCATGAGATTTTGCAGAGAGAGAAAGAGAGGAACAGTATCACCTCAATGCCGGAGTGACTTAGTGAACGGTAGACTTGTGCTTACAACAACATAGATTTGTTAGAAGTACAAGATTAAAGTCTTATATGGAATTAGGTAAAACAGCAGATTATAGTGCCCGTTCCGAAATATCGAGAATGCCAAGTTCTCGGCGGATATGAAAGAAAGGTTCAGTGGCTAGCGGCTTTGTGAAAATGTCCGCTAGTTGATTTTCAGTATTGACATGTTCAAACACAATGTCACCTTTCTCTACATGATCCCGAAGAAAGTGGTGACGTATTTCGATATGTTTGGTGCGAGAATGTAGCACAGGATTCTTGGTTAGGTTAATGGCACTTGTATTATCACAAAAAATGGGAATACGTTCAAGTTTGAGATTAAAATCCAATAGTTGTTGCTTAATCCATAGGATTTGGGCACAACAACTACCGGCGGCAACGTATTCCGCTTCGGCGGTTGACAAAGCAACAGAAACTTGTTTCTTGCTATGCCAACTGACCAAAGAGTTTGAAAATAAGTGACAAGTGCCACTTGTGCTCTTCCTATCCGATTTGCAACCGGCAAAGTCGGAATCGGAAAAACCTACCAAAGAACAATCATTACCTTTGGAATACCACAGTCCATACTTCGGAGTACCGGATAGGTATCGAAGTATTCGTTTGACGGCTTTTAAATGGGATTCCTTGGGACATGATTGATATCTTGCACACATGCATACGCTAAACATAATATCGGGACGAGAAGCAGTAAGATAAAGGAGTGAACCAATCATACCTCTATACCGTTTTACATCTACTTCCTTACCGTCTTCATCTTTGTTCAAGTTGGTACACGTAGGCACGGGGGTGTCTATGGCCTTAGCTTTTGCCATGTCAAATCTCTTGATAAGGTCCAAACAGTACTTTGTCTGGCTCACGAAAGTTCCTTCTTTGAGCTGTTTAATTTGCAGACCGAGAAAGTATGTGAGCTCCCCCATCATACTCATCTCGAATTCGCCCTGCATAAGGTCAGAAAACTCTCTCACAAGATTCATGTTAGTAGATCCAAATATGATATCATCTACATAAATTTGCACTAATATCAAGTGCTTTCCTTGACGTTTAATGAAGAGGGTTGTGTCAACCTTTCCTCTTGAGTATTTTTGATCGAGTAAGAATTTGCTTAGTCTCTCATACCAAGCTCTAGGAGCTTGTTTGAGGCCATACAAAGCTCTTTTTAGTTTATAAACATGATCAGGATACTCATGGGATTCGAAACCCGGAGGTTGTGCGACATAAACCTCTTCATTTATGTGACCGTTAAGGAACGCACTCTTGACATCCATTTGGAATAGCTTAAAGTCTTTCGCACAAGCGAAAGCAAGGAGAAGGTGTATAGCCTCGAGTCGGGAAACCGGCGCATAAGTTTCCTCATAGTCGATGCCTTCCTCTTGGTTATACCCTTGCGCAACTAAACGCGCCTTATTACGGGTTATTACCCCGTTTTCGTCCAGCTTGTTCCTAAACACCCATCGGGTGCCGATTACTCGATGATCTCGCGGAGGAGGGACGAGGTCCCAAACCTCATTTCTGGTGAACTGATTAAGTTCCTCCTGCATTGATAAGAACCAGTGTTCATCGAGTAGGGCTTCTTTAGAGTTTTTAGGTTCCATCTGCGAAACGAAAGCGAAGTGATAACAGAAATTACTTAGCTTAGATCGAGTTGTTACACCCTTTGAGATGTCCCCGAGAATGTTGTCTATTGGATGGTCTTTGGAAGACTTTCAAGCTTGAGGGAGATCATTGTTTGAAGGCGGATGAACTACCTCGGTTTCTTCACGGTGTACATCTTTGTCCTCCTCAATTTTGACTATGTCGGGTTGATCAATCCCCGGCTAGCCACCTTTGAGTATGTCTTCGGTAGAAGTACCTGCACCATGAAAAACACTACCCTTTCCGACGTTTCTCAGATTGGATTCATCAAAAGTGACATGTACAGACTCTTCTATAGTAAATAATCGTTTGTTGTATATTCTATATGCTTTGCTAGATTGAGAGTATCCGAGGAAGGTACCTTCGTCGGCCTTGGAATCAAATTTCCCTAAGTTTTCCTTTCCATTGTTCAATACAAAACATTTGCAACCAAAGACATGTAAGTGAGAAACATTTGGCTTTCGCCCTTTTAAAAGTTCATACGGTGTTTTGTTTAGAATGGGGCGAATGAGCACCCTATTCAGAACGTAACAAGCCGTACTAATGGCGTCAGCCCAAAAGTATTTCGGTAAGCCACTTTCATTGATCATTGTTCTTCCCAATTCTTCCAAAATTCGATTTTTACGCTCCACAACCCCATTTTGTTGAGGAGTACGTGGAGCGGAGAAGTTATGATCAATACCATGGTTACCGCAATATTCTTCAAATAAGTGATTTTCAAACTCACCTCCATGATCACTTCTAATTGCAACAATGTTTGTATTTAGTTTATTTTGGGAAAGCTTAGCAAATCGTTCAAAGGCGGCGAATGTGTCGCTCTTACTTACTAAGAAAATAGTCCAACAAAATTGAGAAAAGTCGTCCACTATTACGAAACCGTAATAGTTTCCTCCTAGACTTTTAATCCTAGATGGCCCAAATAAATCCATATGGAGAAGCTCGAGAGGTCTCGTTGTTGAAATGATATTTTTGGATTTAAAAGAGATCCTCGTTTGCTTCCCCTTTTGACAAGCATCACAAAGGTGATCCTTGGTGAACTTAATTTTGGGGAGACCTAGGACTAGATCTTTTGAGACTACTTTGTTAAGTAAGTCAAAGTTAACATGTGCTAAACGCCTATGCCATAACCATGAATCTTCACTCATTGTTACAAGGCATTTGTCACTTGTTAACGATACTTCATTTAAGTCAAGCATATAGACATTGTTCACACGAAGACCATTAAACATACTCTTCTTATCATCATTATGTACAATTTTGCAACAATCTTTTGAAAACGATACATTGTATCCTTTGTCACATAATTGACTGATGCTAAGTAGATTGTGTTTAAGACCTTCGACAAGCAAAACATCAGAAATAGTAGTAGAGGAGGGATTACCTACACTACCTTTACCAAGTATTTCTCCACGGTTGTTGTCACCATAAGTTACATATCCCTTCTTCTTAGCCACAAAGTCAATGAAGAGAGATATGTCACCTGACATGTGCCTTGAGCATCCACTGTCGAGAACCCATCTTCTCTCGGTAGTCTCGAGGCATTGTACCTGTGACAAGATAATTAACAAGAGAAGGTACCCAATTGCTTATTGGGTCCTGAGTGGTGAGGAACGAAATGGTTGCATTTGGGCATCCATTGATAAATGCCTTTAGGAACTAAAAACCTCCTAAATCTACATTTAGCAATGGAATGGCCTTTCTTGCAACAATAGAGACAAGAGAAAGTTGCATTTGGATTGCTTTTGCTATCTTCATCTTTTATAACATATTTATATTTTTGATATGGATTAACCATACTTTTTCGAAAATTTGATTTGTCGATAGCAAAAGTAATCTTGGGCTCAAGAGCCTTGTCAAGTTTGGCTTTTAGGTTTCTTACTTCACCTTGCCAAATGTAACAAGTATCACACCCAAAGTTCATCATTCTACTTTTAAGGTCCTCATAACTTGTTTTTGTGCTTTCCACTATAGAAGCTTTAAGTGCCTCAAGTTTCCTTTCGGATTGTTGAATTTTATGTTCCAAATGTGAAAAAAATTTCTTATCTGAGGCAAGCCTTTTAAAGGCCTCTTTTGCTTCATAGTGTAAAGTATCAAAAGCAGTTTGCAATTCATGATGAGACATACTAGAGGATTTTTCATATTTAGCATGTCGTACCTGTTTCTTTTTGTTCTTTTGATGAGCAGAGAGACATAGATTTGCATTTTCATCTTCATCACTAGAACTTTCATCATCGGAGGAGTCGCTATCGCTTTCCCAAGCTATGTATGCTCTCCTTGGCTTTGATGGTTTCTTGTGTGATTTGTATGAATCTTTTTCTTTTGTCTTTTTGTTCATCGGACAGTCCAGTTTGTAGTGACCCGGCTTTCCACACTTATAGCACGACCCTCTAGTTGTTTTTCCTTTTGAGTCATCATTTTTAGAGAACCTAGATTGCTTCCGAAAGTTTACCAAGTTCTTCTCGGAATGTTGGATGTCGTTCTTTCTCACGTAACGGTTGTAGCGTTTGACGAACAGCCCCATATCTTCACTCTTGTCCTCTTCTTCTTCGTCACTCGATGAATAATCACTTTTCTCTTTTGCTTGAGACTTTGAGGAGGAAGTCTTTAGAGCTATTGATTTCTTTTCACTCACCTTTGCTTTGTCTTTCTTATCTTTCTTTTCGTGTTGTTCCAGGCTTAAGAGAACTTGTTCGTGCTCTTGTAGTTTACCGAACAATGTTGTCAAGTCCAATGTGGTAAGATCATTTGCCTCTTTGATGGCGGTCACTTTCGGCTGCCATTCCCTGTTAAGACATCTTAAGATCTTATTAGTAGCAATATCATTGGAAACAGGCCTACCAAGTGAATGTAATCGATTGATGAGATGAGTGAATCTCTTTTGCATGTTGTAACACCTCAAAATTTGCCCTCCTCTCTTGGGACTAGCATTAACATGTTGCATATCATTTTAGGTCATTAGGCATTGCATATTGCATATCATGTGGTTACACTGTGCAAGCCATTCTCCCAAGTCTTGATCAGAAGATGGAGAAGTCTAAGTGCAAGCCTAGGGTTTATTGACTGATCATGGGCCATCTGAGGATTGGGCTGTGAATTAGGGTTTTGTGATTCTCAATGGATGTTGGTCTTCATCTTGATTGCAATGATACATCATCATCATCATGGTTGGATGTAATCAGGAGATTGAAGCAGGATTCCTTGAGATTAGGGTTTTGACCACTGGTCAACCCTAATCAGTTTGTATTGGGCCAATCAGGGTATAATCAGGAGATGAGGTTTATGAAGGTTATGGGGTTCATTCTTTGGTTATTTTGTGCTTATTGAGGCTAGGGTATCACCCTTGAGCCATTTCAGTTGGAGATTGGGGCTCAGATTGATCTATGCATTGCCAGATTCATCTATCAGATGAAAAAGTCAACTGTGGTCAACTGTACATGATCTGATGGATTTGGAGGTGGAAATGAGTTGGATATACCTCATTCATGTTGGAACAAGTGTTACATGACATCTCAAAGCTTAAAAATGAAGAAAATCAAGTCAGGACAAAAACTGCCAAAAATAGAAAGTGACTTGTAATTGAAGTTTCCAAAAATGGAAAGTTTTTGACCTCGAAGACACGTGTCCAAGGAAGCTTCAAATGAAACATTGTTCAACATGAAAGTTGTAGATCTTGTTCTCACCTTTCCAAAAAGTCCAAGAACTTGAAAATCCCATGTATGGTTGGAAAATTATGGCTCAGTGAAATTCAAAAATGACCCAAAATCAGGAGGCCATAATTTCCACATGGTTTGTCCAAATTGCAAGTTCTTTATATGCACAAACTCCATTTGACATGTACTTTCATGGTGCATAATTGGATTTTTTCAAAAGTGGCCAGTACAAAAAGTCAAATTTCAACTGGACAGTTAAATGGACCAGGGGCAAAATTGTCCAACTTGTGAAATAATTGGAATTTTTGAGTGGGGATTTTTGCAACACCTCATAAATGGTATTTAAAAGTTGTTGGAATCATCATTTCATGCCTAAGGTTTGTGGTTTGGAATTTGACTTGAAAAATGAAATTGCAAAATTGGACATAAACCATTCACATGTGATTTTCCAAAATATGCATCCAATGAGAGTGAAACAAGTTGCAATAGTTCATGACAGGTATTTAGAAGTTGTACAGCTGTCCATGAGGTGGCAATGAGCTGGCTTGTGAAATTCCATTATGCCCTCACTTGGAAAATTAACATTTCACTTAGCAAATGCATTTTGGCTAATTACAAGTTTAAGTGGTAATTAAGCATTGGTACATATTCTTAATCACTCTCTAAGCATAACAGAATCATCATTCAACACAAATCAGATCAAAATTCTTGCAATTCTCTCAACTCATTCAAGAACACTCCAAAACCAAAACTCATAAAACTTCATGAATCTTTGATCGATTTGAAAAGTTCTTGTTGCATTGATCTTGCATTAGCATATGCTTCATCTGTTTGTGCTGTTCAGCTTCCGAAACCGTGCCAAACGCGACTGCACCTTCAAGCTCCTTCCATGGTGAATCGTGAATTCAAGCAATAGGAGCAAGATCGAGTGAATCAAAGCTTCGAATCTCCTTTCCACTAGCTTGCACTGCATCTGTTTCACTAAATTGAGCGCGAATTCCACTGATTTCTCTACTGCCATACCAGGTATCTTCAGATTTCGAGCATCATGATTTGATTAATGATTATGTGCGTGCTGTAGTCCTTTGATTGTAGATTACGGTGATGGTTTTAGATTTGCAAATGATGAACTATAGGCTAGTAAATCTGGAATTGAAGTTTCAATGTCAAACCCTAGATCGATCGATTCGCATGTTTTAGGAACTTTTAGGAGAAATTAAGTTGATATCTAGATTCCTGGTGCTTAGACGGTTAGAACGGTTATCCATTTGCTTGTTTTGGTGGAGGTTTGGTGTTCTTCGAATTCTGGAGTGGCTGGGAAGAAGATGATGAAGCTTTGCGCAGAAGCTTGTTTGATCTTCATTTTCATTTGAAAATTCAAATAACTTGTTTCCCTCCCCCGCGCTGCTAATTACAATAATGCCATTGGATAATTTTAATTTAATTCAAATAATTCTTAAAAATTCATTAACACTTTAAAAAATTCATAAAAAATCATAGAAAAATCAGAAAAATGTGGAAATTTTTGTGTTGACTTTGTTTTTTACTGTAGAATTTTTTTGACCTATTGGTCAAAGTTGTGCATGGTAATATTTGTGTTTGACTTAGGGATCTTTAACATGTACTCATTTTTGATACCTTGTGCCAAATTCATTGTGAAATTCTCATGCTTACAAATAAATTCTTGGAAATTTTTGTGATGATTCTTGACTGATTGATGTTCATTTCCATGTAAACTTTATGAATTTTTGATACCTGATCATTGAGTTATGAATTTTGGAACTTAGGTGTGACAATTTGTGTCACACCTCATTATGTCAATTTGCTGGATTTATTTGAGTGACTTAGACTTGGTGAAATGATGTGAAATTTGGCATGATGGTTGATTAACATGTTAAGATGCTATGTGAATTTTTGTGGAATTTTATGTGGCATTTTGAAATTGATTGTTATTTTTCATCTCTGGTGGTTGAATTTACAAGTTCATGTGACATAGGTTGGTAGAATCAATGTGAAATGCTCATATGGTATTGAATGATCATGAAATTTTGTATGATAGTTATAGACACATGATGTGACATCCCTGTTTTGGTCTCACTCATTTCTTTACTGTTTTCATTGAGTTATGAATTTTTGAAGTGGAAGCATGTGTGGATATTGTGATTTGGAGCATATAATTGTGTCTGTTTTTGTTGATTTTCATTGACATGGTTCCATTTGCCCAATTAAGCTGAAATTTGGTGTGCCACACCTTGAATAGTCCCTGTTTAGGTGTAATTTATTTGAGATTTTTTGGATTTGTTTTGATGTGGATTTGAATGCAATAGTTCTGTTTGCATGTTTGGTGCTTCATTTGAACTAGTTTGGATTGTTTTGTGCATAACATGAATATGATGAATGATATAAACATGAGACTAATGGTGTTTGCTCTTGTTTGACATTAATTTGACTTTGGTTGGTGAATACCTTGCTGTTTAGGAATTTTTCTTGCCTTTGGACCCTAGGCTTAGCCTAGTGGTCTTGTTGCTAATATTTGCTTGATTTTTCAGGATCAAAAGCATAATGCACATGGAGAATGAATCAAGTTAAATGCAATTGATGTTGTTTGATGTTTGTACACTAACATAACATTGTTTTGTAGGTTGTGAAGCTTGGGATTGAGCTTTGAGCTTGCTTTGTTGTGCATTGATCTGTATAGATTAACTGATTGAACTTTTGGTGTTTAGTTTTGTCTGTCTGAGTACTAACTGTGTTTGACTGTTTCCAGGTACTTTTAGTTGCTCAGTTCCTTGTGAACTTTTGCTTTGCTTTGCTTAAGCAACTTGCATTGAGGTAGGTCCTCTTGACTTCATGTAGTCTGGAGACCCGGCTGTTACCGGGCCGGGCAAATAAATGTCTGAAGTCCTCCTTAAGAGGCGATGATTGTGATTGTTTAATTTTGTGCCTAAGCAGGTAAAGTCCTTAATCAAGGCAATTGGTGGAAGGTAGGGATAAGCAATCTATCCCCCACTATTCTGTGAGTCTTCTCCTTGCTCCCATTACATGGTTGTAGCATTGAGATCACAAGCCCAAGATCCGTGCAGTGCACATTGTGTCAGAGTCTCTGAGTATAGAAGGGTTCCCCCATTCTGGACCCATGCTCATTTGTCAGAAGCTCTCCCTGGTTAGGGATAAGAGCTGTGAGGTCTGATCCTCACTTCATCCTTTCATCTGCTTCACCTTAGCCTCGTAATGGCAAGGTTAAGAGCAAACCCAGCCCGTACAGACGACTCGCTTCGGCAGTCAAACCTATTGTGTGAGCCACTTGTTTGGTTATAGTGCGTGCTATGTGGACATGCTTGTTTGAGATGCTTGTTCTCATTTGATGTATGCTTGTATGTTGTTTGCTTGTGTGCTTGCTTCTTTCCTGGTTAGGATAGGCTTGCTTATGCAAGTAGGATAGAAAACCGAACTTAGGGTAAACGATGCATGACAACACTAGGCTCGAGTCCAGCTCCCTAGTAGTGTGTCTTTCCCCGGTTTCTGGCTGAAATCTTTTTCCCTTTCAGGGGAACTACATCGCCCTGATCCTCGTGCCAGACGAGGTATGTAGGCAGGTGGTCGTGCGAGACCACTCCGGGCACTTTTTTTCTTTTTGTGTGTGTTTACCTGTTATCTGGCATGTGTTTTGGTTCGGATGCCGACGTAAGCCCAGTGATTGGCTGTCGGGCTCCACGTTTGCCCTTTTGAGTGTGTTTTGGTTCGGATGCCGACGTAATTCCATCCGGTGGTTGTCGGGCTCCATGTTTGCCACCCTTGCTTGTTTGTATGTTTTGTGTTGTTTGGCGTGCGTAAGCCGAACTACAGTGGCTCTGATTCTTGTTCCAGACAAGATATGTAGGCATAGGGTGCGATGCCTTATCGAGCTCCCTTCTCTTAACCCCACCTGCGTTCCCCGTGTGTGTGTGTGATGTTTAGCAACCTTTTCTTTATTCTAGGACGTGGATCCCGTCGAGTACGACGGACGTGAGGGGTGCTAATACCTTCCCCTTGCGTAACCGACTCCCTTACCCTTTCTCTCTGGTCGCGAGACCATTTCCTTTCCAGGTTTCTCTGAGCGTTTCCTTTCCCTATCTTGGGATAAATAACGCGCAGTGGCGGCTCTGTGTGTGTTTTATTTTGAGCTTCGCCGGTTGATTTTTCGCAGGATGCGACAGCTGGCGACTCTGCTGGGGACGTATAAGATGTTGACCTATGCTGGTCCATCGTCCCTAAGCGAGTCTTTCCTAGCGTTCTAGGATTAGTTTGGGTTGCTTGTTGTGTGTCATTTATTGCATTTATTATTCTAACCAGTGTGTATCTATATTTGCATTAATGTCTGCATGCATCATACTATCATGTTGTTGCCGTCCTCTATGCAGGTGGTTCCTTTGTGTGGGGTGGGTGTTCTGAGTGGGGCTAAAACCCAGGCCCGAGTATACACCTAGGACTAGTGTGGTCTCATGTCGCCTCTTTCGTGTTAGGTTAACATGTGCTTGGCGGCGTGATGTACCACAAGTCGGACGAGGTTCATTTGATAGTGCTTTCCTCTGTGGAGTATCCACTTTGGCTTAGTTACTTCATCTGAGCTGTTGACTCTGGTGACCGATCATTTCCCGGATCTTTGGTTTAGACGATCTCAGGAGAGCTGCAATGGCACACCCGAAAGGGCAAACCCATTGAGTATCTCTGCCCGATTGTCGAGACTATTGTCCGCCTTAGGATGACCTGTTTAGAATTTACCTGTGAGGGGAGGGAAATTCTTTCAGATGCATGTTCAGATGGTGAATCAGATGGTGACTTTTTGTTCCGTGGGTCTTATTTATAAGTCGGATTTATGGCCGTTTATTTCAGAGACGCCGGAGTGCTGTCCGTGATTTATCAGTGGGGATCCGTTTATTTCAGGATTCCCCGGGCCGAGATATTTATCAGTGGGGATCCGTTTATTTCAGGATTCCCCTGGCCGATTCAGATGGAGGTGGTGTGTCTGCTCAGAGACCAGTGATGATGATGATGTATCTGTCTTCCGTTTATTTCGGAACCCGTGGGTCAGATTGGTTACATTTCTCCTCAGATGGTAATGATCAGTCCAGAGGCCAATTCAGTACAGAGGATCAGATGACTTGGAGGATGGCACAATGCATTGCATACATCTGCATCATTCTCATTTTGCATTCATCTGCACCAAACCCACGTCTAGTCATATGGGGAGTACTATGGATTGAGATTCTGGTTGAGAGACATTCGGATGTCAGAATGTTATTGTTAAAATGTTATCTGTCTCGATGAAACCAGAATCAAAGGACAGAAGCTTCCTCATATGGACAGACGTTGCATTCATGCATATTAACCCATTTGCTGTTTTGTAGGTGTCAACCGGTGCGCCTAGCTCGTTTGCTCAGATATCCTGCTGGGGGCAACAAATCCAAACTGATGGATCCTCCCAACGCCGACATCCTCGAACTGAAAGAGATGGTGAGGGATTTGTTCAGGGTTGTGCAAGGGCTTGCCTTGGGGCAGAAAGCCATGGTCGAGAGATTAGAAAGGATTGAGGGCTGGATGATCAAAGAGAAAGTTCAGGGAAAGGCTCCGTCATCTGAAGTAACAAATCCCTCTGGCTCTGTGGTGAAGAAATCCTTTGACAGTGGTCAGCCCAAGAAGAAGGTTGAATCAGGTGGTGCGCAGACTAAAAGAGTATGCGGTAAGGATCGTTATCACCCTTATGCTGCCACTGCAACCATTCCTGTTGGTGGTTCATCTGTACCACCGAGACATCCGTCACCTCGCCCGGGAGCACAGAGAGCTGGGAACTAGGTAAGAGGAAAGGGGGTTGATCGTCAATTTGATAGGCCACCCATACCGTATGCTCTTCTGTTGAGGAAGTTGAAAGATCTCGGAATGGTACAATTGAGGACATTAGCTCCATTAGAACCTGATCAGAGGCCAACCAACTACGATGAGAATGCTAAGTGCGAATTCCATTCGGGGGCGTCTGGGCATAACATTGAGGGTTGTAGAGCTTTTAAGCATACTGTCCAAGACCTGGTGGATTCCAAGGCCATTAATTTTGCACAATTTCCCAATGTTAATGCTAATCACATGCCCGCGCATGGTGAGGTGGAGATGAACGCAATTTCTGAGGATAGGAAGACGATTGGGTTGGTGAATGGGGGTCGGTTAAAAATGCCGAGGCTTGTGGTCCCAAAACCTCGGAGGAAAGAGGGAACTTTCCCTAGTGTTGATACTTGTTGTATGGCCATCGCCACAGAGGGTGGTGTACCGATGGGGGATATGATCCAGAAGGTGAAGGAAATGGACGGTGGAAAATTTGAAACACCTAGTCTGGTAGCTGAAACCGTCAAGGTGGAAAATGACATTGGGGTTGGAAAAGAGAAAAAACCGTCTGTGTCTTCTTACAAGCAGGCATTGGAAGTGGTGAGAAATGGAGGGATCCCAGGATGGGGACAGATCATAGGCATTGTGGTAAAGGCGGATATGTTTGGGATTGGTTATCATCCAGGTCAAGACTCGTCTGAGCAGAACAGAGGACGTCGTCCGTCGTTCACCTTTGTCAGTGCCGGAATGCTAGATTCAGATCACGCCTATACAGTGGGTAAAGAAACTGACAGTGACTGGGAGATTGATCAATGGATAAAACCGTGTGTACCAGGAAGCTGGAAGGCCTAAACAAGATCATCACTGACACTCGTCCGGAAGAGTAATATTTCTTGTTTTCAGTTTATATGCATGGAAGCCATATGTGTTGCCCGACACGTAATGGTTCATTGTAAGGGCCACCTCATGTTCATAAATTTGCATTTTCTGCATCATAAATAAATGGATGTTTTTCAGTCAAAAAGCGGTGTTCCCTGTTTTTCATTTATTTTTGCAGTTTAAAAATAAAATAAAAATGGCAATGTTTGTTTTCCGTTTTTTTTCTTTTTTGATTTGTCTCGTCCCTACTTCAAAAATAATTCTTCGGATCTCGTTGATAACAATTTGGTTACACCTCATATGACTTCGATAAACCGAGCTATCATGCCGAAGAAGAAGGCGAAGAAGATTGTGATCTGCTGGAATTAGCCAGGTTGTCGAAACAAGAGGAGAAGGTGATTCAGCCGCATGAAGGGCAAGTTGAGATTGTTAACCTGTATACCGCCGAGGTCAGAAGGAAAATTGGGGCCATTTCAGAGGCGAATCAAGAGCAGAATGGTAGCCCTGTTGAAAGAGCAGGCGGATACCTTCGCCTGGTCATGTCAGGATATGCCAGGGTCGGATACCGATGTCGTTGCGCACAAGCTGCCATGGAGAGAAGATTGTCCTCTAAAGAAGCAGAACGCCGATGCTACTTATCAGAGAGCCATGGTGACTTTGTTTCATGATATGGTTCGTCATGAAATCAAATGCTATGACATGATAGCAAAGTCCCAAACAAGAGAGGGGCATCTGGCAGACTGGGGCAAGTCGGTTGACTGGTGGAGACAATTCAAACTGAGGTTGAATCCGAACAAGTGCACATTCGGAGTGCGATCCGGTAAGATGTTGGGGTTCATTGTAAGGGAGGAATCGAGGTTCATCCTGCTGTAAAAAAAAAAAAAAGAGAAAAAAAAAATGCCTGAACCGAGAAAGAAAAAGAGGTTCGTGGTTTCTTAGAAAGATTGAACTACCTGTCATGGTTCGCATCTTATCTAACAGCCACGTGCGAACCTATATTCAAGATGTTGAAAAAAAAAGGATCAAACGGTCAGGTGAAATAATGATTGCCAAGGGGCATTAAAGAATAAAAAAGAATAAGTGCAGGAACCTCTGATTCCGATGTCTCTTGTGGAAGGAACAATTGTTAATCTGTGCTTGACGGCCTTCGAGGGGTCTACGAGGTGTATTGGGTCAGCATGACGCGTCTTGTCGAAAAGAGCATGCAATTTACCTTAGCAAAAAGTTTACCGACTGTGAAACAATACATTCACTGTTCGAGAAAACTTGATGTACTTTGGCATAGGCTGCTCGCCGACTGAGACAGTATATGCTGATTCATGCCACTTTGTGGATTTCCGAGATGGATCCGATCAAGTATGGGTTTGAGAAGCCAGCATCGGCCGGACAGGTTGCGAGAGTGCAAAAGAATATTGACTGATCAGTATACTCTCAGGAAGCAATCAAGGGGTGTATTGCCTGATTACATCGCTCAACAACCCGTGGAGGATTATCAACCGATGAAGTTTGAGTTCCCTGATGAGGACATCACGAGGCGCTCCAATCGAAGGATTGAGAGCGACCGATCCCGGAGGAGGGGCCTGACCCTGAATCCGAACGGATTCTGATGTCTGATGGGGAGGTTAAGGTGAATAAGCTTTTGTTGCCCGGATAACATTTGAGTACACCAACCATGGTGGCTGAGTACGAAGACCGCATCCTGGATATTGATCGTCGGTACGTACATCTACTGGGGCAACTCCTTTCTCATTGGTATATGGAATGGAGGCGGTATTACCTGTTGAGGTTCAGATTCCCTCTTTGAGAGTCCTGATGGACGTGAAGTTGCAAGAGGCTGAATGGGTAAGGACCCGGTATGAAGAGTTAAGCCTGATCGAGGAAAAGAGGCTAGCAGTCGTCTGTCATGGGCAGTTGTATCAGCAGCGAATGAAGCGTGCTTTTGACAAAAAGGTGCGACCTCGGGTATATCACGTAGGTGATATGGTGCTGAAAAGGATCCTTCCTCCTCAAAACGATCGAAGGGGCAAATGGACACCGAATTATGAAGGTCCATTCGTGGTCAAGAAGGTTTTCTCTGGCAGAGCCTTGTTGCTAACGACCATGGATGGTGAGGATTTTCCATCCCCTGTGAATGCAGACGCAGTTAAAAAAATACTTCGTGTAAAAGGACCCGCTGGACGAAAAGAACAAAATAGTCCAGGCAAAAATGGGCATCCCGGCGAACCAAAAACAGAAAGAAAGGTTCGGGCAAAGTTAGGGATATGAATGAAAGAAATGTACACCCGGCAAGTCGAAAACCTGAAAAGGCGACTTGGGCAAGAAAGGGTATCCCGGTGGACTGAAAACCCGAAAGGGCGGTCCAGGCAAAAGAGGGATTGAAACGAACAACTGCGTCTGGCATGATTGTTTGCGCTTTGGTTAAAGCATCATGGATAATACCCGGTAGGGATCAGTCGGAATCGTCTTGTTCAGAAGGCAGAAAGCATGGAGAGTCTGAGGACATATGGGGTGTAACCGAGTTGGAACTCGATGAGATCACGGGTTTCACATTGCCATTAGGATAGATTTTTCCTTTTGCGCAATTACCTCTTTTCAGGAATTGCTTCCTTTTGTATTACTCATTTGAGCCGCACACTTTTCCAATCAATAAAATGCATATTCAGTCAAATAATTTTGTTTTTGTTTTTCATTACCGCTTTGATTGCAAAAACATCCAGATATTTTTGATAAAGAATCTTGCATTTTTAGTACATACAGGTTCCTTCCAATGCATGTTTATGAGATTGAAACTGGAAATCTTATTTGGAAGGTTGAGTGACCCAAGTGTTGAAATTTTGACACGCCTGGGGCACGGTTTTATCTAATGATCTGTTTTGCAGGAACTGTTGGATATTTTCACTCACTTGCAGGTTGTGATGTGGAAGCTTTGTAATAGATCCCCAGAGAGTTTGCTCAGGAATGAAAGAAATGACGAAGACGTTGAGACGTACGACGATCCTTGATTTTAATCAAGAAGACTCTTCAAAATCGGAAGATTGGAAAGTCTGTAGAAATTCCCCGCAGAGTTTGACCAGAAACGAATGGATGGGTAGAGAAGCAGTGAGAGACGTCGAGACGTCCGACGACCTTTGGAATTAACCAAGAAGACTCTTCAAAGTCGGAAAATTGAAATTTCTGTATAACTCCCAGGAGTACGCTCTCTCGTCGAGCGCGGAGCGACTTGGAATATAAGATGATGGAGCAGAAAAGGTCCAGACGAGTCTGGGAATTCTCAAAAGTGGAAAGTCGATACGAGATTGGGAGGTGGATACCGTGGTTCGACGAGTCGACGGGTGTTCTGTACCAACTTTTCTCATTTCCTCAGCTAAGTCCCCAAGCAGAATCGTAGGGACTAGCTCCCCAGCAGATTCAAGGTCTGTGGACTTCCCTAGCCAAGTCAGGGTGGTTGTCCCCGGCGGGTTTACGATGTTGTTTCCTCAGCAGCCAGGTCTGAAGGTTGTTATCCCCGAGTGGAGCGGGTCTTTTCCAAAGAAATATATCTCCAGCAGTTCCCCGAGTGGAGCGGGTTTCAAAGAAATATATCTCCAGCAGTTCCCCGAGTGAGCGGGTTTCAAAGAAATATATCTCCAGCAGTTCCCCGAGTGGAGCGGGTTTCAATGAAATATATCTCCAGCAGTGTTCATCCTACCAGAGGATTGAGTAAGTGCCCGTAGTGGACAGATATCAGCGTCCCCAGCTGAGCTGATTCTACCTATGGATTGCATGGGTTGTTCCCAGCGGAATAATAGGCATTTCCCTAGCAGGGTCAGGAGGGTTGCCTATTTCCCAGCAGCAGGTGATAGGGTGATGCATCCCTAGTTGAGTCTGGAGATTGCTATTTTCCCCAGCGGAGTATCTGTGAGCATTTCCCCAGTGAAGTCAGCAGGTATCTGTGAGGGTTTCTCGAAGCAGAGTTGAGATTGATATCCCCAGCAAGTCAAAAACTGTTGTATCCCCACAGAGTGTTGGTGGCGCTTATCCCCAGCAGTTTCTCGAGTGGATTGGGTGCAAAGGAGGTTCTTCCCCAGCAAGGGTTGCCTTATTCCCAGCAACAGTGTTATTCCCCAGCAGGGTGGAGATCGGAGTATTGACGAGTTCCTCAACGGAGTGTCTCGTGCTCCCCAGCAGAATCCCTTGAGGGGGATACTTTTTATGCATTCATCATGTAAAAATAGCATAGCATGTTGCATAGAAAAAATGATAAATCGCGTAGCATTTCCATAATTATGGAGCATTACGCAGAAAAAGATCATGCATCATATTGCAAACATAGAGCTAGTCTCAAGCCGTGGTTACCGTTTGAGAGGTGGTTTTTGCCAGACAGTGAAGGGGTTACTCCGAGGAGTTTAGCCTCGTGCTTTAATCAGCAATATTCCCCCAGTAGTGCGACACTGGAGGAGTAATTGTTTTCCGTCAAGCCGAGATGGGAAATGTTTGGCGTTCAGAGCAATTCAAGCCGTGGTTACCGCATGGAGTCTTTATTTCGCCTGAGAGCGAAGATGTTACTCTGTGGAGTTTAGCATCATGACGTCAGATCAGTAATGTTCCCCAGTAGTGCGATATTGGAGGAAATGTTTCCGTCGGACAGAGATGGAAATAAAATCAGAGGACGTCACGCGATCAGCGCGATTCAAGCCGTGGTTACCGCTTGAGGATTGGTTTTATCAGACAGTGAAGGTGTTACTCCGAGGAGTCTAGCATCATGGTTTTAATCAAGAATATTCCCCAGTAGTACGATACTGGAGGGTAAGTTTCTGTCGAGCAGAGATGGGAATGTTAATCAAGAAAGTTTCGGGGTCCAAAAAGAAAAAACAAGAAGGAAGATAATCCCCAGCTAAACGCGAAGTGTTTGTCTCCCAGGGTTGAATAGAGAGCAGTCGGCTCAGGGCTTGTCATCCTCAGCATGGGTCGTTGTGGCATTCCGGCCAGTTTCCGATTTCCAGATCGAAGAAGTTCTCAACAGTCAGGACGAAGAACTTGCGGCAATCCGGCCAGTTTCCGATTTCCAGATCGAAGAAGTTTCCGATTTCCAGATCGAAGAAGTTCTCAACAGTCAGGACGAAGAACTTGCGGCAATCCGGCCAGTTTCCGATTTCCAGATCGAAGAAGTTTCCGATTTCCAGATCGAAGAAGTTTCCGATTTCCAGATCGAAGAAGTTTCCGATTTCCAGATCGAAGAAGTTTCCGATTTCCAGATCGAAGAAATTTCCGATTTCCAGATCGAAGAGGTTCTCAACAGTCAGGACGAAGAACTTGTGGCACTCCGGCCAGTTTCCGATTTCCAGATCGAAGAGGTTCTCAACAGTCAGGACGAAGAACTTGTGGCACTCCGGCCAGTTTCCGATTTCCAGATCGAAGAAGTTCTCAACCATCAGGACGAAGAACTTGTGGCACTCCGGCCAGTTTCCGATTTCCAGATCGAAGAAGTTCTCAATCATCAGGACGAAGAACTTGTGGCACTCCGGCCAGTTTCCGATTTCCAGATCGAAGAGGTTCTCAACAGTCAGGACGAAGAACTTGTGGCACTCCGGCCAGTTCCGATTTCCAGATCGAAGAAGCTCACGATGATTAGATCGATGCAGCTTGCGGCAATCCGGCCAGTTTCCCGGTATCCAGACCGAAGTGGTATCCAGACCGAAGAGGTGTTCAGACCAAGGTGGTGTTCAGGCCAAGAAAATGAAAAAAAGAAGAGAAAGAGTTCTGGGGTTCAGATGCAGAGATCCGAGGATCGTTTGCGCAAAGAGAAAATTTCGGGGTTCAAGAAAAGCATAGAAAAAGGAGAATAATAATCCCGAGTGGATGTGTGGTGATCAGGCCATGGTTATCCCTGTGTTACCATTTATTTTGGTATCCAGGTTGACGTTGTTCAGAGCTTGTTTCTTCGCCGATGCTGACAGGCGTTGTTAATTATTATCCCATCAGAGTGCAAATTGTTCGTCTGTTCTTGGTATTCAATCACTCTTCACCCTGATCATCCGAAAGCCGAGGTTATTTCGTATCGACAGGTTCACAGTGGATTGAATAGGGGCAGCTGTAACACCTCAAAATTTGCCCTCCTCTCTTGGGACTAGCATTAACATGTTGCATATCATTTTAGGTCATTAGGCATTGCATATTGCATATCATGTGGTTACACTGTGCAAGCCATTCTCCCAAGTCTTGATCAGAAGATGGAGAAGTCTAAGTGCAAGCCTAGGGTTTATTGACTGATCATGGGCCATCTGAGGATTGGGCTGTGAATTAGGGTTTTGTGATTCTCAATGGATGTTGGTCTTCATCTTGATTGCAATGATACATCATCATCATCATGGTTGGATGTAATCAGGAGATTGAAGCAGGATTCCTTGAGATTAGGGTTTTGACCACTGGTCAACCCTAATCAGTTTGTATTGGGCCAATCAGGGTATAATCAGGAGATGAGGTTTATGAAGGTTATGGGGTTCATTCTTTGGTTATTTTGTGCTTGTTGAGGCTAGGGTATCACCCTTGAGCCATTTCAGTTGGAGATTGGGGCTCAGATTGATCTATGCATTGCCAGATTCATCTATCAGATGAAAAAGTCAACTGTGGTCAACTGTACATGATCTGATGGATTTGGAGGTGGAAATGAGTTGGATACACCTCATTCATGTTGGAACAAGTGTTACATGACATCTCAAAGCTTAAAAATAAAGAAAATCAAGTCAGGACAAAAACTGCCAAAAATAGAAAGTGACTTGTAATTGAAGTTTCCAAAAATGGAAAGTTTTTGACCTCGAAGCCACGTGTCCAAGGAAGCTTCAAATGAAACATTGTTCAACATGAAAGTTGTAGATCTTGTTCTCACCTTTCCAAAAAGTCCAAGAACTTGAAAATCCCATGTATGGTTGGAAAATTATGGCTCAGTGAAATTCAAAAATGACCCATAATCAAGAGGCCATAATTTCCACATGGTTTGTCCAAATTGCAAGTTCTTTATATGCACAAACTCCATTTGACATGTACTTTCATGGTGCATAATTGGATTTTTTCAAAAGTGGGCAGTACAAAAAGTCAAATTTCAACTGGACAGTTAAATGGACCAGGGGCAAAATTGTCCAACTTGTGAAATAATTGGAATTTTTGAGTGGGGATTTTTGCAACACCTCATAAATGGTATTTAAAAGTTGTTGGAATCATCATTTCATGCCTAAGGTTTGTGGTTTGGAATTTGACTTGAAAAATGAAATTGCAAAATTGGACATAAACCATTCACATGTGATTTTCCAAAATATGCATCCAATGAGAGTGAAACAAGTTGCAATAGTTCATGACAGGTATTTAGAAGTTGTACAGCTGTCCATGAGGTGGCAATGAGCTGGCTTGTGAAATTCCATTATGCCCTCACTTGGAAAATTAACATTTCACTTAGCAAATGCATTTTGGCTAATTACAAGTTTAAGTGGTAATTAAGCATTGGTACATATTCTTAATCACTCTCTAAGCATAACAGAATCATCATTCAACACAAATCAGATCAAAATTCTTGCAATTCTCTCAACTCATTCAAGAACACTCCAAAACCAAAACTCATAAAACTTCATGAATCTTTGATCGATTTGAAAAGTTCTTGTTGCATTGATCTTGCATTAGCATATGCTTCATCTGTTTGTGTTGTTCAGCTTCCGAAACCGTGCCAAACGCGACTGCACCTTCAAGCTCCTTCCATGGTGAATCGTGAATTCAAGCAATAGGAGCAAGATCGAGTGAATCAAAGCTTCGAATCTCCTTTCCACTAGCTTGCACTGCATCTGTTTCACTAAATTGAGCGCGAATTCCACTGATTTCTCTACTGCCATACCAGGTATCTTCAGATTTCGAGCATCATGATTTGATCAATGATTATGTGCGTGCTGTAGTCCTTTGATTGTAGATTACGGTGATGGTTTTAGATTTGCAAATGATGAACTATAGGCTAGTAAATTTGGAATTGAAGTTTCAATGTCAAACCCTAGATCGATCGATTCGCATGTTTTAGGAACTTTTAGGAGAAATTAAGTTGATATCTAGATTCCTGGTGCTTAGACGGTTAGAACGGTTATCCATTTGCTTGTTTTGGTGGAGGTTTGGTGTTCTTCGAATTCTGGAGTGGCTGGGAAGAAGATGATGAAGCTTTGCGCAGAAGCTTGTTTGATCTTCATTTTCATTTGAAAATTCAAATAACTTGTTTCCCTCCCCCGCGCTGCTAATTACAATAATGCCATTGGATAATTTTAATTTAATTCAAATAATTCTTAAAAATTCATTAACACTTTAAAAAATTCATAAAAAATCATAGAAAAATCAGAAAAATGTGGAAATTTTTGTGTTGACTTTGTTTTTGACTGTAGAATTTTTTTGACCTATTGGTCAAAGTTGTGCATGGTAATATTTGTGTTTGACTTAGGGATCTTTAACATGTACTCATTTTTGATACCTTGTGCCAAATTCATTGTGAAATTCTCATGCTTACAAATAAATTCTTGGAAATTTTTGTGATGATTCTTGACTGATTGATGTTCATTTCCATGTAAACTTTATGAATTTTTGATGCCTGATCATTGAGTTATGAATTTTGGAACTTAGGTGTGACAATTTGTGTCACACCTCATTATGTCAATTTGCTGGATTTATTTGAGTGACTTAGACTTGGTGAAATGATGTGAAATTTGGCATGATGGTTGATTAACATGTTAAGATGCTATGTGAATTTTTGTGGAATTTTATGTGGCATTTTGAAATTGATTGCTATTTTTCATCTCTGGTGGTTGAATTTACAAGTTCATGTGACATAGGTTGGTAGAATCAATGTGAAATGCTCATATGGTATTGAATGATCATGAAATTTTGTATGATAGTTATAGACACATGATGTGACATCCCTGTTTTGGTCTCACTCATTTCTTTACTGTTTTCATTGAGTTATGAATTTTTGAAGTGGAAGCATGTGTGGATATTGTGATTTGGAGCATATAATTGTGTCTGTTTTTGTTGATTTTCATTGACATGGTTCCATTTGCCCAATTAAGCTGAAATTTGGTGTGCCACACCTTGAATAGTCCTTGTTTAGGTGTAATTTATTTGAGATTTTTTGGATTTGTTTTGATGTGGATTTGAATGCAATAGTTCTGTTTGCATGTTTGGTGCTTCATTTGAACTAGTTTGGATTGTTTTGTGCATAACATGAATATGATGAATGATATAAACATGAGACTAATGGTGTTTGCTCTTGTTTGACATTAATTTGACTTTGGTTGGTGAATACCTTGCTGTTTAGGAATTTTTCTTGCCTTTGGACCCTAGGCTTAGCCTAGTGGTCTTGTTGCTAATATTTGCTTGATTTTTCAGGATCAAAAGCATAATGCACATGGAGAATGAATCAAGTTAAATGCAATTGATGTTGTTTGATGTTTGTACACTAACATAACATTGTTTTGTAGGTTGTGAAGCTTGGGATTGAGCTTTGAGCTTGCTTTGTTGTGCATTGATCTGTATAGATTAACTGATTGAACTTTTGCTGTTTAGTTTTGTCTGTCTGAGTACTAACTGTGTTTGACTGTTTCCAGGTACTTTTAGTTGCTCAGTTCCTTGTGAACTTTTTCTTTGCTTTGCTTAAGCAACTTGCATTGAGGTAGGTCCTCTTGACTTCATGTAGTCTGGAGACCCGGCTGTTACCGGGCCGGGCAAATAAATGTCTGAAGTCCTCCTTAAGAGGCGATGATTGTGATTGTTTAATTTTGTGCCTAAGCAGGTAAAGTCCTTAATCAAGGCAATTGGTGGAAGGTAGGGATAAGCAATCTATCCCCCACTATTCTGTGAGTCTTCTCCTTGCTCCCATTACATGGTTGTAGCATTGAGATCACAAGCCCAAGATCCGTGCAGTGCACATTGTGTCAGAGTCTCTGAGTATAGAAGGGTTCCCCCATTCTGGACCCATGCTCATTTGTCAGAAGCTCTCCCTGGTTAGGGATAAGAGCTGTGAGGTCTGATCCTCACTTCATCCTTTCATCTGCTTCACCTTAGCCTCGTAATGGCAAGGTTAAGAGCAAACCCAGCCCGTACAGACGACTCGCTTCGGCAGTCAAACCTATTGTGTGAGCCACTTGTTTGGTTATAGTGCGTGCTATGTGGACATGCTTGTTTGAGATGCTTGTTCTCATTTGATGTATGCTTGTATGTTGTTTGCTTGTGTGCTTGCTTCTTTCCTGGTTAGGATAGGCTTGCTTATGCAAGTAGGATAGAAAACCGAACTTAGGGTAAACGATGCATGACAACACTAGGCTCGAGTCCAGCTCCCTAGTAGTGTGTCTTTCCCCGGTTTCTGGCTGAAATCTTTTTCCCTTTCAGGGGAACTACATCGCCCTGATCCTCGTGCCAGACGAGGTATGTAGGCAGGTGGTCGTGCGAGACCACTCCGGGCACTTTTTTCTTTTTGTGTGTGTTTACCTGTTATCTGGCATGTGTTTTGGTTCGAATGCCGACGTAAGCCCAGTGATTGGCTGTCGGGCTCCACGTTTGCCCTTTTGAGTGTGTTTTGGTTCGGATGCCGACGTAATTCCATCCGGTGGTTGTCGGGCTCCATGTTTGCCACCCTTGCTTGTTTGTATGTTTTGTGTTGTTTGGCGTGCGTAAGCCGAACTACAGTGGCTCTGATTCTTGTTCCAGACAAGATATGTAGGCATAGGGTGCGATGCCTTATCGAGCTCCCTTCTCTTAACCCCACCTGCGTTCCCCGTGTGTGTGTGTGATGTTTAGCA
The DNA here is from genome assembly GCF_024323335.1 of Lathyrus oleraceus. NCBI lineage: Eukaryota > Viridiplantae > Streptophyta > Magnoliopsida > Fabales > Fabaceae > Lathyrus > Lathyrus oleraceus. The sequence goes on from NC_066579.1 coordinate 298,162,740, forward strand.
ACCTTTTCTTTATTCTAGGACGTGGATCCCGTCGAGTACGACGGACGTGAGGGGTGCTAATACCTTCCCCTTGCGTAACCGACTCCCTTACCCTTTCTCTCTGGTCGCGAGACCATTTCCTTTCCAGGTTTCTCTGAGCGTTTCCTTTCCCTATCTTGGGATAAATAACGCGCAGTGGCGGCTCTGTGTGTGTTTTATTTTGAGCTTCGCCGGTTGATTTTTCGCAGGATGCGACACATGTCAGCAATGGTTTCCCCTTGCTCCATGAAGAAGAGATCAAACTCTTGTGTTAGTATATTGATTCTAGCCAATTTAACATCATTCGTCCCCTCATGGGCAATTTGTAGTGAATCCCACATAGCCTTAGCAGTAGGACAATGGGATACACGATAGTATTCATCTACGCCTAATGAGGAGATTAGGATATTTTTGGCTTTCCAATCATAATTGTATTTCTTTTCATCATCATCGGTCCATTGTGCTTCGGGCTTAGGCACCACTTCGTTGTTCTCATTGGTCATGGTTATTTGAATTGGACCATTGAGAATAACATTCCATATTTTTCTATCTATGGAATTTATGTGCACCCGCATACAGTCTTTCCAATAACTATAATTTTCACCATTGAAAACGGGAGCTCTATTATAAGCCCCTTTAGGTTCGTTAGCCATTTTCTATCAAAGTTATATTTTGAAGCACGGAGTGAACCGGAGCTCCTGATACCACTTGTTAGACTATGGCACGGATCTAGAAGGGGGGGGGGGGGGGTTGAATAGATCCCAATTAAAAACTTGAGTCGGCGCTACCAATTTGAGAGAAAATTGGTTTTGAAAATTTGTTTTGAATGCGGAAGCGGCCGAGGAAAATTTTAGTCTAAAACGAACCGTTATTGGAAAACCGGATATGCGTTAAGCTAATGGATTAGAGATAAAATGAAATACTAATCACTACACTATTTGCACACTCAATTGATATATTTCACTAACTAGCAAGCCTAGTTCCAATGATCCAAAATACCAAATTAAACTGAGTGCAAACTTAAGACAACTTTGGCTTATGCAAATTCACAAACACTTGGTGTGCATACACTCCAAGAGATATTTGAGTTGGGTACGTCTGCCCTCAATTCTAAAATTAGAATTGAGATGATTAATTAGATATCACCTGTGAAATTTAATCGTTTATACAAGGATTGCAAAGCATGTAAACAACAGAACTTCCAATGTGTTGAATGATGCTTCCTATCCTTGCTCCTTGATTCAAGATGAATCAAGACCTTCGATCGTTGTTGCTAGACCTCTGATTCCAGCCCCTTTGTTGAAGAATCTTCCGTTCTTCAAACCCTCGGCCCGGCTGATCTCAAACACAACGAGTCGAACCCGAATCCTTCACTTCAATGCCACCGAATCCGCTACTAGACTGATGAAGACTTCCTCTTCTCAATCACCTTCGCTCGGCTGAATATTGATGAAGCGATTCGTCCAAAAACCCCCAAACACAAACCCGTATTGGAGGACAAAACCCTAACGGTTTTATTCAAGAAAGAACCTGCCACAAGCTTCAACCCGAACTGGATTCTTCGATCACAGCTTCGAACCTTATCACCTTTAATCGATCACGAACCACATCAAAAGTAATTGTGTGCAGTTGATGTGTTGTGAAATGTTGAAGATGAAGATGATGAGTCTTGGACACCTTTTTCACTCTTTCTTTTTTCCTTGAACACTTGAACTCAAATTAGCAAATGTTAGTTAATAAAAGTGTTTTGACTTCTATATATAGTAACTGACAAAACCAATCAAAAATAACAGAATTTCAAACAGTGGAAATAACTCAGAAAACTGAGTTTACGCACGAGCGGTCGACCATAGGTCGGCGTGCGCTGAGCCGTGAGTGATGCGCCGACCCTTATGGTCGACCCATGGTTCCATGCGCTGACCCAGGATAGCATCATTATGCTATGCGCTGACCTCTGGTCGACTCAAGTGATTTTTGCGCTAACCCGTGAGTTATGCGCCGACCCTTATGGTCGACGCAAAGAAGCATGCGCTGACCAATCTTCAGTTTAGCTGAGCTTTGCGCTGACCCGTGAGCTTTGAGCTGACCCCTATGGTCGACTCAAGGCCTTCAAATCTGCATAAAACTGTGTTTTTTGATTTTTCATGCATTTCGTCATGATCACACTTTGTCCACATATGTTTTTAATCATTATAATAGGTTTAGACAAACGTAGAAAAGGATATGATGGGTAATGTGTTGCATTTGTTTGTAGACGTGCATGATGGTCTTTTGTCATCATCGAAACTTGCGATCGTATGTTGTCTGACTCTTTGTCTTTACAGTACTGTGGCCAAAGATGCATGGAAAATTCTCATAACTACTCATGAAGGCACATCTAAAGTGAAGATGTCTAGACTTCAGCTCCTCACTATCAGATTTGAGAATCTAAATATGAAAGATGATGAAATTATTCATGATTTTCACATGAATATTCTTGAAATAGAAAATTCATCTAGTGCCTTGGGAGAAAAGATGTCAAAAGAAAAGCTGGTTAGAAAAATTCTCAGGTCCCTACCTAAGAAATTTGACATGAAGATCACAACCATTGAAGAAGGTCAAAACATCAGCAACATGAGAGTAGATGAACTTGTTGGGTTACTCCAAACTTTTGAATTGGGTATTAGTGACAAATCTGAAAAGAAGAACAAAAGTATAGCTTTTGTATCCAACACTGGAGATGAAGAGGACCAATGTAACTTGGATACTGATGAAGGAATGACTAATGATATTGTTCTGCTTGGCAGACAGTTCAACAAGGTGCTAAAGAGAATGGACAGGAAGTCAATACCAAATGTCAAGAACATCCCATATGACATCAAGAGTAACAATGACTTTCAGAAATCAATAAGAACATAAGAGATATCCAATCAAGGTAAAGGAATTCAGTGTCATGGGTGTGAAGGATTTGGACACATTAGAGCAAATGCCCTACATATCTCAAGAAACAAAAAGAGGGTTGTCTGTTTCTTGGTCTGATGATGATAACTCTAAAAGTGAACCTGAGGATGAAGTTGCAAAAATGTAACTGCTTTAACTGGAAGATATGAATTTGATGAAGATTCCTATGATGAAGAAGTATCCTATGAGGAATTAGCTGCCTCCTACAAAGAATTGTGCATCAGAAGTGAAGAAGTTTGTCAGCTGGGAGAAAAACTGAAGAAAATTATATCTCAGGTGCATGCTGAAAAAGAAAAATATCTATCTACCATTTCTGATCTTCAAGATGGGGTGATGTTGTTAACTTCCAAACTTGATAACATGATAAAGTCTGTAAGAATGTTGAACAAGGGTTCTGATGTGTTAGATGAAGTTCTGCAAGTTGAGAAAGTGGCTGGAGATTTGAGTGGGATAGTTTTAATTATCAATCTCTAAACAAATAAGGAGAAATCCCTATGACAAACTTTGTTCATCCAAAAAGGGATCCTGGACCTGTAGTGACTAATCATCTGCCTCAACATCGTGCCAGACATCAGAATACTAAAACTAAAGGAAAGCTATTGCGCTGGAGATGTCGTTACTGTGGAAAATTTGGCCATATAAAGCCTTTCTTCTTCAAACTGTCTGGCTATCCAAGACATCTAACATAACCCAGTGCTAATCAAGTGGTAACTAAAACTAGAAGGGAATGGATACCCAAGCCTGACATCACTAGTCTCATAGCTCACACCTCTCTTATAGCTTCAACTATAGAAGACTGTTACTTTGATAGTGGATGTTCTAGACATATGATAGATGTCAATAATTTCTTGGTGGACATCAAATCCTACTCCACCGGTTATGTCACTTTTGGTGATGGGGCTAAAGGTGAAATTAAAGGAGTTGGAAGAATAGCTTGTACAGGACTCCCGAATCTTGATGATGTTTTATTGGTAAAAGGTATGACTGCTAATTTAATTAGTATCAGACAGTTATGTGATCAAGGCCTTAAAGTTAATTTCACTAAATTTGAGTAATGAGAAGAATGAAATTCTGATGAGGGGAGTCAGGTCCAAGGACAATTGTTACTTATGGACATCTCAAGAAATTAATTGCTCTTCCACATGTTTGTTATCCAAAGAAGATGAAGTCAATTTGTGGCACCAAAAACTTGGACATTTACATCTGAAAGATATGAAGAAGATTATGTCTAAATAAGCCATCAGAGGTATTCCTAAGCTCAAGATTGAGGAAGGTAAATTCGTGGTGAGTGTCAAATTGGGAAGCAAACCAACATGTCAGATCCAAATTGCAACATCAGACCACTTCAAAGGTTATGGAACTTCTTTATATGGATTTAATATGGCCCATGCAGGTCGAGAGCCTTGGTGGGAATATGTATGCATATGTTGTTGTTGATGATTTTTCAAGATTCACTTGGGTGAACGTCATCAAGGAAAAATCAGATGTCTTTGAGGTCTTCAAAGATTTATGTCAAAGGCTTCAAAGAGAGAAGGAAATTGGAATTTTCAGAATTAGAAGTGACCATGGCAAGGAATTTTAAAATAGAAAATTTCCTGAATTTTGCTCCTCTGAAGGTATTGTCCATGAGTTCTCTTCTCCCATCACTCCTTAGCAAATTGGAGTTGTTGAGCGCAAGAATAGGACTCTACAAGAATCAACTAGAGTCATGCTTCATGCTAAGCATCTACCTTACCATTTTTGGGCTGAAGTAATGAATATTTCTTGCTATATTCATAAAAGGGCCACTCTAAGAACTGGTACTTCAGCTACTCTCTACGAATTATGAAAAGGGAGGAAGCCTACTTTCAAATTCTTTCATGTGTTTGGAATTAAATTTTACATTTTGGCTGATCATGAACAAAGAAGAAAGATGGATCCCAAGAGTGAAGAAGGAATATTTTTGGGCAACTCTACAAATAGCAGAGTCTATAGAGTTTTTAATACCATAACCAAAGTCATGATGGAATCCATTAATACTTTAATGGATGATACAATCTCAGAGAAAGGAACTGATGTCGAAGACGATGTGGGAACATCATCTCAGCAGACTAATACCTCTGAAAATGAGGGAGTTATTGAGTCAATTAGTGAACCAGTAGGTACTGAACCAGACAACCATCAAGTCAACAGAGGTCCCTCTATTATAATTCAAAAATATCAACTAAAGGAACTTATTATTGGAAATCTTAATGAAGGGATCACCATTAGATTCAAAGATATGATATCAAATGCTTGCTTGTCTCAAAGTTTGAACCTGAAAATGTGAAGGAAGCCTTGACTGATGAATTCTGGATAAATGTTATGCAAGAAGAACTAAGACAGTTTATAAGGAACGAAGTATGGGATCTAGTTCCTAGGCCTAAAAGGATGAATATTATTGGGACAAAATGGATCTACAAGAACAAATCTGATAAAAAAGGAATTGTGACCAGAAACAAGGCTAGACTTGTTGCACAAGGATACACTAAAATTGAAGGGGTTGATTTTGATGGGACTTTTGCTCTTGTTACTCGTCTTGAGTCCATTAGATTGCTTTTAGGAGTGGCTTGTTTGCTTAAATTTAAGCTATTCCAGATGGATGTGAAAAGTGCCTTCTTAAATGGGTACTTGAATGAAGAAGTGTATATTGAACAACCCAAGGGGTTCATAGATCCTAACTTTCTAGATCATGTTTACAAACTAAGGAAATGTATCTACGGATTGAAGCAAGCACCTAGGGCTTGGTATGAAAGGCTAACTGAGTTCCTTGTCAACAATGGCTACACGAAAGGAGGAACAAACTTGTTCGTTAAAGAATAGTATGGTAAACTCATGATAGCGCAAATATATGTTGATGACATTGTGTTTGGAGGGATGTCAAACCAGATGGTCCAACATTTTGTCAGACAGATGCAATCTGAATTTGAGATGAGTGTTGTTGGTGAATTGACTTACTTTATGGGTCTTCAAGTCAAACAAATGGACGATATTATATTTATCCTTCAAAGCAAGTATGATAAGAGTATAGTAAAGAAGTTTGGCATGGAAAATGCAAGTCACAAAAGGATACCTGCACCAACCCACTTGAAGTTAACTAAAGATGAAAAGGTGTAGATGTGGATAAAAGTATGTACAGGAGTATGATTGGTAGTTTGTTGTATCTTGCAGCTAGCAGACCTGACATTACATTTGTTGTAGGAGTGTGTGCAAGATATCAGTCTAAACCCAAAATGAGTCATATTACTCAAGTGAAAAGGATCCTGAAATACATCAATGGGACTAGTGAATATGGAATGTTGTATTCTCATAATGCTAATTCGATGCTTATAGGATATTGTGATGCATATTGGGCAGGTAGTGTTGATGATAAAAAGAGCACTTCTGGAGGATGTTTCTTCTTGGGAAATAATCTAATATCTTAGTTCAACAAGAAGCAAAACTGTGTGTCATTGTCTACGACTGAGGTTGAATATATTGCAACAGGAAGCAACTGCTCTCAATTAATATTGATGAAACAAATGGGAGAGGAATATAATGTCCAACAAGATGTCATGACATTATATTGTGACAATATGAGTTTAGTCAACATATCCAAGAATCCCATTCAACATAGCAGGACAAATCATATTGATATTCGTCATCATTTTATTAGAGATCTTGTTGAAGACGAAATTGTTACTCTTGAGCATATAGCCACTGAGAAGCAACTGGAATATATTTTCACTAAAGCTTTGGATGAAAATCAGTTTGAGAAAGTAATAGGCGAATTAGGTATTTGCATACTTGAAGAATCATAGCAATTACTGATATGGAGATATGCAAATCAAATTTTCTCTTCCCTCAATTTAATGGTGCACAAAACTCAAGGAAATCATTACAAATCTTCCTTATTTTCCCAACACGCCATCCTACCTACTATATCAATATCATTCACGCTATGCTCATCATTCTCTATACTCTCTACTTGAACTTTATTCTCGATTACCTTTATCTCACTATCTTCTCTTTGAACTTCATATCTCAAAATCAAAGTTCCAAAATGTCTCAACCTTCTGTCTCAACTCACAGCAAGCGCACCAAAGAGCAATCGAACCCTAAGAGTAATTATACTGATATGGATCTTTCTGAAGTTATTACTGATGTTGTTCCTCTCTTTATGGTTCCTGGGCATGCCACATCTATAAGGAAGCCTAGAACAACTACTTCGAGAAAGGGCAAGCCCTTTAAAGTAAGTACCTATTCTTCTCTTTGTGGCTGGTAGTGATGTAAAACATCTTGAACCCCATACCGCTGTCAAGAAACCTCTCTCGATGACTAGCTTGTACCTTAATCCTATTAATGTCGAACCTAATGTTGATGCTTCTACAAAAAGTTATGTTGTTCCAAAATTTATGGGAAATGTTGAAACATCTAAAAACACTAATAAACATATATATGTTACAACTTTGAGTAAATCTAGCATGATTGTTGCTGATAGAGACATGTTGATAAAAATATTCATGTGTTGATCTTTCAAGTTTTAGGTATTGAACCTAAGACTGGTGTTGTGTCAGATGTCTCCACATCCTTGGCCCAACCTGATAACCCCACTGAAACCCCTCTGGATAAATTTGATGAAAATGTTTCTACTCAATCCCTTGAAAAATCAGAAGAAAAAGATGGTTCTGATGGTATGTCTGGTGATTTATCTGATAAAGAAGAAAACTCTATAGAGAAGAAGGATCAATCTACAGACATTGTGAATGTAGATGATCTGGACTCTGATGATGAGCCCATTGGTAAAAGATTGGATCTAGGAATAGCTAAAAGGTTAAATAACAGAAAAGGTAAAGCAGTTGAATCCTCCAGCACGCTCTCCAAATCTCTCAAGAGAAGTACTAGTGTTGTCCCTACAAAATGATGGAGAAAGGTTGTTACTCCTGTCTCCAAGAAGAGATCCCTGAAGAGGAAGGAAGTCTCATCTGGCTTTAGGAATCTGACTGCGATGTCAAGCATGATGTTCAAGATATTGTGTCTGCTACAAGAAAGCAAGCTTATGGGAAGAAGATTCCAACAAATATTCCTGAAGTTCTAATTGACAACATCTCCTTTCACTCTGTGGAGAATGTAGAAAAGTGGAAATTTATCTACCAAAGAAGACTAGTGCTGGAAAGAGAGATTGGAAAAGTTGCTTTTGAGGGCAAAGAAGTAATGGGTCTGATTCAAGAAGCTGGATTGATGAAAAGTGTGACTGGCTTTGGCAAGTGTCATGTAATGCTTGTTAAATAATTCATTGTGAATATCTCTAAGGAATGTGACAACAATAGGAGTACGAAGTTTAGAAAGGTGTATGTACGAGGAAGGTGTGTGGACTTTTCTCCTGAAATCATAAATAGGTTTTTGGGCAGAAATGAAGAAGAACAAGATGAAGTGAAAGTTTCTGACAATGTCATTTTCAGAGAAATTACGGCAAAGTAAGTAAAGGAATGACCTAGAAAAAGGAAGTTGTCAGCAGGTTGCTTGAGTGTGAAGTATGCAATACTTCACAGAATTGAAGCTGCTAACTGGGTGCCAACTAATCACACTCCCAACATTTCTACAGGATTTAGAAAGTTCATTTATATTGTATGGACCAAAACAAATTTTGACTTTAGATCTTATGTCTTTGAACAAACCATGAAGCATGTTTCCTCCTTCGTTATGAAGATGCATATAGCCTTCCCTCATTGATTTGTGGTGTTATACTGAGTCAACACCCAAGTATTTTGCTCAGTTTTGATAGTGCATGCAAAAGATACCCCCCTCTGTCATTACATTATAGGTCGTTCGTAGGGAAACATGTTCCAGATATTGTCATGACATCTGGACAGAAACCTACCAGTTCCACTACTAAGACTGGAATCCTTGCTGAACTAAAAGACACCTGCAAAACCTTGGATGATACTATCAAAGTGTGTATTGACAGGAAGGGCAGACTTGAGATCTTGATCAAGGATTTATTTGAAGAAGGGGCTAAGGGAAATCTGGAAGGGGATAATGTGGATGCAGAAGATGCTAAAAGTGCTAATACTAGTAATGATGAAGAGACATCCAGTAGTGATGAAGACTGAAGTGTTCTGGATCTTCTGTGTTATTTTTGTGCTTCTACTTGTTTTCTTGTGGGTTATGCCCTGAATATTTATGCACTTTAAGTTCTCTTAGTCTGTAACTTAACTGATGGTTGCTTTGCTATTTCTAAGTTTGATTGTCTTTGTCAATATTTTGGCTAAAAAGGGGGAGTAATTCCCTGTGTTATGTGTTTTTTTAGCCATGCCATGAATCCTGCCCCTTAAGAGGGAGCACTTATGGAGGGGGGTAGCTCTTTCCCTTTCTCTACTACTGGGGGGGCATATGCCTTTCAAGCTTATGATGATAGGCCAGCTCATGTGGACTACTTGTTTTAGTGAAGCCAGACCAAATGTCTTGACATCCTGACTGAGATAATTTTTTTTTCTTAAGAAGGTTCTTCGTGTGAGAGTTTAAGTTTATCTGTTGTGAGGCTAAGTTTTTTTGTTGCGCTTGCCTCTGTTGTTTTTGTTTTGAAGAAGATCATGTTTGGTTTTATGCTTGTGTGCTATTTATATGGCTCCTTATTGTTGTGATAATTACCTCATTCTAGTGGGGTTGTGTAAAGGTTGTTTTAGCCAAAAAATTCCAAAGGGGGATATTGTTAAGACTAGCATATAGTGATTGGCTGCATTTTGGAAAAACATGTATTCAAGCAAGATGTTGGACAAGATGTCCTGACATGTTGGTTCAATATCATAATGTGTCATGTTTCAGTTTCTTGAAAGATTTGTTTCTACTGTGAAATATCTGAAGATCCTCTGAAGATTTATTTCATGAGATGTATGGTTCACGAAAGCGTGTTCTAAAAGCAAAAGACTATTTTGCTTTACCTTGTTCTCGAAGTAAAGATGTCAAAACATTTTAGGAAACATCTGATATGATTGGAATCAAATCTGCAGAAGATTGTGCAGAGTCCTTAGATTTGCTGTTAATCAAGCCCTGAGCCCATGCCTTTCTAAGGCTATTTAAATATTGTTTCTAAACCTAAGAATGCATCGAAGCAACGTTGAATATTGTTTGTGTTAGGGTTTAGTTATCTTTGTTATTTGTGAGCCTTTCGAGTATCTCTTTGATACTTGAATTGGACTTATTCTATTGAGTTATAATTCTGAATCCCTCATGTGCTTTTAAGCAATAATGAATTTTGTTTTCAGATATAAGTTGTTGTCGCTGTTGTGTAGGGAAGTGAGAGGGGTCTCATATCTAGGAGAGTCTTAGATAAAAAGTTCCACGGGTAGATATGATGTGAGAAGTTTGTAAAATATGAGGTTGTTTAGAACTTTGAACTAATTCTGTTATAGTGGATTTCCTTCCTGGCTTGGATGCCCCTAAATGTATGTGAAGTTGCACCGAACTGGGTTAACAACTATTTGTGTTATTTACTTAATTGCTACTTACTTAAACCCTGATATTGTTTGTGGTGTGACAATGTGTTGACCCTGGTGTCGTGACATCGTGTACGACATCCGGGATCTGCATACCATAATTTCACAACATGTAAATTAAGTGATGTGTCAACCTTAAAATAATGTTAGCAATTACAAGATAAAACATTAGGTAAGGAATTAAATTTAAATTATTTTTTTTCTCTTACAATTCATCTCAGAGATTATTTCCACATTTCTTTAAGTTTTCATTTCACTATTTGCAATCCAACTACTTTCATTATAATGCTTTGTCTTTCAGCACTTTGAATCCAAGATATATCCTTGTGCATTCTGTTGGTGCACAAGATGAATATGGAAGAAGAGAGAGAAGAGAAAGAGAATAACAAATTCTAACAACCTTCCACTATAAATTCCACTAACGGTTACACACAAAAATTAGTTGCACACACAATTCACTATAATACTCAATGGATGTAACTGTTGACAACTACAATACTATATATACACAAATAATAATGCCACGTAGGAGAAATACTAAAATACTGAATTACCCTTCAACATCATCCTTTAATTCAGGATTTAACTAATCAAAAATAATAACACAAATTCCACCCCCTAAGTGGAGAAATTGACCAGTCTTGATCGCTTTCGTCAGAACATCTTCCAACTGCTTCTGGGTGCTACAGTGCATAACTTCTAGCACTCCATTTTGAACCTGACTTCTCAGAAAATGAAACTTAGTCTCAATATGCTTGCTTCTCCCATGCAACATTGGGTTCTTTGCAAGATTGCTTGCAGACGTGTTATCAATCATCAGCTTCAGAGGCTTATTTACCTAGATCTTTAGATCCTGCAGTAAATTCAGAAGCTAAATAGCTTGACATGCAGCCACAACACCTGCAATATATTCAGTTTCATAGGTTGACAAAGTAAGAACCGATTGCTTCTTGGAACACCAAGAAATATTACTTTCTAGATACTTAAACTAATATCTAGAAGTACTTCTTTTGTCAACTTTGTCTCCACACCATAATCCTGATAGAAACTTGGTAATGAGTCCAATTTGGTTTACTCATGAACCTACTAACGATTCCAATTGCATAGAAAATGTTAGGCCTGATATTAAATAAATACCTCAAAGAGACAACCAACTGCTTGAAAGTTATGACATCTACATTATCACCTTCAGAATCAGAATCCAATTTATGATTTGTTTCTGACGGTGTGACAACAACCTTATAATTCAGCAGCTCGAATTTCTTCAGTAGGTCAAGTTCATATTTCAGTTGATGTAAAATGATACCCTTCTCAAAGTACATAAATACATTCCTCTGAAATAAGTCATCTTTCCTAGATTAGTTATATCGAACTCATTCATTAGCACCTTCTTGAACTTAGCTATCTCATGTTCACAACTCCCTATTAGAAATATGTCATCAACATAGAGACACACCATAATCATATTGCCTTCATAAGTATGCTGAACATAAACACCATACTTCATCTCACACTTTCTAAATCCTTGGAGCTTAAAAAATGAATCAATCTTCATATTCCAGGCTCTAGGAGCTTGTTTTAGTCCATACAATGCTTTATGTAACTTGTACATCATCCCTTCCTGGTTCTTTTTCATAAATCCAGGAGGTTGTGACACGTATACCTCTTCTTATAGTGGACCATTCAGAAATGCAGATTTAACATCTAAATGCATCAGAGGCCAATTCTTGTTAGCAGCTATCACAATCACCAGTCTGATTGTCTCATGTCTCGCTACAAGAGAAAACACTTCAAAGTAATCTAACCCAGGTTTTTTGTAGGAGACCTCTTGCTACTAACCTTACTTTGTGTTTTTCAATTTATCCATTTGGCTTTAGTTTCCTCTTGAAAACCCATATGGCGGTGATGGCTTTCTTGTCCTTTGGAAGCTTAGTCAACTCCTAAGCCTTGTTTCTTTCTATAGCCTCAAGTTCTTCTTTCATGGCCTTCAACCATACTTTCTTCTTAAGAGCTTCTTCATCATTGGCTGGTTCAGAGTCTACTAATATGGCACACTGAATGACTTCTCCCTCAGAGTTTACTTCAGTATCTGGCAACATGTCAAACTCTGCAAATATCTTCGGAATGTTTATGATTCATTGTGGCCTCTGAACTTGTTCAAAATCTTCTTCAGATACTGGAACCCCTGAAGCACCACCTTCAGAGGCATGACCATCTTCTGAGTCTGGAGTATTCCTAGAGTCTGAATCTCCACCAAAGTCTGAATCACCATAAGAATCTGGATCAGAATCAGATTCACCTTCAGAGTCAGGCTCGCCTTCAGAGTCAAACTCACCTTCAAAGTTACCTTCAGAATCATTTTCTGATTCTGACTCACCTTCAAAGGATGAATCCTCTTCGTAGGAAAATTCTCCCTCAGAGTCAGAAATCTCTTCAGAAGTTGGCACTACACCAGAGTTGGATTGAGGTTTACTCAAATCCCATGCTTCTGATTCTTTCATAATAACATTTTTGCTGAATTCAACCTTGTTAGTGACTAGAAAGTAGAGATTATAAAAACATGTACTTTGGTATCCTACAAGTAACATAACTCTGCTTCTGTCATTCAACTTCCTTCTCCTAGCATCTAGAACATGTTTGTAACAAACAGACCAAACACCTTCAGATGGCTCACACTTTGCTTATCTCCACTCCACTTCTCTAAAGGAATAATTTCCTTCAACTTCTTGGTTGGACATCTATTGAGCACATACGCTGAGGTGGCAACAACTTATGCCCATAAGGTATGAGGGAGCTTCTTCTCCTTCAGCTTGCTCCTTGTCATATCAAACAAAGTTCGATTTCTTCTTTCAGCAAGACCATTATGTTGAGGAGTGTATGGAGAATTCACCTCATACTCAATTCCATTATCCTCACAGAACTTTCTGAACCGTGTAGAGTTATACTCACCTCCACCATCAATTCTGAGAACTTTCAGCTTCTGATCACTCTAGTTCTTAGCCTTGCTTCTGAATTTCTAAAATTCAGCAAAGACCTCGTGTTTGAACTTTATGAGGGATACCCATGTCATTCTTGTGAATTCATCAACAAATAACACAAAGTATTTATTCCCTCCAAGTGAAGATACTGAAAATGGTCCACACACACATCAGAATGCACCACACTCAGAACATGCTTTGCTCTTGGAGGAATTTAAGATGCAAATGGAATTCTTGGTTGCTTTCCTCTCATATACACATTGCATGACTTCTCTGGTTTCTTAATTACAGGAATTCCATGTACCAATTTCTTTGAATTCAGATGCCCATCTTCTGAAGTTCAGATGACCAAATCTTTTGTGCCACAACTCACTGTCCTTCACAACACTTTTTACACTAAAGCATTCAAAATCTACAGTTTAAACATTCACTTTGAATATTCTATTCCTCCCTTAAGCGGTAAATTCATGATCATCAAGTTATGGATAAGCAAGACATCAAATAACAAGAGTCGCCACCGCGCTTTTATTGTTTCCAAGGGAAAATGGAAAAGTACGAACAAAACCTAAAAAATAAGAAGTTTTCAAATCAAAACTAATAAAGTGCCAGAGATTACAGGTAAGGGGGTTGGTTACACAGAGGGAAGGTGTTAGCACCCAAAGTGTTCTAGGTACTCATAGGGAGCCCTTTCTTGTGTGCATATGTATTTTATATAAAATGATGTTTACAAACAAATAGAATGGGGGGGGATGAGAAAAGAATTCATTAATTATATTTTTATGTTTGACAAGACCTTCAGACTTGTGCCTACGTACCAACATAAAAATGAGGGATCAAAACCTCGTAGTTCGTGATACAAATTTCAAAGTGGATGCATTGCTTTTAACAAAAATTAGGTTTGAAAGGCACAAAGGCCTAGAAAATGGTTTGAATGAGTTAGTTCTTTTTGGATTTTGAAAATTTTAAGTCAAGTATAGTTAAGTTTATTTACAAGTTTGATTTAAGAAAAGAAGTTTTGAAAATGCAATGGCATAATGCCAAAGTTTCTAATTTGCAACGGGTTTAAGTTTTTTAAGAAAGAGCAAATACAAACAAAGAAGTTTTTTTAAAAGGAGGGAGAGATTTTGAAATTAAATATATGGGAAGGAGATGAAGAGACTAATCCTAAGCACAAAACTAAAAGTTAAGAGTTGAAAAGATCTGACCAATGGGCTGCAATCCAATAGACAAGAATGTCATATAGAAATCCAAATTCCCTTGGACATTAGAATCAAGCAACAAACAAGGCACACAACATTAACTTGAAGAGCAATGCATCAAATAAAGATAGCCACATCCAAGCTTAACCCTTCCATGATCTTCTTCAAATTTGCCCATGTAGCAGATGAATTACATAATGCCATAAGTCACAGATTCAAAATAACAGCTTCACAATTATCATGTTGCAGATGAACTCAAATGGATCTTTAATGATGTATCAGATGAAGTTTCATATGACAAGCACTTGGTTACATGAAGGTTGGCATTTGCCAAGTCCTTTGCATAAGGAGTGTTACCTAAAGTCTAAGTCCAATTGTCTCAGATCAAACCAACAGTCCACACAAGATATTTTTAGGGTTTTTTGTTCTTATTATGTACACTAATGGCCAAAGACCATACAAACAAATACAATATACACAAGCAAAATATATCACAAAATAAGGTCCAAATGGACAAAGTGAAAATGACATTAACATAAACAATTAGAATGGTATGAATAATGGAAAATGAATAAGGCTTAAAAGTAAAGTGCATTAAAGTAAATAACTTGAAAGTAAATGTTAGTTGTTAATGAGTTAGAGGTTAGTATTGCTTTTGCTTTTTTCTTTTAAGTCATTCTTTGGAGAACACTCAACCCACTTATCACAAGCATGGATCCTTGAACCAAGACATCTTCCAAAGGAAGGAAAAAGGGCCAAGTTTCCACACAATACCATGAAAGAGGGGAGACTTACAATCTCACTAACTAGAATGTTATGCCTTTTGTGTCAAAAATTTAGCGCTATGTTAAGCAATCTTAACTGGTCTTATGTAGAAGTCACAACTATTTGAGGTCGGACAATAGAATTTTGGTGCTAATGCATGTTAGAGACATAGTATAATGGACTATGCTCATGAAACATACCACACACAAAAAGAATATGCAAAAGAGGTGGCCTAATCTCATCCTTACTTATGTTGATTTTTAATCAACTAGCCTTAGGACCTTGAGATATCATAGGACCATGACATTAATTCATAAAGAAGGGGAATAAGATAAAGAGGGAGGGAAATATATCAAAACTCAAATTGGACAAAGAAGGACTTTTACCAAATTAAGATCATTCATTCGTTTTGGGAAATGTAAAGTACATTCCATCAATCCCCTAAATCCAATGATCTTAACCTAGCAAAGTCAAATCAACCTTGACCAAGGCCCAACAACACAAGTCAAACTCATACCAACAATCAAAATGAATCAACACAATTATTTGGCATTTATTCAATTTAAAAATACTAAAAATAATGCATTAAATTAAATATGGTTTGTCAAATTCCTAAAATCTCATCAAAACACCAATGAAATGGCCATGAGATTTATCATAGGTCAAACAAGGTCAAAGAACCTTAGAGAAAAAATTTCAGAATTTTTAGAGACTTAAAAGTATTTTTAAACAATTAAAAATATTCACAAAATCAATTAAATCATGAAAAATATTAATGATGATCCAAAAAATCATTTTAATTCAAAATATGAAAGAGGATTTTATTTAAAAAATTTTGGTGAAACTCTCATATTTTTTGGATCAATATTAAAATTAATATGAATTAATGAAAATCAAAGGAATAAAATAAAATCAGAAAATACATAAAAAAACGTGGACCACTTGATCTCCCTCATTAATTGAGGTGGCAGATCAAGTGGTCATTAGCGCGCTTTCCACCATGGACTTAAGTCAATGCGCCACATGGATGGTAATCAAAACCAACGCATGAGATTAAAACATTTTGAATTGATCATGTGGTTCAGAACCTGTCCAGCACACCACCGACGCTGAAACTCCGGTCACCTTCTCAGGCGAGGCTCATCGGACTGGTTCAGTCATCACCATCACATAAATGAAAAAGGAGGACATGATCTGAAATAAAAAATGGCGTATAGCACGAATCTGACCTCAATTTTAAATCACTCCAAATATAAGATACGGGGAGTTGAATTTTGAGGTGTGTCAACTGAGTTGCTTCTATTTGACCTTAAAGCAACTCAATCTTCTTGCCTACATTGGTAGGACTTCAGACAACCAAATATCCAAGAGAATTGATGAGAATTGAGTGAGAATTAAAGAGAAGAAAATTTCTGGAAAATATCTTTAATGCTGTGCAGAACTTGATCTTGCTTACTTCAATCCTTGCTTGATCACACTCAGGGAACTTGAAGCTGTGGTTTGGCAATGGAATAAAGCTTTGGATCCTGGAGTTTTTGAATCTCCAAACAGTGAGATTCAAACTCAATTTTCAGATTGAAAATTCTCAGGTTTTCCATTGAATTGTGAGGGTTTGAAAAGAGGGGGCAAATCTGGCGCGCAAGGGATCCTTCAAATGAGCTCAGAGGGCATGTATTTATAGCATGAGGGAGTGATATTTGCACACTTGCATTTGCTTCCAAATTTGCCAATATCATGCACAAGCTTGCATGGGCATGTACAGGCCCATGAAACAATACATTTTGGTCCAAATTCAATTGTTCTAAAGTCTCAAAGAAGCTTGAATGGCAAGGCAATGTGAAACGGTGTTTTGGACATTTGATCTTTCCACTTGATGCATACCTATTAAGACCATGCACAACCCTAGCAAACCTTATCCAAAATGCATTAAATAGGACTATTTGGAAAGCTTAGATCAAGGGGAACAACTTTGATGTTGGACACTTTTCCATTTGGAACTTGGATCAAGGTGAATTTTGAGGTGGAAGTTTGGAAATTTCAACATGTTGAAAATTTTTCTAAGTGTCAAGTCATATACCTGAATGTTCCACCTTACTTAACTTTTCACGTGAGCTCCAAATAGGAAAAGTGTATTCATCAAAGTTGTAGATATTTCAAAGTCCTTCAAAACTGTCACCAATTTCATTTAATTTGGATTTATAATGATAGAGTTATGCATTTTTAAAGTTGAGGAAAATCACTTGTTCAATGGTATAGGTCAAAAATGACCTATAATGTATCCTCATATCACATGCTCATAAAATTTGAATTAGCTTTCACTCCAAACATAAAAGTTGAATTATACATCTTGAACTCGATTGTGCAACTTATAAATCTTTCATCTCATAAAAATTGAGCAAGTTATGGCCTTGGGAAATTGACTTTCAAATTAGGGTTTAGACAAAATGATCTATAATGTTTCAACACATAAAATGACTTTTCAAGCAAAATTAGATATAAACTTCAACATGAAAGTTGTTTGGAATGTCATTTAGAGTAACTTTGATCTCGGAATCATTTCCTTATGGTGAAAATTGTAGGAAATAGGGTCTAGGGAGACCCAATTTTGAGTAGATGAATTCATCTGGCCAGCCACCATCAACCAACTTGCTACCATGCAATTCTATTGATTTTTTAGGCTTATGGTAGATTATATATGCATAAGATGATGAACTTTGAAGTGTCCCTTGAGAAATTTGATCAATTGGCGAGGATTGTTGAATCTTGTTGAAAAAATGGCGTAGAGCATGAATCTGGCCTCAATTTTAACTCACTCCAAATATATAGAAAGATATGAGGAGTTGAATTTTGAGGTATGTTAATTGAGTTGCTTCGATTTGACCTCAAAGCAACTCAATCTTCTTGCCTACATTGGTAGGACTTCAGACAACCAAAGATCCAAGAGAATTGATGAGAATTGAGTGAGAATCGAAGAGAAGAAAATTTCTGGAAAATACTTTCATTGTTGTGCAGAACTTGATCTTGCTTGCTTCAATCCTTGCTTGATCACACTTAGGGAACTTGCAGCAGTGGTTTGCCAATGGAACAAAGCTTTGGATCCTGGAGTTTTTGAATCTCCAAAGAGTGAGATTCAAACTCAATTTTCAGATTGAAAATTCTCAGGTTTTCCTTTGAATTGTGAGGGTTTGAAAAGAGGGGGCAAAGCTGGCACGCAAGGGATCCTTCAAATGAGCTCAGAGGGCATGTATTTATAGCATGAGGGAGTGATATTTGCACACTTGCATTTGCTTCCAAATTTGGCAATGTCATGCACAAGCTTGCATGGGCGTATACAGGCCCATGAAGCAATCCATTTTGGTCCAAGTTCAATTGTTTTGAAGTCTCAAAGAAGCTTGAATGGCAAGGCAATGTGAAATGGTGTTTTGGACATTTGATTTTTCCACTTAATGCATACCTGTTAAGACCATGCACAACCCTTGCAAACCTTATCCAAAATGCATGAACTAGGACTATTTGGAAAGCTTAGATCAAGGGGAACAACTTTGATGTTGGACACTTTTCCATTTGGAACTTGGATCAAGGTGAATTTTAAGGTGGAAGTTTGGAAATTTCAACATGTTGAAAATTTTTCTAAGTGTCAAGTCATATACCTCAATGTTCCATCTTACTTAACTTTTCATGTGAGCTCCAAATAGGAAACGTGTATTCATCAAAGTTGTAGCTATTTCAAAGTCCTTCAAAATGGTCACCAATTTCATTTAATTTGGATTTATAATGATAGAGTTATGCATTTTTGAAGTTGAGGAAAATCACTTGTTCAATGGTATAGGTCAAAAATGACCTATAATGTATCCTCATATCACATGCTCATAAAATTTGAGTTAGCTTTCACTCCAAACATAAAAGTTGAATTATACATCTTGAATTTGATTGTGCAACTTATAAATCTTTCATCTCATAAAAATTGAGCAAGTTATGGCCTTGGGAAATTGACTTTCAAATTAGGGTTTAGACAAAATGACCTATAATGTTTCAACATATAAAATGACTTTTAAAGCAAATTTAGATATAAACTTCAACATGAAAGTTGTTTGTAATGTAATTTAGAGTAACTTTGATCTCGGAATCATTTCCATATGGTGAAAATTGTAGGAAATAGGGTCTAGGGAGACCCAGTTTTGATCAGATGAATTCATCTGGCCAACCACCATCAACCAAGTTGCTACCATGCAATTCTATTGACTTTTTAGGCTTATGGTAGATTATATATGCATAAGATGATGAACTTTGAACTGTCCCTTGACAAATTTGATCAATTGTTGAGGAATCTTGTTGAAGAAGTTACTCAAGATACCTAGACAAACTAGGGTTTCCAAGGCAAACCAACTCCAAACTCTTGAAGAATACTTGATCAAAATAACATGTAGAGATCATGAGGACTCATATATGATGCTTTGAGACTTTTTTGGATCAATCCTTAGTTATGCTCTTTGTAGCCATGAGGGTCTTAAACCCTAGATATGAACTTGATAGATCAAATGGGGGTCATGCCCTTCCTACAAAAGAGTTAGGCAAAGCAAAGACATATTTTTGGTATTTTGGTTAGTAAAATGATAATATACAAGCATGATACAATCACATAGTGTGTGGTGATCTCTCTCAAAACAAACCCAATGAAAACAAGGGGGAAGGAAGATGCCAAGGTATGATCCCAATGTTAATGCATATGATGAAATTGCATGAGGGATCTTAGGATCAAAATTGGGGTCTTACAGCTCCCCTGTTCTGACTTCATAACCAACATCTGGTTATAGTCATACAACTTCAAAAGATTGTCATTCATGGTAACTGAAAATCCTTTGTCAATTAATTGACCTACACTCATCAGATTTCTTTTCATGCCAGGAACATATCATACATTCTCAATCAATGATGATTTACCATTATTCAGAACTACTCTGACATTTCCCATAACTTTAGCATTAAGGTATTTATCATCAGCACATCTGATCTTGGTCCTCTTCCTAAAGTCAAAATCAACCAGCCATTTCTTATTTCACGTAAGATAATTTGAGCATCCAGTGTGATCAATGCATTTTGATGCACATTCTTCTACTATTCTACTTAGGAAACTCTATAATTTATTATATTATTTTTACTATTTTAGTGTGTTTTTTTATTTAAGTTTATTTTTGGCTTTATTTATTTTTGTACTTTATTTTCAGCATAAACAGTTATTTGATACTTTGTCACTATGCAGATAATAACTTGAGCTATAGAAGTCGGATTAACGCGTTTTAATATACGTTGGAAAGCTAAGAGAAAGAAATATAAGTTTTATGTTAAAGTCAAAAGCATATTCGGAATGAAGAATGATAGAATAATTCGTTGAAGTTCCAAACTTAATTTAAATAGTTAGTTTGAGCCGGTTTTTGTAATTTTCGGGTCGGATCTCATAAGGGCCCGAATTTCCCTTTTATTATATTAGGTATTTGACTTCTACATGAATCATATTCTGAATTTTGATGATAAAATATTGCTTAGAAGATTTCATGGAGAACTAAAGTTCATAAGGTTGATCTGCTGTAATCGGTTTCCGCCGATAGTTTGAGGTTTCCTAATTTTTAATCAAATGTCTTTTCCCTTTCAATATTTTGTTATATGTCTTGTATGCTTTATTCAATTTCTATAGAATATGTGTTGATTAATTTCGATTGATATATGTTCTATAATCGTGTGTTTAACCCGTTTGCTTAATTCATAATTTATTTGCTTAATTCAGAAATTAGGAACACATATCATATATTAGTATCAATGCACTTGTTATTGTTACTGTAGTCGAAAAGGGATTAGAACTCGTTTAGGGAATGAAAATTATCTTAACCAATGATAAGTTAGGAAACCAAAAGAGTAGATCAACTTATTTCATAATCACTTTTTATAATCAATTATTCTTAATCGAATCAAACCCCCCTATTTTTGTTTTCTTATTTGGTTAATTTACTAAGACCTCTTGCGATACGATACTCGAGTGTCGCTTCCCTAGATTACTGTTCTAGTTACTCGTTTTTGATCCGTGTGCGACAGCGCATCAAATTGGGGCTGTCGTCGGGGACTCTTGTAGATTTTAACAATTATTATAGTCATAGGTGTTGTGTTTCAGCGTTCTTGCCCCAACATTCTTGCGTTATGGACTTTTCATGTTTTAGTATTAAAAAAAATCTGTTTTTAAATAAAATTGTCTCAAATTATTCTGATTCTTTGTCGATTCACCGGAATTCCTTATTTTTCTGTTTTTTATGATTTTATTTCTGTTTTGGTAGTTCCAGAAAATTCTGAAAAAATTCTCAAAATTCTTAATTAACTTTATTAGATTAATTTTCATGTTTTTGTTTTTTTTCTTTTATTTTAATCGTTTTTTCTGTATTTCAATTGTTTTTGCTTAATAGGGATATTGTCGGTATTTTCCTATTTGTTGTTGCATTGCTGAATTAGTTATGTGGTTTTTCATTGTTTGTTGATTTTTTTCTTTTCTATTGAGTTTAACATGGATGACCAAAGAACTCTGAGAAAACTTGTTGCCCCTGATGTTAATTATAATGCTTTGTGTATTGAATATCATGTTGCTGATGTACCTTTCTAATTGAAATTTGGTTCAATAGCACATCTGATCTTGGTCCTCTTTCCAAAGTCAAAATCAACAAGCCATTTCTTATTTCACATAAGAGGATTTGAGTAGCCAGTGTTCATATACCACCAATCTTCCAAATATGTATCATCAGATTCAGAAGCCATCAATAACACAAATTCATCATCATAATCTCCTTTGGCTACATTTTCTTCTTTTGATTTCCTTTCCTTGTTTGACCAACAATCAATAGCACTGAACTTTCCTCTTGTCATACTTCTCCTTCTCCTTCTGAGCACTCTTCTTCCTTCCAGAAGTTGAGGTTTCTAAATTCTGAACACCATCAGATCTTTTCATGGCTTCTGACCAAGACTACTTCTAATATTTCTTACCAGAAGCTGATTTCAGAGCATGCTACTCTACCTCCATTTCAAAGTTTTTCTCAATGAAACGCAACTCGTATGTCTCTAGACTGCTTTGCAACTCCTCTATTCGCATGATGCTAAGATCCTTAGAATGTTCAATTGCTACAACAATGTAATAAAATTGAGGAGTAAGAGATCTAAGTACCTTCTCAATGATACTTTCTTCAGAGAGAGTTTCTCCACACGACTTCATCTCATTTGAGATCAAAATCGCTCTTAAGATGTAGTCAGGTACCTTATCATTACTCTTCATGTTAAGATTCACATACTGTTTACATAGAGGCTAAAGCTTCACCTTGTTCACTGATGCATCACCGCCGTAGCACCGTACCAGTGTGTCCCACGCCGCCTTCGTCGTCGTCAAATTAACGATTTTCTCAAACACGTTCACATCCACACATTGATGGATGTAGAACAACATCTTTTGATCCTTCTTCCTCAGATCATGATGAGCATTTCTCTACGCATCTGTTCCTTTTGCCGGAAGTGCAATCGAAATGTAATTATTATTGACAAGATTAAGAACATCTTGAGCACCAAACAACACACGCATCTGATTCTTTTACAATTCCGATTCAAATATTTAACACGATTTAAGAAACGAAATCAATCACACAACACCTCACCGTTCACTCGTGTTTTCCTGTGAATCTGAACTGAAGCTCTAGATACCAATTATTGGTGCATAAGATGAAAAAGATGAAGATAGAAGAAGAGAGAGATCGAATAACAAATTCTAACAATCTTCAACTATCAATTCCACTAACCGTTACACATAGAAATTGGTTGTACACACAATGCACTGCAATACTCAGTGGATACAACTGGTGATAGCTACAGTAATATATATACACAAATAATAATGCCACGTAGGGGAAATACTAAAATAATGAATTACCATTCAACACATTCACGTTCTAATTGGTTGGAGACGGTTTCACAGAGATCATTAATGTTTCATGTTGATTGATGTGTTGATAATGTTTTGATCATTATTACTTTATAAATAGACGATAAAGTTTCGTTTATAGACAAAATTGGGTTGATTTTTTCCTCGGATTTTTATGACCACCAAACTAATAGGTTATATTATATATATATATATATATATATATATATATATATATATATATATATATATATATATATAAAAAAATAAAATAAAATAAGAACATTTCTCCTCGGTGTATAAACCAGTCGAGGTAATAGATGACTTATATTGTAAAAAAAATGGTTAACGAAAAAAATTGAAAAGGAAGCAGTAACATGAATTATTTTCTTTTTCAATTTTTTATCATTGATCCATTTCTTTATAGGTTGCAATATCTTCTCAATTTTTTAATATCTTAAAATTTTTGGCTTTGAATATTATGTCAAGTTTCAAGCAAATTCATTTATTGGGTAAAGAACTTGGCATTAATATTCACATCAAATTTCAATATCTTATTTTGTAAGATGAATTGTAAGAGCAGAAAAATATTTTGTTTAAGGTTGGCAAAATTAATTTCTTCATTGCATGGATGTAACAACAACAATCTTGAAAGATTTTTTAATTAATTAAGGAACAAACTTTAAAATATTTGTTTGTCTTACAATTCATCCTAAAAAATGATGTTTATGGATTTAGAGTGACAACTGATGAGTTATATTAAGGGAAAAACAGAATGAATGAATACTTTTATAGAAAAAATTGGATGAAGGAATGATTTCCTCGGTTGGTAGACTAAACGAAAGAATATATGACTTAGTTTTTAAATAAAAAATAAAATAAAAAATAGCATTATTTTACAAGAAATAAAAATATAAATTGTAGTTTTTGGAATTTAAAATATATTCGTGAATTAGTTTCTTCATCGATAGCTAAGGCAATAGACTATTTATTTTTAATTAAAAATTAAAATAAAGAAAGAGTACCAAATTTATTAGATTTTATCTCTTTTTAATTAAAAATTAAAATAAAGAAAGAGTACCAAATTTATTAGATTTTATTTCGGTGAATTTTCATCCGAGGTAAAATATCATTCAAAATTTATTATTTGATGTAATGAATTGTATTGATCATAGAAATGTGAGGATCTAATATGATATTACGAGGGTATAGAAAGAGAGAGCCACCGTCAAACTTTTTATACTTTGGTGTGTGTTTAATAGATCTTTGGTTGTGTATTATAAATTGCTTAGTCAGGATGTTGTTTTTTTGTTATGCTATATTTTAGTTACCTAATTATAATGTTATTTTAGATATTTTATCCTATTTGTGACGAAACACATATAATATTTTTTATAAATATTCTGAATGTTGTATGATGTTTGTTTTGGAGGAATATACAAGATATTAGGAAAATATATTTATACAAATGTTATACATTATTTGTATTTTAAATTTTTTATATGAATGTTGTATGTTATATTTTGAATTGATACATAAGGTATTCTTTCAAAATATTTTAAGGATTAAAATGAATCTAAAATTAAGGAATCAAAATGAATCTATAAATATTTTTAAGAGATGAAAAATAAATTCAAAGGTAAAATCAAGGGACGTAATATGCTAACTTTTTGTTGAGGGTCCAAAATGATCTCTGATATTAAATAATAAGATCAATTTAGTGCAAAATAGAACATAAAAGGTATTTCACAATAGTCCCTTATACATCAATTCACTACGAACATCATTTCATTAAGGGTTAATAGTAGTTTTCCTTAGTGTGTTGGGTGGAGAAATGAATGTGAGTCATGCTTCAGTTCAAACACTAAAGGTGTTGTTTTTGTTCCTAAACAAAATGTTAAGGTAACTTTGATGGTGAGGATGAAGGATATTCAAGGCATGCTTGATACTGTTGGTGACCTATCTTTGCGGGTTTCACAACTTATTTTTGGTGTTGTTGCACTCTTTATTATATGGTTTTCACAAGTTTTGATTCACCATGGATCTTGACCATTCCATTGAGGATCCCTTCAAATCCAAAAAAATTCCATGCCTCATGCCCTTTAAACATCTCAAACCCTAATTCATTTGACCATGGTTCTTGATGAAACTTGTGGCTCAAGAAACCCTAGCTTGAGGATCCCTTGGATATTTACCTTGCTCATTTTTGGCCATCCAATCACCCTACCATTAATTAAACATCATTTCATGCCCATTACAATCAAAAGCAACCATTTAAACACCCACTCAATCCATGTTACAAGTGTTTGGTTCATACATGATTTTTCAACTTTCCATGATTTGATCCACCCACCAATTTGATCTAAAATCATTCCACAAAGGTACAAATTTCATTTACCACCACGGTATGATCATTTGAACTCAAAAAATCCATCATTGTGCCTTGTAAATCAAGAAATCACAAAATCACCAAATTAGGTCATGTTGGTTGGTCACATTTTGGCAAGAATGGCCTATGGGAAGTTCTAAAGACCATAATTTTCTCATTTTCAAGCTTTTTAAATTACACTTTGAGAAAAATGTCATAAATAACTTCCTCTACAACTTTGTTTCAATCTCCAAGACCAAATTCATTGAGGAAAGGGTTCCATTTTGCTATTGGTCAAGTTTGTTCAACATGCCCACCATGCCCTAAAATCATGTCATGACTACTACTTTGACACATTGCTATTTCCAAACAAAAAACCCTTTTGACCTGGTTATTTTTTTAATTCAATCAAGTTAATGGCAAGGAACAAATGACCCAAAATTGAGACAAAATGCATGAGCCAATTTTATTTGGCCTTGGTTCAAACATGAGTGGTCATCCTGATGTACAAGACAAACCAAGTCAAGATAGATTTTGCAATTCAATGCACGGAGTACTCAAACTCATTCCTTATGATTCCAATGGACCACAAACACTTTTCAAATGGTATTGTGTTAGTTTTAGAAGTCAACTTGGACATGGAAACCTCCCCAACCAGAAAATTCGATGCCATGTGCAAAAATCAGCTTTTGCCCAAAATGGAAAAAAGAAGATTCTGCAACAGACCAACTCATTGCCTTTGGTTGCTCCAAATCCATGCTAGGGATCAAAACCAACTTACCTCCAATGCACACAAGCACATAAGGTAGTCATTTTAGTGTTCCCTAAGTCAACACCAATCATGCTTCAAGTCACATTCCAATCTGAAGCAAACCTCCACAAACTCCCTCCAAAACCATCCACACACCTTCCCTATAAATAGGTGAAGGTATTCCACTTTTGAGCTACGCTGAAAATGTTCCCAAACTCACTCTGAACATTTGTGCTAAACCTCCATTAACAGAGTATCAGGTTTTCATTTCCAGAGCTTCTCAACCCCAAACAAATATCCAGAAACCTTCCCCATACATCACTCAAGCTTCCCAAACACCTAACTCCCCATCCCCAAGCCTCATCTGACCTAATCTATACCATCAGAAAACTCCCCCTGAGCTACTTCTGATCAGGTAGATTTCTCCACCCCCATCATCCAAACATGTAACCACTTGACTCGAAATTCATCTATGATCATTAACCCTAACCTTGTAGCTTTGATTACTCCATTTCCATCATTTAATTTTTAAATTAGGGCAAGGTTGTTCATCTGGTTCATGCATAAGAACTCCATACTCAGAGCCAATCAATGGCTCATGAGTATGGAGGTTAGTTTTTTTTATTGGGGAATATGATTCAATGGAAAAATCTGACTGAAAACACGTATTTTTAAGGTTTGATCTTTGGATAATTCGAGGATGAAGACGACACTGTGGTCGTTACCTCGCACATTTTTTTAAAATTCAAATCAATATTGTGTCCTGATGTGATTGGTTGTTGGGCGCGCGAATCTCATTTATTTTTCATTTTTATTGTTCATTTTGTTGATGCACTTTGATATCACAACCAGGCCTTTGGCCCAGTGGTTGAGGGGGTTGATCCCCCCATGACCCCAAGGTCAGGGGTTCAACCCCTAGCGTGTGCATCCTGACCATTTTGTTTTCACTTTGTGTCATTTTATTTATTTATTTTTCCATTTTATTTTCCACTTTGAGTTATTTTTTACTCACTTCATTTTTATTATTTTTCAAATATGTTGAACACAAACCCCCTTTATTTTTCTCTCTAGAATTTATTGTTGACTTGTTTTATTTCATTTGAGTTATTTTTTGAGTCTTGAACTCAAGGACTAATGAAATCTATTTAAGTTATGACATGTTTGGATTAGGGTTGATTAAAACCTTCCATACTTCAAACCTACCCTTGGATGATCAAGTGTTCATCCATGGTACTTTGAAGCATGGATATGTTGACCTTACTTCAAATAACTTGGCCATTTGACTTGTGGATGAAGTCTCATTTTGTTAACTTGGATTCATCTGATACATTTCTATTTCACTTGGTTTATACTAACCCACTAACCCTTTACTTACTTGGTTTATACTCATACACCAACCCTTTATTGACTTGTTAATATTATACCTTATTCATATAACTTGTTAATATCTCATTTTGTTCATATAACTTGTTAATATCTCACTTTGTTCAATATAACTTGCTAACTTAAACAAATTAATCAACATTTCAACTTTGGGTTGCATAGTCTTCTTTTTGTAAATCTATTTATAGATGTACTTGAGGTTGAACAACTTTCATTGTTACAAATTTATGGTAAGTTGATCCATTGATCATCTTCCATACTTTGTATCAGTGATAAGTTATCCATTGATGTGCCATATTTTGAATCTATTGACCTAAGGATAGGTAATCCTCAAATGTTTTCCATTTGTTCATAACCTTAACTTTGTTAACTTTGATCTTACTAACCTTTGATTATTACTAACCTTTGTTATTATTATCATTGTTATTATTCATTTTTATTTACTTTTATGTCATTTACATTTAAGTACTCATTATCATCATCATTGTACAAACTCATCATACACACTTTACTATTGTCTTTTATTGTTATCATTACATTTAAAAACAACAAAAACATGATAAAATTATAAGACCAAAAACAATCCATGGTACTTAACCAACTTGGACTTAGAGGATCCCATTTAGGATCTTTGCTTGGAGGCTTTTCCATTTCCTTTGTGATACTTTGTAAATACTTGGGTTTCATCTGTGCTTATATTCCGGTCTTAAGAATGGCATCATGGCACCATCTTAGGGGGATATGTTTGTAAGACCATTATCCTTTATTTAGCATATGTCACTTCTTTGCACACACAATGTTTTCTCTTGGGCTACCTTACAATGAGACCCTTTATTTTTCTTGTTGGTTACTTTACATTCATGTTACATAAGTCATTTTCCCAATCAAATAAACAAACCATTGATTCAATGTCAAACGACTTTTTCATAATCAAATTCAAAATACTTAATAACTACGATTAGTATTGTGCGCCACCAGACTTAAGTGATGGAGAATGAGTGAGAATGGAGCATTCCTACCATCACACTAATTATTTTGGACGCTTGGCTTGTTGTCTAGAATATTCACCCCCGCCCCTAGAATTTAGTGCAATCTATTCACAAACATTATTTTCATAAACCCTTGTTTAAGGTAAAATCAACACAACCTACAAAACCTAATTTTTGTGCCTTAGGACACCACTCCGAAAACCTTTTTTTCAAAGGTAAAATCAATCAAACCCACAAATATTTTCTACGTCGAACTACAGAGCTCTATTTTCTCATCCCTGAATGAGTGATACGTAGGCACAAAGACCACAATCCTTGGCGAGCACCATAATAACAAAACACAAACCCCTCTCTTTCACATATATTCTTTTGAAAATAAAACAATGACAAGATAAATACTCATATACGCAAACAACTTAAATCGTTCTCATGGAATACCATGGATGTGAGGAGTGCTAATACATTCCCCTTGCATAACCGACTCCTGAACCCTAATCTCGGTTGCAAGAACGATTCCTTATCATTTCCTAGCGCTTCCTGTGCGCTTATCTTTTGAGGGTTTTATCGACTATTTCCCCTCGTCTCTCCGATAGAGGCACACAAATAAAATTCGTTGCGACTCTTCTGATCTTTTTGTTCAAAGGTCCCGATTCTCGTTATCACGTGAAATCTCGGTGACACCGGGTAGGATCTAGAACTTGATTAGAAAGCATTCCTAACTTGAACTGTGATTGATCCGCTGTCGCACACGGGTCAAAAACGAGTTTAAAAGTGTAGTAAAACGGAAGCGGCACTCGAATATCGTATCACAAGGACTCTTGAATGTTATAACCAAACGAATGAAAATAAGGGGTTTTTTAAGGTTCAAAACTTAAATCGATGATTATTAAAGGTAAAACCAAAAATGATAAATAAGTTAATCTATTGTATCGATTTCCGACTTATCATCGATTCTTATAATTTCAATTCCCTAGCGGATTCAATCTCATTCAATTACAATACCCACTGACAAGCGCAAATTGGTATTATATGATGTATGATCCTAATTTCCGAATTAAGCAAACGGATTTAAGCAGACGCGAATTAAGCAAACGCGACTTAATCAAACACAATAACGAAAAAGCTACGCTAACATGATTATAGTTAAGGATCATACAAACAATCAAATTTAATCAACTTTATCCTATAAGAAACAATCGAATTAAGAGAACGAAATTAATCGAATTAAGCAAATGAGTTTATAGGAAGAATTGAAAAGAAATTGAAATTAAATTAAAATTAATAAAAACCTCAAAGTGGAATTCGAATACAACATATCAACTCTTTGGAAATTAGCTCTCCATGAAATCTTCTAAACAATATTGTATCATCAAAATTCAGAATTCGATTCATGTAGCAGTGAAAGACCTAATATAATAAAAGGGAAATTCGGGCCCTTATAGGATCTGGCCCGAAAATTACAAAAACTGACTCAAACTAACTATTTTAATTAAGTATGGAACTTCAACGAATTATTCGACTCTCCTTCGCTTAGAATCGGGTTTTAACTTCTACATGAAACTTGTAGTTCTTTCTCTTATCTTTCCAACGCATATTAGAATGCGTTAATCCGACTCCTATAGCCCAAATTATGATCTGCATAGTGATAAGATATCAAATAACTATTTATGCTGAAAATAAAATACGAAAATAAAATAAAGCCAAAAATAAACTTAAATATTAAAACACACTAAAATAGTAAAAATAATATAATAAACCATAGATTTTCCTAAATACAATAGTAGAAGAATGTGCATTAAAATGCACTGATCAAATTCCCCCACACTTGAACTTTTGCACTCCGAGCAAAATTACAATTTCAAAACAAAAGGAAAGAAAGCAGAGCATGCACTTCCAAAAGTTTTCAAGATACAAGGTATAAGCATAATTCTAAGTCTAAGCTTATGGTGTTAGTAAGCAACTTTTTGTGACATTCAAAGCAGATAGAAAAACAGATTACCAAAAAGTACATCAACAGCAGTAAGATCCTCACAGGATATAATTCACTCAGCTCTCAAGTGTTTAGATTAACTGTTTACACTCAAAGCACAACATGAAAATTAGTACTACCATAAGCTTGAAAGGACTCTAACATCCACAGTTGAAATACATGCACACAAAGATCAAAAGGACTTTTGTTTGGTTGTAACGTGACCAAGGTAAGGGTGAGATAAATCCTAAGGGGTACTAGGCTAAAATTCAAAGAGATAAAAGAGACTTGAAAGAACTGCGGAATTTTCTGAAACTATCAAAACAAAAAATAAATCATAAAAAATAGAAAAATAAGGAATTTCATATTTTTAGAACGACTTCCACTATTTAGTTTCTAAATAGAGGCTTTCGATCCTTGATTTTTTCCTAGTGAATCGACAAAGAATCAGAATAATCTGAGACGACTTTTTTAAAAATAGATTTTTTTTCCTAAACCGCAAAAAGACTCGTACAGAAAGTTAGGGCAAAAAAATGCTAAAAAAATAACACTTATGACTATAATAATGGTTAGACTATAATAATGGTTAGACTATAATAATGGTTAAAACCTATAAGAGTCCCCGGCAACGACGCTAACTTGATTCGTTGTCGCACACGGGTCAAAAACGAGTTTAAAAGTGTAGTAAAACAGAAGCGACACTCGAATATCGTATCACAAGGACTCTTGAATGTTATAACCAAACGAATGAAAAAAAAGGGTTTTTTTAAGGTTTAAAACTTAAATCGATGATTATTAAAGGTAAAATCAAAATTGATAAATAAGCTAATCTATTGTATCGATTTCCGACTTATCATCGATTCTTATAATTTCAATTCCCTAGCGGATTCAATTTCATTCGATTACAATACCCACTTACAAGCGCAAATTGGTATTATATGATGTATGATCCTAATTTCCGAATTAAGCAAACGGATTTAAGCATACGCGAATTAAGCAAACGCGACTTAATCAAACATGATAACGAAAAAGCTACGCTAACGTGATTATAGTTAAGGATCATACAAACAATCAAATTTAATCAACTCTATCCTATAAGAAACAATCGAATTAAGCAAACGAAAGTAATCGAATTAAGCAAACGAGTTTATAGGAAGAGATCAACTCTTTGGAAATTACCTCTCCAGGAAATCTTCTAAACAATATTATATCATCAAAATTCGATTCATGTAGCACTGAAAGACCTAATATAATAAAAGGGAAATTCGGGCCCTTATAGGATCCGGTCCAAAAATTACAAAAACTGGCTCAAACTAACTATTTTAATTAAGTATGGAACTTCAACGAATTATTCGACCCTCCTTCGCTTATAATCAGGTTTTGACTTCTACATGAAACTTGTAGTTCTGTCTCTTATCTTTCCAACGCATATTAGAATGCGTCAATCTGACTCCTATAGCCCAAGTTATGATCTGCATAGTGATAAGATATAAAATAACTATTTATGCTGAAAATAAAATACGAAAATAAAATAAAGCCAAAAATAAACTTAAATATTAAAACACACTAAAATAGTAAAAATCTCCGTACCTTATAACTCTTTTGCTTCTCAGCCTTAATCGAATAATAATAATAATAATAATAATAATAATAATAATAATAATAATAATAATAATAATAATAATAATAATAATAATAATAATAATAATAATAATAATAATAATAATAATAATAATAATGTGTGATCTCAATTTAGTTTCCTTTCTTCTCCTTTATTTTAGGTAACTTTACCCAATCTAGTTTAAACACATTCATGTGTCTAGCTATTATTATTACTAAATTAGTACTACTAAATAATTGCACCTTTAACAAATTATAATAAATGCAAATTTTGTCATTTTCAAAACGATTTAATGGTCATCATCTCATCTAGGAATGACAATGGACAATGTTTGGGTAGGGTATTATAGTACCCGTCCCCATACCCGGCAGTTGGAAAAAATCTCCCGTATCTTATAACTCTTTTGCTTCTCAGCCTTAATCGAATAATAATAATAATAATAATAATAATAATAATAATAATAATAATAATAATAATAATAATAATAAAATATAAAATAAAATAAAAAATAATAATAATAATAATAATAATAATAATAATAATAATAATAATAATAATAATAATAATAATAATAATAATAATAATGTGTGATCTCTATTTAGTTTCCTTTCTCCTCCTTTATTTTAGGTAACTTTACCCAATCTAGTTTAAACACATTCATGTGTCTAGCTATTATTATTACTGAATTAGTACTACTAAATAATTGCACTTTTAACAAATTATAATAAATGCAAATTTTGTCATTTTCAAAACGATTTAATGGTCATCATCTCATCCAGGGATGACAATGGACAATGTTTGGGTAGAGTACTATAGTACCCGTCCCCATACCCGCAGTTGGAAAAAATCTCCGTACCCGAACTCATACCCGTTTGGGTATCAACATTGACATCCGTATCCGTATGCTATGGGTATGTAAGTGTCCGTATCCGTTTTCCGTATTTTTAATAAAAATAAATATATCAAGTATAAAATATCCTATTATTTTATGTTTTTAAAAATATTAAAAAGTTTTTTATAAAATTTATTGTTGAATTATGAAATAAATAATCACTTATATTAAATATATAGTAGTTTAAAATTGATATATTCTTAAAAATAGATAGACATTTATTTTGATAAATTAATATACCTTAAAATATAAAAATATATAGTATGCGGGTATGAGGCGGAATGGGTACTAAGGTACCCCAAATCCGCACTCATCCCCGCTTATTTTAGTGGGTAATTACCCGAGCCCGTACTCATACCCATTTTTACGGATTTGTACCTGCCATTTATGGGTATCCATCAGGGATGGACCAAATTACCATCCCTAATCTCATCTTTTTTTGATTGAACATGGAATATGTAGCTCTCAATGCCATATTCACCTCTTTATTCTAAAAACAATAACAAGTAAAGTAAATATATTTCACTATATATTTACTTAATGTTGTAATCCTTATGTTTTTATTATGATTTTAAAGATGAAACTGCCATATCTTTTCTTTAAAAAATAATTAAGTTTTTATTTTTATATTTTTGCATGTAGTTAAATAAATTATCAATCTAATTATTATATTAACAAAAGATAAAATATTACTTTAATAATTTTAACAAATATAATTGAATTTTATAAAAGAATTAAAATTGAAAAAAAATCTAAGTTTATTAAAATATTATATCATGTTTAAATTTACTAATTCTTTGTGTTAATCAAATCAAATCAAGAGTACAATTGAGATTCAAATTGACCACTATATTATTAAGTTACTAGAAGAAAACTTGAGTTTTTAAGAATCAATTTATTAAGAAGATCCTTCTTTTATTTCATGAAGAGTTTTCTCATAAACTAGTGTCTTTAAAAAAAATTGTGGGCGAAAATAGTTTACGAAGAATTACTCTTTTTCAAAAACTCTTTTCTTCAAAACACTCTTTAAATTATAAAAAAAAGTTGGCACTGTTCGTTGCAAAATTATTTGAATGTTTAAAAATACGAAATGTTATTATATATTTTAAAATAAGAAATTCTATTTAATTCTAAAAAATAAAATGAAATTGTGGCAACAAATAAATTTAAATATGATTATTTTAAAATTTTATTTTAAAAAGCACCAAACTTTTAAATTTTAAAAAGTTGAAAATTGAAGGTTTCCCTAAAAAAATTAAAAAGCAAAAATATTTAAAAAAATCAATTTCTCAAAAAAAATAATAATAATTAAAACTGCGAAAAAATTTTGTAGAAAACCAGTTTCACAAAAAACCCTTTGAAACTAAAATGTTAAATTATATAAATATATAATTAAAAACAATAATAAATAATATAAAATATATAGAAAAAAGTTATATATATAAAAGAAAATTAGTTTTATATAAAAAATGTAACGAAACTTAAATATATAGATAAATTTATTAAAAAACTATTATATATATATATATATATATATATATATATATATATATATATATATATATATATATATATATATATATATATATATATATATATATAATATATATATATATATATATATATATATATATATATGATGCATTGATAGTTATTATGATCACATAGATCATATAAATGCCTCTAAAGACGAAATGAAAACTATGAAATTATCTATATCATATCTATAAAATTTAACTTCACCGATATTATTTTTTTTTACCAAGTTAATACACAATTAGTCACCAGATCCAAATGAGATATTAATATGAACCGGAAAAATTATCTAAATCATATCTATAAAATTTAACTTCACTTATAGAACAGACATTATTTTTTCTTTACCACGTTAATACACAATTAATCACTAAATCCCAATGAGATATTAATATGAACCGAAAAATACCATCCAAAAAAATTGCTCTATATCAAATCATGTGACCAATAACTAATCAATGATGTATTATCTCAATTTAATCTCCTTTATTCTCCTTCATTTTAATATACACTTATTGAATATAGATCTCTATGTATACATAAACACTTCCCTCGACTCTTGTCCACTTCATTTCTTATCTTCTTTCACTAACCAATAATAACAACTATCACTATTATTCATTATCATGACCTCAAACACCACACCACTCCTTCCATGGAAGGTTCGCTTCACCATGTCTATCATCTCTTTCCTTATCTCCGTTTCTCGTCGCTCCAACGACACTGTCAATCGTCGTCTATTCAACTTTTTTGATAGAAAAATCTCTCCTAACCCTAACTTCAAAGACGGAGTTTATTCCTCTGACGTCATCGTGGACCCCATGCGTAATCTCTGGTTTCGTCTTTTTATCCCTTCCTCAAACTCTTTCTCTGACGTACCTCTCCCGGTCTTTGTATTTTTTCACGGTGGCGGTTTTGCAATGTGTTCTCCATCTTCTATCATATACAACAATGTATGTCGTTTATTCTGTCGTTCATTTTCCGCAATTATTGTATCGGTTAATTATCGTCTTTCCCCTGAGCATCGTTTTCCATCTCAATACAATGATGGTTTGGAAATCCTTAAATTCCTCGATCAAAATAACAATGTTTTAGGAAAATCTGCTGACATTAGTAAATGTTTTTTGTCTGGTGATAGTGCGGGTGGAAATTTAGCCCATCATGTTGCAGTTCGGATTCCCTTAGAAAAGTTTCAAAATTTGAAAGTTATCGGTTTAGTTTCAATACAACCGTTTTTTGGAGGTGAGGAAAGAACCGAATCCGAGACCCAGTTCAAACGGGCACCTGGTGTTTCAATGGACAAAACTGATTGGTATTGGAAGATGTTTTTACCAGATGGGTTAACCCGTGACCATGAAGTAGTTAATGTTAGTGGGCCTAATGCAATGGATATTTCGAATGTGGATTATCCGGATACCCTTTTGTGTGTTGGAGGGTTAGACCCGTTACTGGATTGGCAAAAGAGATATTATAAATGGTTGATAAAATCTGGAAAAGAAGTGGAATTAATTGAATTTACAAATATGATTCATGCTTTTTATTACTTTTCCGATTTACCAGAAACGTCACATTTTATTTCTAAAGTTAAGGATTTTATAACTAGGCAAATGGCTAATGTCAGTTAAAGGGTTTAAGTAATTTGGAATAAAAATAATCTTCAATTATGTTGTTTAAAAAGTGTATGTTTGCTAGAGAAATTGTCTGAAAGCTAGAGAAATATGTAATATGTTTAGATATTCCACATGGGGATCACTTTATGCAAATGATATGCTATATTTATAATTATAATAATATGTTATTTGTGTGATTGGTGTCAAAAATATATCAATTAGGAGATTTCTCATTATGTTTAAGTAATTTTCACAAATCTTATAAAAACTTAAAATTACTGTCGAACGTATCTCTATTTTTTAATTGGTTTTGATTTTTTGAAATGTGAAAAGGTGTAAAAACTTTATCACTCTCGAAGATGACTTCAAGAGGTTAAGTAACATACTCCAAATATTATCTTTTGAATGGTAACGTTTTATACATTATTAGTTTTTAGAATTCTTTCACTCATAACTTTATATCATATTTACTGAACATGTGATTCCACGCGTAAGGTAAGATAGAGATGAATTGGTTTAAACCATTTTTAAAGACATTAAAAAAATCAGAAGGAAGAACAAAATCAGAATTTAAAAATATTTTAAAAGAAAACAATTGGATATGGAGCGGAAGAACAAAATAAAAATAAAAAGTTGAAAGTAAAATAGTTAAGGGAAAGATGGGTTATCATGAATGAGAAGCATTCATATTTGGTCAAATACTCACTTAAAGATCAAAGACTGACCCAAACAACGGAGAGAGATACCACATATTCATCAAAAACCTTAAGGTGATAGGCGCATGGATCATCTTACTTATAAAGTGCTCAACCTACACTTTTCCAAGCAATATGTGAATAGAACTCACACTTGTTTCTCAACACAACTCACATTTATTTCTCAACAATCTTCCCCTTTAGTGTGAGTCCATCCATTATGCCCCCCTCAAGCGGAAGCTCTTTCATTCACATGAGTGTACTGCCATTGAGAGACACCTTTATCTCATCATGGGAACTTCGACGGAACACATCGTCTGACCATCATGTCCGGAAGACTTTCGACACAAGGAATTGGTCTCTTACTTGAACCATCGGCTTTGATACCACTGATGGGTCATCATGAGAGGGTATTAGATTTAATTATTAGATTTAATTCATATTTAAGTTTGTTAGATATTAGATTTAAATATTAGATTTGATTCATATTTAAGTTTGTTAGATATTAGATTTAAATATTAGATTTGATTCATATTTAAGTTTGTTAGAGGCTTATAAATAGGGTGTCAATCATTGTAACTTTTAATCCTTTTTGTAGCCGTCATTCTCTAATAGAATATTTCCATTCTTTCTTTATTCTACCTTTGCACCAACAATTGGTATCTAGAGCTCCGGTTCAGATTCATTGGGAAACACGGGAAACACGAGTGAACGTGAGGTCTTGTGTGTTTGATTTTGATTCTTAGATTCGTGTTGAATCTTGAACAAAATCTGATCAGAATTTTAATTCTGTGGGTTGGGAAACACTGTGTGAGAAATCTGAGTGTATTGTGCAAGGTAGAAAGATGAACGGAAACGGCAACATGAACACCAAACTTCCAGTATTTGACGGTAAAAACTGGAATCGTTGGATGATCCAAATGCGTGTACTATTCGGTGCTCAAGATGTTCTAGATCTTGTCACTGATGGTTATGTTCCGGTAGCAGCAGATGCGACAGATGAACAGAAAAACACGCAGAAGGAAGTAAGGAAGAAGGATCAGAAAGCATTGTTCTTCATTCATCAATGTGTTGATGTAAATGTGTTTGAGAAGATTGCAGATTCAACGACAGCAAAGGCTGCGTGGGACACACTGGTTAGATGTTATGGTGGTGACGCAT
Source organism: Lathyrus oleraceus (assembly GCF_024323335.1). NCBI lineage: Eukaryota > Viridiplantae > Streptophyta > Magnoliopsida > Fabales > Fabaceae > Lathyrus > Lathyrus oleraceus. Next base: position 298,201,050 of record NC_066579.1, read on the forward strand.
CAGTGAAGAAGGTGAAGCTTCAGTCCTTGAGAAAGCAATATGAGAATCTCAACATGAAGAATAATGAGAAAGTTTCTGAATACATCTCCAGAGTGATTCTGATCACTAATGAGATGAAAGCGTGTGGAGAAACTCTTTCTGAAGAAACAATCATGGAGAAGGTATTGAGATCCCTTACCTCTCAATTTGATTACATTGTGGTAGCAATAGAACATTCCAAAGATCTGAGCACCATGAGAATTGAAGAGCTGCAGAGCAGTCTAGAAGCGCAAGAGTTGCGTTTGACTGAAAGAACTTCTGAAAGGGAAGTAGAGCAGCAGGCTCTGAAAGCAACTTCTGATAGGAGGTATCAGAAGCAGTCAGAAGCCAGGAGAAGATCTGATGGTGGTCAGAAGTCAGAAAGCTCAACCTCTGATAGACAAAAGAATGCTCAGAAGGGAAAAGAGAAGTATGACAAGAAAAAAATCCAATGTTACTGCTGTAAGAAGTTTGGTCACTTTGCTAGAGACTGTTGGTCAAACAAGGAGAGAAAATCAGAAGAAGCAAATATAGCCAGAAGTTCTGATGACGAATCTGTGCTATTAATGGCCTCTGAATCTGGTGATATGGATCTGATAGACTGGTGGTATATGGACACTGGCTGCTCAAATCATCTTACTGGAAACAAGAAATGGCTGGTTGACTTTGACTCTGAAAAGAGGACAAAGATCAGATGTGCTGATGACAAATACCTTAATGCAGAAGGTATGGGAAATGTCAGAGTGACTCTGAACAATGGGAAAACAGCATTGATTCAGAACGTGTGGTATGTACCTGGCATCAGAAGCAATCTGATGAGTGTGGGACAATTAATTGAGAAAGGTTTTTCAGTTACCATGAAAGACAATCTTCTGAAGTTGTATGACTGCAATCAGAAGTTGATTATGGAGTCAGAACAGGGAAGGAATAGAACATTCAAGGTGAATGTCAGAACTGCAGACTCAGAATGTCTTAGTGCAACAAGTGCTGAGAAGGAGAGTGAGCTGTGGCACAGAAGATTTGGTCATTTGAATTTCAGAAGCTTAAAACATCTGAATTCAAAGAAGTTGGTACATGGAATTCCTGCAATTAAGAAGCCTGAAAAGTCATGCAAAGTTTGCATGGAAGGAAAACAACCACGATTGCCATTTGCGTCAGAAACTGCTCCAAGAGCAAAACATGCCTTGGGAGTTGTACATTCTGATGTGTGTGGTCCATTTCCAGTAGCATCGATTGGAGGGAATAAATACTTTGTGTTATTTGTTGATGAATTCACAAGAATGACATGGGTATCCCTTATTAAGTTTAAACACGAGGTGTTTGATGAATTCAAGAAGTTCAGAATGAAGGCTGAGAATCAGAGTGGTCAGAAGTTGAAGATTCTTAGAACTGACGGTGGAGGTGAGTATAACTCCAAAGAATTCCAGAAGTTCTGTGAGGAGAATGGAATTGAGCATGAGGTTACTGCTCCTTATACCCCTCAACACAATGGTCTTGCTGAAAGAAGAAACCGAACTTTGCTTGATATGGTGAGAAGCATGCTAAAGGAGAAGAAACTTCCTCAGAAGCTCTGGGGAGAAGCTGTTGCCACCGCAACGTATGTACTCAACCGATGTCCTACGAAGAAGTTGAAGGAAATAGTTCCAATACAGAAGTGGACTGGAGATAAGCAAAGTGTTAGTCATCTGAAGGTGTTTGGTTCTGTTTGCTATAAACATGTTCCAGAAGCCAGAAGACAGAAGCTGGATGATAGAAGCAAAGTGATGATTCTGATAGGGTACCACAGTACAGGTGCATACAAGCTCTATTGTCCAGAAACCAATAAAATTGAATTCAGCAGAGATGTGATTGTGAAGGAATCAGAAGTTTGGAATTGGGATAAGTCTCAATCTGACTCTGATGTTAGAACCTCTGAAGAAAGGTCAGAGTTCAGAATTTCTGAGGCTGGAGTAAACTCTGATATTGATTCTGATTCTGATAGTGATTCTGACTCTGGAGAAGACTCAGAAGATGAAAGTGACTCTGATGATCCAGACTCTGATGACCCAGACTCTGATGGTAATCCAGATTCTGGTGGCAATTCAGACTCTGGAAATATGCCAGACCCTGAAGATGGTCAAAGCTCTGGAGGAAGTCAACCATCTGAAGCTAGAAACTCTGAAGCTCAAGACTCTGAACAAGTTCAGAGACCACAAAGAATCAGAAACATCCCCAGAAGATATGCAGAATTTGACATGCTGAAAGACACTGAAGTAGACTCTGAAGGAGAAGTTATTCAGTGTGCCATGTTAGTAGACTCTGAACCCATAAGTACAGAAGAGGCTCTTAAGCAGAAGCTCTGGCTGAAGGCCATGAAAGAAGAACTTGATGCTATAGAGAGAAACAAGACTGGAAGTTCTGAACAAGAGATAGCCAAGTTCAAGAAAGTTCTGATGAATGAATTCGAAATGACTGATCTAGGCAAAATGACATACTTTCTAGGGATGGAGTTCAGATACTCTGAGAAAGGTATTATTTTGCATCAGCTCAAGTATGAATTAGAACTTCTGAAGAGATTTGATCTGAAGAATTGTAAGATTGCTTTTACTGCATGCCAAGCTGTGTGGATTCTGAATCTATTGCAGGATCTGAAGATTAAAGTAAACAAACCTCTGAAGCTGATGATTGACAACAAGTCTGCAAACAATCTTGCCAGAAACCCAGTGTTGCATGGGAGAAGCAAGCACATTGAGACCAAGTATCATTTTCTGAGACATCAAGTTCAGAGGGGAGTGTTAGAAGTTGTACACTGCAGCACTCAGAAGCAGTTGGCAGATGTTCTGACGAAAGCTATCAAGACTGATCAATTTCTCAGATTAAGGGATGGAATTGGTGTTACAAGTTTTGATGGAATATGAATTAAGGGATGGTATTAGATTTAATTATTAGATTTAATTCATATTTAAGTTTGTTAGATATTAGATTTAAATATTAGATTTGATTCATATTTAAGTTTGTTAGATATTAGATTTAAATATTAGATTTGATTCATATTTAAGTTTGTTAGAGGCTTATAAATAGGGTGTCAATCATTGTAACTTTTAATCCTTTTTGTAGCCGTCATTCTCTAATAGAATATTTCCATTCTTTCTTTATTCTACCTTTGCACCAACAGAGGGAAGCATTCGCATTGGGTCAAACATTCACCCAAACAAGTGAGAGAGACACCACATATTCACCCAAAATCTTAAGATGATAGGTGTATGGGTCCTCTTACTTATAAAGTGTTCAACCTCCACTTTTCTAAGCAATGTGGGAATTAGAACTCACATTTGTTTCTCAATACAACTCACATTTGTTTCTCAACAAGATAACACCGGAGATTTATAGAGGCTCGGTCCAAAGGAAGTGACATACTTCTCTCCCTAAGAATTAATCTTGAGAGTATCAAATAATGTTTGAGAGCTTTTAGAAGGTTAAGCTCACGAACCCCCTTATACCAAGAAAAGTGAAGTTTTAGGTTTACTTTCAATCAAACAGCGAATAGTGGAATGAAGCAGTTATTCTTCACGTCAAATACGAACAAAGCTTCGAGCAGTTAGTCTCTCATCCAAACAAATATTTTGTACAGACTTATTTCGAATCAAGGTGGAGTTTAGAATTGGTTATCCTCTTAACTGAACTGAGGTTTTATACTGGGTTGACCACAAGCCGAACTGAGATTTTACACCAAAAATATCTTGAACCAACTAAATTTTTATACCAAATTGAGCTCAATATCTAATGTGAAGATTTTTCTCTGGTTATTCTTCACAAACTCAAAAGAAGAGATTTTCTTTAAGTGGCGAAGCTCACGAACTAAATGGAGACTTAACACTGATTCTCCAAAAAGAGATTTTAACAGGTTTAGTGATCGGTGTATTTGCAAGTGCACGAATCGCGTCAAAGTAATATAAAAGAATATCGATCCCACATAGACCAAATCGGCAATCTATCGATTGCTATCATTACGATGTTTATCTAAGGCGGTATATAAAGAGATATTGATGTTGCAAAATAATGGTAAATAATAAATGCAGTGCAGATAAAGACAGGTTTGAATGTATATCACGTCAGTTAAGTGATGTTTCGATTGTCTAAATAGAACTACTTATGAGACAATATTTTCTACTCTGAAAAGAATCCATTTAACATGAATTGTCGTTTTCGCGTATTCAGAACCGAGTTTACCCTTAAATTATGGCCTTTTTTGTCACTTATAAAAGGTGCGCAGAACGCTAAAGTAGTAAACTTATTTTTAAGAAATAAGACTCGTAAACTTAGTTGAAAAGTGATCTTGATTTGGAAAGTTTTACCCAAGGAGTTTCCTGATTTTAAATCTATCAACGCGTCCGAAAATAGTTTCAAAAATCGTTTTTCCTTATAGTGATAAAAATTCCTAGTTAACTAAGCCAGGATGCTTTCGCACTCCTTGAATAGTTAAAACTAACCAAGTTTGTTTCAGAAAACTCAAGTTAAAAATCAAAACAACCTTTAAAGTATTTCTACAGATTCAATATGTGAAACATCTCTTTAACCGTGATCCTTACATTTCAACCTTTAAAAGATTTAGCCAGACATAGCAATACCAACAAACACAATGATATTGATCATGATGAAAAGTTGTTTTAGAATGTGAGGCGTAAAGAACGAGTAATGCGTGTAAAATAAAGCGTAGGCAGAAAGTAAATAAAATAAATCGATAGACAGAAAGTAAATAAAATAAAGCGTGGACAGAAAGTAAATAAAGTAAAGGGTAGACAGAAAGTAAATAAAGTAAAGCATAGACAGAAAGTAAATAAAGTAAAGCGTAGACAGAAAGTAAATAAAATAAAGCGAGACAAGTAAATAAATAAAAGCGATAAAATAAGAACCTGCTCCAAACGGAGGCTTTAAATCTGGTACAAGGAAAATAAACCTCTGGCTCTGAAGATAAAGACGACAGCAACTCGAAGTGACCCAACTCAATCTCACTAAGGTGCGATAATCCCCCAATGTGACGGATTACCGCTTTACAGATGAAGAATATAGTCTTAGTGTTGTAAACTAAGTTGGATCATTTGAAAATGAAATGGAACGAACTCTTTATAGAGGATTTCAGCAGCTTGCAAAGACCATGGTGTCCTCCAACTTTTCCTTAATGGGAACGTGATTTGCAAAGGTGGCGTCCGCCATCCTTTCATGGCGCCCGCCATGTGTGGAAATGGGAAAGATCATGGGAACATGGCGGTTACCTCCTGGTTGAGGGTTGATGAGTCATGGCTTCTCCTATAGCGGCCTCCATGTGCAACGTCATGTGTACAATATTCGCCGAAAAACCCTAATTTTAGGTCTTTTTGGTTCGTTTCTTCTAAAAAGGTCCTGAAAGAGGTAAATATCTGAAAACAATATAAAAGAGAGCATGATACAAACAAAATGATAATAAAGTCCTAATAAACATGTGAAATCCGAGTCAAAAACACGGTGTGAATCAGTGTGATCATTTAGCTCCAAACCCAAATAAACACTTCCTAAGGAAGAATAATTCACTCAAGAGAAAAAGAAATCTTGGTGAATTTACAATAATAACCCTTCCAGAAAAACTTTCTCACTTAGAAACAAGAATTTTTTCTGAAAGTGCTATGACTAAAATTATGCGAGAGAACTTAAAAATATTTTAGAGAATGAGAGGGAAGAAGGTGAGATATCTCATGCTGCTGGATGAAAAAAAATGAAGGGGAAGACCTCTATTTATAGGCCAAAGGATGGTTCAAAAATGGAAAAAATCAATGGGCAAAATTGATTACCTAATCGATTAGGTCCTAAGTTTAATGGATTAGCTACCATAAATAATCGATTATTTAAGCCCAATTTATAATATTTTTATAGGGATCCATTATCATAGTCGATTATAAAATCGTTTTCCCCTATCTAACCGATTAGGTACTTGGTTTAACCGATTAGACAATTCAAAAACTTTCCCAAATGAATCTGACTGACTCTAATTCATTTAGCTAGCCTCCAATACATTTTTTTGGTGATTTTCTTTGAAAGATGGAGGCTTGAAAGTTAGTTTTAGTGAGTGTGTGGATGTCCATACTAATTTATAAAAAAACTCTTATGTTTTTACAAAACACTGATAACTCAAACATGGTCAGGCGAGCTTTCACACTTCCTCTCTTTCACAATCTGAAGCTTCAAGTCTGTTGCCGGATACCCCAATCAAATAAATATTTTACATGAATCTTCTTATGGATGAGGCTTGAGATATCTTCAAGTCAGATGTCATCATCACATAATTTCACTAGCGATCATCAAACCCTAAATCTTCAGATTCATTGAGGAAAAGCTTGGCGAAATATCTTGTGCATCTTTGACCGCTTGGTTCAGTTTTAACACTAGCTTGTCTTTAAGTTTTATTGTCATCAAAGTCAATATAAAGGTTGTTATATATTTAGGAGTTGTCATCATCAAAACAATGATGTTATTGGGGCTATATATACTTGCTTATCTATGAGCTTTGATCACTTTCTTATTGAACCTGCAAGCACATAGTTCCACAATATTTCATAAACCCTCCCAAAAGAACCCTTTTTATTCCAATATTGTATTTGGTAACATAATTAATACATATTTTGACATTATAAACCTCAGAATTATATTAAATTACTAGTAATGTATATTTTTATCTCTTCCCGATGATTCATGATTTTTTTTTCTTTGTAAAAATTGTGTGAAAGATATATTCCGGAATATTTTTAAATTTATTTTGGATTATAACTTCTAAACCAATGGAATGTCTACTTGAATTTGTTCACTTTCAATGGTTGTGGGTATGATCTACCCTAATATTTTCAATATAGTTAATACACTAGAGGATGGTGTGTCGAGAAGCCCTAAACCCGATGTTGCATACATGGATGTTAGAAAAAGAATTTACCACTAAACATGAGTTTAAGTTATGTGATCATATGTGTCACACCCTAAATTTTACCCAAAGTTTTTCACCTGCATCAGCATAGCATAAGTCAATCCTTTTTGTCGTGTATTTCATCAGTTAAAAACATTCATCAAGGTTTAGATGAAAATCAGGAGTTCTGGCATTTTATCTGATCTCGATGACATTTCATTCAGTCATATGATCGATTGAGAAGTCGAAAGACTTGATTTCTCAATCTTAGTGCATCGTTTATTTCCATTGAGAAGGTGACAATCAAGAGTATTCAGAAGGTGACAATCTTAGAGGTTCAGAAGGTGACAATCAAGAGTATTATCGTCATCTGGATCTTTGCAAAGTTTTGTTTGTGATTGAGAATCAGAAGTAAATGGTCCAAGAGTGATCCATTTGCATCTGATTATTTGTTCACGGTTATTCAGTAAGCAATTCAGTTCATTTACAGGACGTTTTCATTTTTATACTTGTCATAGCATTCATTTCATTCCTCATAATGTTTAAAATATCAGTCAGATAGATTTTTCGGATCTACAGACAGACCAGTCGAATCATTTCTCAATTGTATGTCAAATTAGCGGGCGAAAAAATGTCAAAATTGAATTTGCAGACACCAGTTTTCTTAATCTACATTCCACGTAGTTTAATCTGGTATGTTTGTTTTAAATTTTATGATTATTAATTCAGTCGCATTTTAATCAGTCTGGGCCTTTTTACTGATCATTTTTTATTTCAAAATTTGATCAAAACCTGTTTGTTTCCGAGAAATTTATTTCGCGCTAATCATCTTGGCGCATTTAGTTTATTTTTTCGGGTATTTTTTAGCTCGATTTTTATTTATGTTTTATCCAATTTTTTTATTTCTTTGCCAAAATATTCATAATAATTAATTAGATTTTTCTATGTTTTCGTTTCGACTTTTTTCAATTAATTAGGTCTTGTTTAATCTTCTTTTTTTTAATTTTTTTCATCTTCATTTTTTTAAAATGTTACTACTACATAGTAGTACAAATGAGTGTTGTTAAAAGAGTATACGTAGAACCATGAAAAAATTGACATGTGGCGCATGATTTATGGAGAAGCAAGTCCACCTTATTTCTTTCCAGTTTTCGGAAAACACTTAAGAGGAGAAATCAAGTTTTTTTTTCTTCATTATGTCTTCTTTTCTTCAATAACATGAACACAAAAGTTTCATAACTCACCACTTTACTACCTTTTACATCACCATTCCATCATCTCTCACCACCCTCGTCTTGTTAACTTATATCCATTTCACATTTTATTCATGATAAATACTTGCTTCTCACAAACTACATCACGGTACACTCCCTCTCTTGGTTCTCCTTACTACTGTTCATTCACCCTGATCTTCAAACCAACTTAAACTCCTCCAAACAACCTCCAACTGAAACAACCCTTCATAACTCGTGAACAAACACGACCACGGCACCGGTCCCTTTGCAACCGTCGTACAAACCATCAAAACCGCTTCTTTTAGTTTAAACCGAGCATCATCGTCATCGTAGCACCACACTTATTATTATTATTATTATTATTATTATTATTATTATTATTATTATTATTATTATTATTATTATTAATATTATTATTATTATTATTTTATTATCATAATTATTATTTTATGATTTAATTAATAATCATCATATATTATTACTATATATATTATCATTATTATTATATTTATTCATTTATTATTTTTATCATAATTAGTATTATTGTTGTTTAATTATTTATTAATATTGATTATTAATATTGTTATTGATTATTGTTAGTTTTATTATTATTATTGTTGATTAATTATTCTTCAATTATTATTATCATTGTTAATATTAGTTATTCTTATTTCTTTATTATTATTATTATTAGTGTTATTAATATTTAATATTTTTGTTTGTTTATTATTATTTATTGTTATTATTGTTATTAATTATTTATTATTTTTTCTTATTATTGTTATTTACTAATATTGTTGTTAACTATCATTACGTTTTATTATTATTAATGTTAATTATTATTACTGTAGCTAATTATTAATTTTTGATATTGCTAATCATTATATATAAATTTTTATTTATTATTATTGTTTTTATTTATTATTGATTTAAGTTGTTTATCATTATTGTTATATTTATTTATTGATTAATTACTTATTTGTTTTTAATCATTAAATAAAAAAAAATTATTGACCCGTCCGTTTTTCACATATGCATAGCAATCTTAAAGTTAAAAATTCAATTTAACTTCAGAAATTGTTTACATGCATAGAGTCTTCTTGACAGGTCTCAGGTAAGATGATTCCTACATGAATCGTTTTACAATTACTTAACATAGCGCTAAATTTTGTAGTTCAATTTTTGATTTTTACTTCGAGTCCCTTGGCTTTCTCTTGGGCCTTCTTACAACGAGATTCTTTTATTTCTTCAATTGTCTTTCAAATCATTTAATTATTATTTCATATCCCCATTCAATAAATTATACCCCCATTCTCAAAATATGTAATAAATTTACCGCTTCCATTTACTTTATTGTATCAGTTGATTGTTAATTTAAAGATTAAAATCAACTTTTTTCAGAAAAAGAACAAAAACAAATACTCGATCCAACGTCGAGCAATTTTAAAAAAAAATTAGAACCATTTTCATATCCACTTCTCCATCATTTTCAAAACTTTTAAATCATTTCATTCGATTTTCAGTTCAAATGCAAATATTAAAACTTCGATCCAACGTCGAGTGCCTTTTCCCTAATCAAATATTAAAAAAATCAATCATACTTAGACACTATTTTAAAAAAAGGTGAAAAAGGAGATGGACTTGAGCCTTCGATTCCTCTTCTCAATTACTTGGATACGAGTAGCTTTACTCGGCCATTCAAGCAATTGTCATATGTTAAAAAACTTCTAAACCCCTGCCACATCCAAACTCTTTTCATAATCAAACTTAAGTCAAACTCATTTTCGTAATAAACTTGGACGAAAAAAGAGGTGATCTGGAGCCTTTTATTTCCTTCCCCGAGTACTTGGATACGAGTAGCCTTACTCGAACATTCAAGTATTTATCGTCTGTCCAAAATACATTAACCATATTTAAATCCTTTTTCAATTAAGGATGAAAAGGGAGATGGTCTAGAGCCTTCTATTCCTCTTCTCGAGTAATTGGATACAAGTAGCCTTACTCGGCTATTCGAGTAATCGTCATCCAACAAAATACTCAACCAATCAAATTTTTTTCCGCCCTTGTGTGACCCCGAAAACATTTTCAGAAAAAGAGTATGCAACGTCCATTTTGATGTGAAACAAACAAAGACTTCAGCCTCCAAGAGCGAGCAGCAAGTAAAGGTTTAATCGCTCAAATGTGATCCAAGCAGCACTTTCTTTAAAATTAATCCATCCAATAGTTCTCTTTGGGTAGAACGACGTATGCCTTGAGTTCTTCATAGCACCTGGAGATACGTAGAGCAGGATTACGAAATCTTGTCAGACACATTAATATTAAAAACCCTAAGTCTTTCCTCTCTTTATTTCTTTTTCTCACTCAGTAAGTAGAAGATAACAATTAACGTTAGCTAACACTCTATCTCAAATCTAACTAAATGGTTCCCATTGAATAAAACGGATGTGAAGGATGTTAATACCTTCCCCTTGCATAACCGACTCCCGAACCCGAATTTGATTGTTGTCGTACCCCAAAATTTGCCCTCTCCTTTTCACTTATCATCTGACCCATGACTTGAGATTCATCTGCATTCATTTGTGTTAACACTTGTTCAAGGCCCTTGTTCTATGATTAAGGCTCATGTTTCATTAATATTGTACATTACATTTCCTAGCTAAGTTGACTTCTTGTCGGACGTTGACTTCTTTGTCAACCAGTTGAAAAAAATCAACCGACCGATCATTAATATCGATTCTAATCTAATCTATGTTATGCCTTGTTAAGTCATCTCACCCATCAGGCATTTTACATTGCATTCGTTTCCATTTGCATCCATGCATTTAAGTCCCCAAGTTTAATTAGCTTACATATTTTACCTTCATGATAAACAATTACTTATTTTTAGCACACGCGAGTTAACCGACATTTGTACTTGTTAACCAATTTTGATGTACCCCACTAATTTTCATTATAATAGTGTCATAATATATTTCCTTATCACATACATGTTGAACTTTTGAAAATTGATTCATTACGGTTTCGTTCCCATTGGCATTTGGTCAAACGTCATTTGAAGAATAATGGGAAGAGAAGGCTTTGTGCATAAAATTTGCACACATTTTAAGTTGGCAAACAAATAAGTGTTTTCATTATATTTATACATAGTTTTCGTTACACAACCTCAACTTCAATGCTCAGTGTCCAAGTACAAGTAAACCAAGAGGAAATTGTTCTCAGTATTTGAAACAGTGGGTGCTACTTCCTAAATAAACAAATAATAACTCAAGGAATCCTTTCTAATGCAACAGTAAATTATACCAGAACTGCATTGTAGTGACTGCGCTATTGAGCTCCAGGGTGACACGTCACTGGCTATAGGAGCTAAATTTATGAAAGGGAATTTGAAAATATTGCTCAAGCTGCCATGTCATCTTGGTTTCCAGGAATACTTTCGGCACGGTTGCGCCTTAAGGGAAATATCTTATGATGCTAGCAACATTCCTCCTAAGAATGTATCCGTTGATGATGTCGACGACGACATTCGCATGGTACCGCAACTGACATGCTACACACGCTTCCTCCTTCTGGGCCTAATAAGAGAAGAGGACTATCGATTGCTTTTAGTGTTGAAGTGTTGAAGTGGGTGTTGACGAGAATTTTCCTGCCTTGCCCCCATTTTGAAATTTTTTTCCCACTATACCCCATTTTGAAAAAATATTCCCAGAGTACCCCCTTTTTAAGTTTGGCCTCGTCACTCCAAGTGACGAGAGGGTGCTAATAGCTTTTTTGCAATATGCGCTCGGCAAATGGAATGACGAGGGGGTGAGCGAAATTTTTTGGCCTCTTTGGCTCGTCACTTCAAGTGACGAGGTGGTGCAGACTTCATTTTTTTTTAATTCTGTAATTATTTAATTCCTTAATATTGAATAAGTTTTAATTGAATAGTTTATTTTAATTCTTTAATTCTTTAATTCTTTAATTGAAAAATAATAATTAATATTTTTTTTTAATTCTTTAATTTTTTAATATTTTAAATAGTTTATTAAATACTAATAATAATTAATACAATTTTTTTAATTCTTTAATTCTTTAATATTGAATAGTTTTTAATTGAATAATTTTTTTTAATTCTTTAATTCTTTAATTGAATAATAATAATTAATATATTTTTTTTAATTCTTTAATTCTTTAATATTGAATAGTTTATTAAATAGTTTATTATTTAATTCTTTAATATTGATTTAATTGTGATAATTTTTAATTGATTTAAATAAATTGTAAATAATTATATTTTTTATTGATAATAAAAAAATTGTGATATTATTAATTTTGAAATATTAATAATAAAAATGAAGAGGTGGTATAATGAAAGCAAATATGTTTTATTGATATAATGGAAGAAATACATTTTATTGATACAATGGAAGCAATACATTTTATCTATAGTGACCGCCTGTTCCACATCTTGTGCCAACTTTTTTTCGTTTTCCCTTGCCCAAGTCTTCTTGTCTTTGTCTTACGGGAGACGGAGATGAGTCGGAAGACAATTCATCAAGGGCGTTTTGTTGTTGTTGTTGACTTTGACGTTGTTGTGATGTGTTAGGAGGCATATCCATAACGTCGAGTTCTTGAACGCCAAAAGAAGGCATACTCATTAAATGGTCATCGGTGAGCTCAAAGTTGGGTAGTGAATGTGTGGTTTGTGTGTAGGTTTGGGGTGGGGTGTGTTGGATAGGAGGATAATACACATCATCAGGGTTGTATGTGGGAGTGGGACGTGCGTATGTGGTGTTAGAAGGTTGGGGTTGAGAATGAGGGTTTGAGTATTCGAAGTTGGGTTGAGGAATTGGATTGTATTGTATGGGTGGGTGTAGGTTGGGTTGTTGTTGATATTGTTGGTTGTAAAAGTAGTTTGTTGGAGGGAATGGAGTTTGGGGATTATGGTGTTGGGTTGAGGTGGAATAAAAGGTGTGTTGTTGGGTGGTCTGGATGTGTTGGTATGTTTGTTGAGCTGAGGAGGATGGTTGGTTATGTTGTTGTGGGGGTGATGTTGTGTGTTGGGTTGTGTGTTGGGTTGCGGAAGCTACACGTTGACGGGGATCATCCAAAAATTGTGTCGGGGCAACGTGCATAAAAGGAATTGATAAAAACCAATTCATGTATTGTCTATCCGGCTTAGACTCACCATTGACCGAGTTTCCTTGTAACACCAAATGCCTTCTTCTTTTCCATTCTTTCAGCTCTTCTTTATTTAAATCTTGCCAATGTGTGTCCCAAGCTTTGACCATAGTCATGTTATGGTGTTCACTTAGACATCTTGGCGGAGACGGTATTTGTTGTTCAAATCCAAATTGGAGTTTGACTCGATCCGTCTGATGCATCTCAACGGTATAGAAACATACGATGTATGTTGTTGCACTCCAGACTCGGCTGTCATTATAATCAGGCACTGGATATTGTATGTACGGCCTCCAAATAAACTGTTAAAAGAAATATAACTATTAGAATGTAAAAAATAAATAACTTTAATATTATAATTAATATTAGAATGTATACAATAAATTTAAATAAGTTTAATATTATAATAAATATTAGAATGTATATAATAAATTTAAATAAGTTAAATATTATAAATAATCATTCTTACATCTTTTTCTTCCATGTGTTCTATTGCAACACGGTACCCTTGTAAATGATGTCGAGGATTAGTTCGATAATTCATACCTCGTTTGCACCATCTTGCATATTAAAAAAAAATACAAAAATACGTTAAAGTGATGTATAAATAATTTGAATAAATTTAAATTGCATTTAAAAGTAAATCGTTACCTTAATGCATAAGGAAATGATGGAACCTCGTTACTAACTGGGGCTATCAAGGGTATGCGTGTGAATGCCCATACAGATAGTAATACCACACATCCTCCTATGCTCTTTACTCCTCTATGGGCCGCCTTGCACATATGTCTATATAATGTAGCCAAACAAGCAGAACCCCAACTGTATGAATTACATTTTTCAAGGTCTCCTACTAAAGGTATCCAAGAAGAATGCAACAAATTGTGACTTTTATCTGGCATTAAAAAAGTAGCAATTAAAAGTAAAATATAAATTTTTGCATGTAAAATATTTTCTGCCTCGGACGGGTTAGGGTTATTTTTTAGTTGCGTTAATACTGCTTCTAGCCAAACAATTTTGATAGAAGCCCCATTTTTATCCGAGGCGGTTGGTTGGATTCCCAAATATTCCATGTAAACGTCATTTGTTACGTTAGTTGGCCCATTGACAGCTTTTCCATGGATTCGGAGACCGAATAACATGCTCACATCCTCTAATGTGATGGTACATTCACCGGTTGGTAAATGAAATGTATGTGTCTCCGGTCTCCATCTCTCTAACAATGCCACAATGAGTTTAGAGTCTATTTTTAGACTTGTAATTTTTGCCACATTCGCAAAACCAGTTAGCTCCAAGTACGGTATAATAACCGCACTTGGTTGAATATATGAATGCGAATGAACCCGAAAATTTCCATCTTGTTGAAATTAAAATAAATAACAGTAATGAATATTTGGTCTAATAAAGAACGGAAATAAAAAACGATAGTAAAAAACGATAATAAAAAAGAATATTTGAATGAGACTTACGTATTCGGCGATGTTTGCCGCCGTTCCACGGTGTGATTCTCTCATCCATAGGAAAGACATCTTGAAAGGAAGTGTAGAAATTGATGAGAGTAATAGAAATTGGTGAAAATGTGTGTAATAGAAAATGTAGTATTGGATATTGGTGAGTAAGAAATGTAGAAATATTGGATATTTATATGGGTAAAATAATAATAAAAAAATGTAGTAAAAAATATAGTAAATGTATGATTAGACTATTGCATGTAGAAAATGTAGTAAATGGATGATTAGACCCTTGCATGTAAATATATGTAATGCATGCAGAAAAAATAGGAATCGGATTCCCCTGTGAGATTCCCATGCTGAAGGAAAAAATTTTGAAATATTTCTGTACCTAGTCCTCGTCACTTTGATTGACGATTTGTTATTACTTCTTCATCAACTCGCCAAATGGAATGGCGAGTGCATGCGTTGTCTTCTTCAACTCGCCAAATGGAATGGCGAGTGCATGCGTCGTCTTCATCAACTCGGTAAATGGAATGGCGAGGTATCACATGCAATTCAAAGGCACGCCTTTCCCCTCTCTCAGCATGTGAGTTGGTTTTTGTTTTATTATGTATACCAAATCAAATTGATTTTTCTTATAAATACTACTACTACCTCATTTACATTCATCAACTCAAATCCTAAAATTACATTCACACAAAATCAAAGAAATTTACACATCCATGGCTCAAAGAAACTTAATTGTTTCTATCCATTCCGAAGGATCACTTTTCACATGTTCAAATGAGGGATTCTCATTTTGCAATACGAATGTAACTATGTTCAAGATCCACATCAACTCCGACTATTTCCATTTAAAAGACCGTATTGAAAAGAAGTTGCAACGTTATGTTGAAGACATCATTTATCGTCAACCATTATTTAATGGAGATGGTAATACCGTCTTTCACATAATGACACCGATTAAGACCGACGAAGATGTCAGGTCGATGTTTCAATGTCATGTAACATTATTTCAATTACCCAGCATTGAGATATATGTTCGTCTAGTTGATATTCCCGAAGAACAACCGATTGGCAATGTTGAGGAACAACCGTCTCACTTCTATCCAACGCAATCTGTACAGTCACACGACTATGGAATGAGTCAAGCCATTGACGAAGAGCCGACTCAAAATAATGAACCTTTCATACCAAATGAAGAGGTGGGCGAGAATAGTGAGGATGATCTTGAGGAGGTTCGATTTGAAGATCTTTTCGGTGTTAGCGATGACGATGGCAATGAGGAAATATTAGACACACCGGCTGTTGCACTAAGAGTGCAACCAATTAGTTTATACAATCCACCTGCGCACATGCAAAATATAAGTTTGGATGATGCCGAACCAAGCTCCGTTTTCGGCAGTTTCATACCAACTCACAACTCTGACGAAATTAAGGAGGGCATATAGTATGAAGATAAGGAAGAGTGTCTTCTGGCGTTGCAACAATGGCATATAAAACGTAGTCTAGATTTCTCTGTGGTTAAATCTGACAGTGTACGTTTTGTCATCAAATGTAGAAATGCAACATGCAATTTCAAATGCAGGGTCTCTTTGCGCAAGGGCAACTCAAGGTGGAGAGTTGGTAAGTCTAGTGGGCCTCATACGTGCACAACAACTTCCATGTCACAAGACCATACAAAACTCAGTTCAGAAATGATTAGCAAGAGCATAATGGAGCTTGTAAATCGGGACGCTTCTCTTAAGGTGAAGGTTATCATTGCTCATGTTGTTGAGAAATACCGGTATATTGTAACACCCTTCTAAATACCCCAAATTATTTAATTAAAATAATAACATGTTAATCAGAGTAATTATGCCCCGAAGGGTGTCACACAATCATTTCACAAACATTTATCAAAACATCCTGTCATGCTCATTTATTTATCAAATAAAACAGTTGCATAATACGCAGCGGATACAAAACATCAACATTCAAAGCATGTACTACATTACATGTAAAGTTGATCAACAACTAAATTAAAACATAGTCAAACATCCCCTCCCGATGTTACATCTACCAGAGCATGACCCACTAAGGACGACACTAGACTCCATAGCACTAGCTTCTACTCAACTCACTGCTCGTTACCTGAAAAAAAATAGTTGTAAGGGTGAGTTCTTCAATCAATATAATAAGCATTATAGAACAACATGTAATGCTAAGTAAATAACACATTAATTCACCCTAATCAAACTACGCACTCAGCAACGGCAATATCCATCCAACCATCATATTCAACAGTAAAAATCTCAATCATATTCAACATTAACAACACAACACACAACACACATATGATACTGGAATGCATCCATTCATATCATATGCCATACATTCATTGTGCAATGAGACTCTTATGCATGCGGTACCGACTATGTTGTGAACATATAGTTCAACCTCACCGTCCAAATCCAGGCACGGCTACCAAGCTCACTAGTCCCACTCATTTGAGACATAGTGACTCACTCACTAATTCCTCACCATGGGAATTAGCTACCACCCCAAATGGGCCATGATATGCACGCTAATCACCTAGCATGCAAACAACAACAACAACAATCAACATGATTTACTCACTAATTCCTCACCATGGGAATTAGCTACCACCCGAAGGCCACAATACGCATGCTAATCACCTAGCAATGCAACATCAACGATAATCAAGAATAGACACATGCTCACACTCTAAGCCATAGAATAGTCTATTCACAAATGCATACATTCACAACATCATGTATACCATTCCACATTATCAACACAATTTATCACAAAAGCATATTATATCATGCCAAACAACAACCACAATATTAGTACACTCCACTAATATCTATACTGCTCAAAACAGCGGGAATTAATCTCTATTACATCATAGGCCAACATAGGCCAACCCTCAATTAGGCACACAACATTAAAATTAACATTTTTCCACTCTGCAACAGCGTTAACCGGTTAACGCCCTGGGTTAACCGGTTAACGCAGCACAACACGCCATCTGTCTCAAAATTTAACAGTGTTAACCGGTTAACGCCCTGGGTTAACCGGTTAACGCAGCACAAACAGCCAGATATCAGAAATTACAACAGTGTTAACCGGTTAACACCCTGGGTTAACCGGTTAACGCAGACAAAACAGCACATATTCATAATCCAACACCGTGTTAACCGGTTAACACCCTGGGTTAACCGGTTAACGCAAGACAGAAGCTGTTCCTGCGCTAACTCAAGGCAGAATGCAGAATTCTCCGCATTTTCCGCCATTGGAGGACTTCCGGACCTCCGAATCCGATTCCGTAAAAAGCCATACGATCGGGAAATTACAACAGACTCAATTACCGACTAAATTTCAACTTCTAACACGGTTCATCCAACAAAATTTCAGCATTCACAATTCCCAATTAGGGTCAATCAACAGCTTATCACTACCCATGACATATTATCCCATAATACCCGTTAATTGACGATAAACCCCCCTTACCTGAGTTAATCCGGCGAATCTCTAAGCTCAAGCCCTTCCTTCTTCAACCTTCAGCCCTCGCTCTGTCTCTTTGCCCTTTTCCTCTTCTTTCACGATCGTTCTCTGTTTCACGTAAAACCTTTTCTTACCAAATGGGATATTTCCTTAAGTCCAACTTATATATTTTCCAAAATAATAATCCAATAATAATAATAATAAAATTTCCAATTATTTAATTAAATTAATAAATAAATTATTAACTCAATTCAAATAATTATTTTATTATTGTCGGGGTGTTACAACTCTCCCCCACTAAAAGAGTTTTCGTCCTCGAAAACATACCTCAAGCGAATAACTCCGGATAAGACTCTTTCATCTGACTCTCAAGTTCCCAAGTCACATTGCCACCTGCTGGTCCTCCCCAAGCTACCTTCACCAAGGCAATCTCTTTACCCCGCAACTGCTTCAACTCTCGATCCTCAATCCTCATAGGTGATGTTTCAACAGTCAGGTTATCTCTCACCTGTACATCATCTACTTGGACTACATGCGACGGATCATGAATGTACCTCCTCAACTGAGACACATGAAAAACGTCATGCAAATTCGCAAGCGACGGCGGTAAAGCGATACGATAGGCTACTTCCCCTATCCTCTCCAAAATCTGATAAGGACCAATAAATCGAGGTGTCAACTTCTTCGACTTCAAGGCTCGACCAACACCAGTTATCGGAGTAACACGAAGAAACACATGATCTCCCTCTTGGAACTCAAGTGATTTCCTCCTCTTATCATGATAACTCTTCTGACGACTCTGAGCAATTCTCATCTTATCCTGAATCATCTTAATCTTTTCCGTAGTTTGTTGAACAATCTCCGGTCCAACCACCGCACTCTCACCGGACTCATACCAACATAAAGGTGTCCGACATCTCCTACCATACAAAGCTTCAAACGGTGCCATACCAATACTCGAATGAAAACTATTGTTGTAGGTAAACTCAATCAAAGGCAAATAACAATCCCAAGCACCTCCTTTTTCCAAAACACAAGCTCTCAAAAGATCCTCTAATGACTGAATCGTCCTCTCAGTCTGACCATCAGTCTGCGGATGATATGCAGAACTCAATCTCAGCTTAGTTCCCAAAGCCTTCTGCAAACCTTCCCAGAACTTCGATGTAAATCTAGGATCTCTGTCCGAAACAATACTAGACGGAATACCATGCAAACTTACAATCTTCTCAATATACAACTCAGCTAGTCTCTCTAACGGATAATCCATTCTGATCGGAATGAAATGAGCCGACTTTGTTAATCTGTCCACAATCACCCAAATAGCCTCAAAATTCTTATTTGTCCTTGGTAAACCAGAAACAAAATCCATACTGATACTATCCCACTTCCACTCTGGAATAGCCAACGGTTGCATTAGCCCAGACGGCTTCTGATGCTCAATCTTTGACTTCTGACAAGTCAAACAAGAATAAACAAAACTCGCAATTTCTCTTTTCATTCCCGGCCACCAAAATAACTTCTTCAAATCATGATACATCTTCGTAGCTCCAGGATGAATACTCAAGCCACTACGATGTCCTTCTTCCAGAATACTCTTCTTAAGTTCAGTAACATCCGGAATACACACCCGACTACCAAATTTCAAAATACCATTCTCATCAACTCTGAATTCACCACCTTGACCTTGATTCACTAACGTCAACTTATCAACCAAAAGCATATCGGATTTCTGACCCTCTCTGATCTCGTCCAGAATACCACTTGTTAACTTCAACATTCCCAATTTAACACTATTGTGAGTACTCTCACACACCAAACTCAAGTCTCTAAACTGCTCAATTAAATCCAATTCCTTAACCATTAACATAGACATATGCAATGATTTCCGACTCAATGCGTCAGCCACAACGTTTGCTTTACCCGGATGGTAATTCAAACCAAAATCATAATCCTTCAGAAATTCTAACCATCTCCTCTGTCTCATATTCAACTCTTTCTGATCAAACAAATACTTTAAACTCTTATGGTCACTGAAAACCTCAAATCTTGACCCGTACAAATAATGCCTCCATAACTTCAGAACAAATACCACAGCTGCCAACTCCAAATCGTGCGTCGGATAGTTCCTCTCATGAACTCTCAATTGTCTCGAAGCATAAGCTATAACCTGCTTATTCTGCATCAACACACCACCTAAACCCAACAATGAAGCATCACAGTAAACCTCAAATGGTTCCGACGAACTCGGTAATATCAGAATAGGAGCAGTAGTCAACCTTCTCTTTAACTCTCGGAAACCTTCTTCACATTTTGAGTTCCAAACAAACGCTTGCCCCTTTCTGGTCAACATTGTCAACGGTAACGCCAACTTAGAGAATCCCTCAATAAACTTCCTATAGTAACCTGCAAGTCCAAGAAAACTTCTTATCTCAGAAACTGACTTCGGAGCTTCCCACTTAGACACCGCTTCTATCTTAGAAGGATCAACAGCAACACCACCTCTTGAAATCACATGACCAAGAAAACTAACCTCTTCTAACCAAAATTCACATTTTGAGAGTTTAGCAAATAACTTCTTTTCTCGTAGAACTTCCAACACCACTCTCAAATGCTCAGCATGTTCTTCTTCAGATTTCGAATACACCAAAATGTCATCAATAAACACCACAACAAACTTATCTAGGTACGGGTGGAAAATCCTATTCATATACTCCATAAATACTCCAGGCGCATTAGTCACACCAAAAGGCATTACAGAATACTCATAATGTCCATACCTTGTTCTGAAAGCAGTCTTCTGAATATCCTCAGTCTTCACACGTATCTGATGATACCCAGATCTCAAATCTATCTTGCTGAACACACTTGCACCAACCAACTGATCCATCAAATCATCAATTCTCGGCAAAGGATACCGATTCTTGATCGTCACTTTATTCAGTTGTCTGTAGTCCACACACAACCTCATAGTACCTTCTTTCTTCTTAACCAATAACACTGGTGCACCCCACGGTGACACACTCGGACGAATAAATTTCTTATCCAACAGATCTTCCAACTGACTCTTCAACTCCGTTAACTCAACAGCAGACATACGGTACGGAGCCATCGATATCGGCCTAGTACCAGGTACCAAATCAATCGAGAACTCAACTTCACGCTCTGGCGGTAATTCATTCACTTCTTCCGGAAACACATCAGGAAAATCACACACCACCGCTAGATCGCCAATCACCAGTTTATCTTTAGCCTCCAAAGTCGCTAACAGCATAAACAACTCTGACCCATCTGCTACTTCCTTGTTCACCTGCCTAGCTGATAGAAACAAACTCTTTCCTTCCTCAATCTCAGGAAAGATCACAGTCTTATCAAAATAGTTGATATAAACTCGGTTAGACACCAACCAGTTCATACCCAGGATAACATCAATTTGCACTAGTGGAAGACACACAAGGTCTATCCCAAAGTCTCTACCAAACATACTCAAAGGACAATTTAAACAAACTGAAGTAGTAGTCACTGAACCCCTTGCAGGAGTATCAATCACCATACTACCCAACATCTCAGATATCTCTAACTTAAGTTTCACAGCACAATCCAAAGATATAAAGGAATGAGTCGCACCTGTGTCAATAATAGCTACAAGAGGAAAGCCATTAATATAACACGTACCTCGGACCAAACGCTCATCTGCAAAAGTCTCAGAACCTGATAAAGCAAAAACCTTGCCTCCCGACTGATTCTCTTTCTTTGGCTTAGGACACTGTGGACTGATATGACCCACCTCTCCACAGTTGAAGCAAGTCACAGTCTTCAACCGGCAATCTGCAGCCAAATGACCACCTTTTCCACATTTGAAACACTTCTTCTCATTACTGGTACACTCATGGATACGATGTCCAGCCTGACCACATCTGTAACACTTAGCAGGAGCACTAGAATCTCCTCCACTAGGCCTCCTCATTCCACTCTGCCTCTGAAAACCTTTGCCAGCTGCATACGGTTTCCCACGATCAACCTGATTCTTACCCTTCCTATCAACCCTCTGCTGATAGCTCTCTGCTCTGGCTTTGGAATCCTGTTCAAAAATCCTGCAACAGTCAACCAAATCAGAAAACACCCTGATTCGCTGATATCCAATTGCCTGCTTGATCTCGGGACGCAACCCGTTCTCAAACTTCACACACTTCGAAAATTCTCCAGCAGCCTCACTATAAGGAGTATAGTACTTTGACAGCTCTGTGAACTTCGCAGCATACTCAGTAACAGACCTGTTACCCTGCTTCAATTCCAAGAATTCTATCTCTTTCTTCCCTCTGACATCCTCTGGAAAGTACTTCCTCAGGAATCTTTCCCTGAACACAGCCCAAGTAATCTCAGCATTTCCAGCAGTTTCCAACTCAGTGCGGGTAGCAACCCACCAATCATCAGCTTCTTCTGATAGCATATGTGTACCGAACCTGACCTTCTGGTTATCAGCACACTCAGTTACTCTGAAGATCCTCTCTATCTCTTTCAACCACTTCTGAGCACCATCTGGATCGTATGCTCCTTTGAACATCGGAGGATTGTTCTTCTGGAACTCACTCAACTGACGAGCAGCTCCCATCCCCACAACATTCGGATTTCCTCCAAGTACTCCAGCTAGCATACCCAGAGCCTCAGCAATCGCAGCATCATCTCTACCTCTTCCAGCCATCTCTATTCTGAAACCCAACAACTAAAACAAATAAGTACTGATAGGGTTACACAACACCTATCCCGTACAGGGGAACAGAATAACTACGACTCAACACGACCGACTATGCTCTGATACCACTAATGTAACACCCTTCTAAATACCCCAAATTATTTAATTAAAATAATAACATGTTAATCAGAGTAATTATGCCCCGAAGGGTGTCACACAATCATTTCACAAACATTTATCAAAACATCCTGTCATGCTCATTTATTTATCAAATAAAACAGTTGCATAATACGCAGCGGATACAAAACATCAACATTCAAAGCATGTACTACATTACATGTAAAGTTGATCAACAACTAAATTAAAACATAGTCAAACATCCCCTCCCGATGTTACATCTACCAGAGCATGACCCACTAAGGACGACACTAGACTCCATAGCACTAGCTTCTACTCAACTCACTGCTCGTTACCTGAAAAAAAATAGTTGTAAGGGTGAGTTCTTCAATCAATATAATAAGCATTATAGAACAACATGTAATGCTAAGTAAATAACACATTAATTCACCCTAATCAAACTACGCACTCAGCAACGGCAATATCCATCCAACCATCATATTCAACAGTAAAAATCTCAATCATATTCAACATTAACAACACAACACACAACACACATATGATACTGGAATGCATCCATTCATATCATATGCCATACATTCATTGTGCAATGAGACTCTTATGCATGCGGTACCGACTATGTTGTGAACATATAGTTCAACCTCACCGTCCAAATCCAGGCACGGCTACCAAGCTCACTAGTCCCACTCATTTGAGACATAGTGACTCACTCACTAATTCCTCACCATGGGAATTAGCTACCACCCCAAATGGGCCATGATATGCACGCTAATCACCTAGCATGCAAACAACAACAACAACAATCAACATGATTTACTCACTAATTCCTCACCATGGGAATTAGCTACCACCCGAAGGCCACAATACGCATGCTAATCACCTAGCAATGCAACATCAACGATAATCAAGAATAGACACATGCTCACACTCTAAGCCATAGAATAGTCTATTCACAAATGCATACATTCACAACATCATGTATACCATTCCACATTATCAACACAATTTATCACAAAAGCATATTATATCATGCCAAACAACAACCACAATATTAGTACACTCCACTAATATCTATACTGCTCAAAACAGCGGGAATTAATCTCTATTACATCATAGGCCAACATAGGCCAACCCTCAATTAGGCACACAACATTAAAATTAACATTTTTCCACTCTGCAACAGCGTTAACCGGTTAACGCCCTGGGTTAACCGGTTAACGCAGCACAACACGCCATCTGTCTCAAAATTTAACAGTGTTAACCGGTTAACGCCCTGGGTTAACCGGTTAACGCAGCACAAACAGCCAGATATCAGAAATTACAACAGTGTTAACCGGTTAACACCCTGGGTTAACCGGTTAACGCAGACAAAACAGCACATATTCATAATCCAACACCGTGTTAACCGGTTAACACCCTGGGTTAACCGGTTAACGCAAGACAGAAGCTGTTCCTGCGCTAACTCAAGGCAGAATGCAGAATTCTCCGCATTTTCCGCCATGGGAGGACTTCCGGACCTCCGAATCCGATTCCGTAAAAAGCCATACGATCGGGAAATTACAACAGACTCAATTACCGACTAAATTTCAACTTCTAACACGGTTCATCCAACAAAATTTCAGCATTCACAATTCCCAATTAGGGTCAATCAACAGCTTATCACTACCCATGACATATTATCCCATAATACCCGTTAATTGACGATAAACCCCCCTTACCTGAGTTAATCCGGCGAATCTCTAAGCTCAAGCCCTTCCTTCTTCAACCTTCAGCCCTCGCTCTGTCTCTTTGCCCTTTTCCTCTTCTTTCACGATCGTTCTCTGTTTCACGTAAAACCTTTTCTTACCAAATGGGATATTTCCTTAAGTCCAACTTATATATTTTCCAAAATAATAATCCAATAATAATAATAATAAAATTTCCAATTATTTAATTAAATTAATAAATAAATTATTAACTCAATTCAAATAATTATTTTATTATTGTCGGGGTGTTACATATATCATATCATACAAAAAGGCATGGATTGCAAAGTGCAAGGCGATTGAGTCGCTCTATGGAAATTGGGAGACATCTTACAACGATCTTCCGCAGTGGATACTGGTTATGAAAACATATCTTCCAGGTACCATTATAGAATTACAAACCCTACCTGTGATTTCAAATGATGGTTCATACTTGGGTGACCAAAGGATATTTCATCGTCTGTTTTGGGCGTTTAGACCATGTATACGTGGCTTCGCGTATTGTAAACCAATTGTGCAGGTTGATGGAACTTGGTTGTATGGCAAGTACAGAGGGACTCTACTGATGGCTGTGGCACAGGATGGGAACGGAAACATATTTCCGATAGCGTTCGCATTGGTTGAAAGTAAAACAAAGGAAGCCTGGAGTTTCTTTCTTAAGAATTTGAGAATGCATGTTACCCCCCAAGCAAACCTATGCCTAATATCAGACAGGCATGAATCAATAAAGAGTGCATACAACAACCCGGAAAATGGATGGCAGTTTCCTCCTTCATCACACGTCTATTGCATCAGACATATCGCGCAAAACTTCATGCGGGAGATTAAAGACAAGGATCTGCGGAAAATGGTTGTTAACATGGGTTATGCATTAACAGAGGCAACGTTTAACTACTACCGGGGGGAAATCCGAAGAACAAACAACAACGCTTTATCATGGATAGACAACATCCCTCGCGAGAAGTGGGCAAGGGCATTTGACGGAGGGCAACGCTGGGGTCACATGACAACTAACCTAGCAGAAGCAATGAACGCCGTGTTGAAAGAAACCCGGAACCTTCCAATCACTGTGTTGGTCAAATCTACGTACTATCGTTTAGGATCACTATTTGGTAGAAGAGGCCATCAGTGGACAAAAATGTTAGCCTCTGGGCAGGTTTTCACTGATAACTGCAACAAGGGGATGGCTGAGGAAGTCATCAAAGCTAACACGCATAACGTCATGCAGTTCGACCGAGAGAGATTTTATTTCATGGTCCAAGAGAAGATTAATCATAACGACGGTCGACCAACCGGAACGTTCAGCGTTGATCTAAGGAAACAACACTGTGACTGTGGGAAATTTCAGGCATTTCACTTACCTTGCTCTCATGTAATCGCAGCATGTTCGAGCATACGCCAGGACTATTCCATTCACATTCCAGACGTCTTCAAAATTCGTAACGTCTTCAAGGTCTATCAGGAGAGTTTCCTAGGACTTCCCCATGAGGAGAATTGGCCACAATATGAAGGATATACTCTTTGCCACGACGACTCTATGAGAAGGAGGAAGAAAGGGCGCCCAAACAGCACCAGGATTAGAACCGAGATGGACGACGTTGAGAAGGAGAAGAGAAGGTGTGGAATTTGTCGCGAAATAGGACACATGCGTAGGAAATGTCCTAATGTTGCAGGATCATCCCAACGACCTTCCAGATGATTATCTTGTTGTTTTAAATATTCGTTCAGATGACTATGTTTATTTATTTATTTATTAACTACTATGCACATAATATATATAAACCATTTTGTATTTCTAATGTCTTTTGGGAACAAACATTTATGAAATACATTTGATAATCAAAGGCTTCTGGTTACAAAGTACGACCACATTAACTAAACAACAACAACAATCAACACAACTGGTAATTAAAAAACTAATCAACAACAACAACCAACACAAGTGGACCTTCAACTCCTCTATTAACTTCACCACTATGTGCCGAAAACATACATTGGACATCTTCATCATTTTCTATACGATCCAGGTAATACATGTACGTACCATCGGGGCTTGCATCAGTCAACGTTATGTATGGACAACGATACTCTACTTTCCTCACCTTCATACGACGCCCGCCCAACTGTCGGAAGCCAGTGTGGATGGCAGAAATCAGTGTTCTGAAATTCCATTGCGGATCAAGGCAAACACTCATTTTTTCACCGTGTCCATAAAATACAAGACCACAAACAGACATTATGAACTAAAGAAAGGATTTGGTGGTGTGAGTTACATTTCTACAAGTTCTGCTACTTATACACAAATTAATAAATGAATACTCGGCAAATCATTTGCCGAGACAGTAAAAACACAAAAACTTTTTGGCGGGAAAAATATCATTCCCAAAAAAAGATTGACATTTTGGAGGGAAAAATAACAGTTTTATTATTAATATATAAAACACCAACTATTTCTATTATTAATATTCTAAAAATTATTCATTTTTATTAATAATATTTCAAAAATAACAATATCGCAAATTATTATTATAATAATAATTATTATTATTTACTATTTACTATTTATTATAAATTATTTATTATTTATTTTAAATATTTTTTTATAAACAAATTATTATTATTTTCAATTAAATCAATTATATTAATTAAATATATAATTAATATTTAAAAAACAATTATATTAATTATAATTACAATTTAATATACTATTTAAAATAAAAACAAAAAAAAAAAGAATTTCCTTTAGCAGCTCGTCACTTCAAGTGACGAGTCCATGAGGCCATAAAATTTCGTTCAATCCCTCGTCAATCCATATGCCGAGCCCTTGAGCCATAATTTCGTTCAGCACCCCCTCGTCACTTCAAGTGACGAGGCCCAAGAGAAAAAGGGGGCAATCTGGGAAAATTTTTTCAAAACAGGGCATATCAGGAAAAAAAATTCACATATGGGGTATTTGGAGCAAAAACTCGGGTGTTGACAGCTATTCAATGACTGAGGTTGATAACTCGTTTAATTGTTCACCAAAGTATGCATCTGTTTCTGATTTACCAACCTGCAAAATCATGTCAGAAGCGGCCTGGAACATCCAGCTCAAAACAGGACGAGAAGAGCGACAGAACGTTAGACTTGAATTTACCTCATAGTAGTCTCACAAGCCATAGCTGCTAGTGTGTTGCATACTACAGCTATCGAACCGTAATGGGGTACATCACCATGTTAAGCATTTGTATTGAAAGAAGTAATTTAAAAATTAATTATATATTTTTAGTAAAACCAATCCACAATTTTCAAAATAATATTTCTTTATTTAGTTTTTAATTTGTGCTCCTAAGGCACAAGTTAGGATTACCCTTTTAAATATATGTGTATTTAATGTATTGAAAATATAAATAATCAACTTTTTAAAAATAAATATTATGTGAACATAATATATATTTTTTATTTAAAATTCTTAACCAATATCCCGGAAACAATTATTAACATGATCCTTATATTTAAGACAATAATGCAGCAGTGCCTCATGTTGTCCAACTTCAATGGCATTTTGTTGAAAAAAACAAAGTCACTAATACATTTCAGGCTGGCGAATCAAGTTGAAAAACCTCAATTGGAGGTGCTCTTAGATTTTATGTCTCCACCTTTTTTTTCCTTCTTTTTATTCAATAAATTGCCTTTTTATTTAAATATAGAAGAAAGAACTCTTACCTATACATAAGATTTTTATCAAAATGATCATTTATATGGTTATTTATAGAAGTGATTGTTAAAAACCTATCCAGAGATTATTATTGATTTTTTCTCGGTAAATATGCTATGGTTCTGAATTCGTTTCTGTTTATTCTATAATGTGTATCAAATGAACATTTGTTCTATATGTCTTGTCATAGTAATCAAATAAATTTAAAATTTATATGGAATTAATTACTATGCACGGCTAGTGTAAAAAGATTTACATTGGTTCATCAACATCTTTCATTTGCATTATTTTATAGATTTTTAAAATAAAAGTCAAATTTATTTCAATATTCAACGTCTAATATTGACTGACGGTTTAAAATCATTTTACACTATCAATATATTTCAATTAAATTCAATTTATATTTATATTTTTTACAGAAACATTTATAAATTAATCATTCCATATTATTTTCATTATAAAAAATATGTTATAACATTAGTTGATTTAGTAGCAATTTAAAAAAATTAAAAATAAAATTATATATTTCTCCTAATTTCTCATCCATATTTTCTCCAGCATATTTACACATACAGTTGCTTTCACTATTCTCTATTTCATTTCTTATCTTCTTTCACTAACCAATAATAACAACTATCATTATCATCAATCGTCATGGCCTCAACCACCACACCACTCCTTGCATGGAACATTCGCTTCATCATGTCTACCATTTCTTCCATTATTTTCGCCTCTCATCGCTCCAACAACACCGCTAATTGTCGTTTCTTCAACTTTTTTGATAGAAAAATTCTTCCTAACTCTAACTCTATCGAGAGAGTTTCTTCCTCTGATATCACCATGGACCCTACACGTAATCTCTAGTTTCATCTTTTAACCCCTTCTTCAAACTCCATTGTTCATGCATATCTCCCTGACTTCGTGTTTTTTTTACGGTGGCGGTTTTGTATTGTTTTCTCCGTCTTTCATTCTATATAATGTTGTTTGTAGTTTATTTTGTCATTAATTTTCCACCATCATTGCATTGGTTAATTACCGTCTTGCCTCTGAGCATGGTTTTCCTTCTCAATACGACGACTATTTTGAAATTTTTAAATCTCTCGACCAAAATAACGTTGTTTTAGAAAAATTTGATGACATCGCCAAATGTTTCTTGTCGGGTGATAGTGCAGGTGGAAGTTCAATCCATTCTGTAGCGGTTCGGGTTTCTTTAAAAAATTTCATGTTTTTAAAACTATTGGTTTGGTTTCGATACAACCGTTTTTTTGGAGGTGGAGAAAGAACCGAATCAGAGATCCAGTTCAATCGGATACCGATTGTTTCAATGGATAAAACTAATTGGTATTGGAAGAGGTTTTTGTCGGATGGGTCAACTCGTGATGATGAAGTGGTTAATGTTAATGGGCCTAATGCAATCAATATTTCAAATGTGGATCATCTAAATACCCTTTTGTGGGTTAGACTTGTCACTGAATTGGCAAAAGAGGTATTATGAATGATTAATAAAATTTGGAAAATAAGTGGAGTTAATTGAATATCCAAATGGACATTACTTTATCCACCACATGGTGTGCTAGTTCACTTGTAAAAATTTACAAAAGTTTTTAGATTTCAGAGATGTATCTCCGAACGCATTTCAAATTACACACCTTTAAGTCTTGAATGAGTTACCCCTATTTTGCCCAAAAATATTTTTGAAGATACATCTTCGTAATAACCCTTGATTCAAAACATTGATTTTTAAGCTTAGTGAGTGTTATAGAGATGCATCTCCGAATAGGTTTTATTCAAAACATTGAGTTTTAACCTTCATTTTTCATTTGTTACATTTTCACAAACCCCTCAAAGACCTCTGAGCAAGACTCAAGTATGTCATTTTTAAAGCTTCAACTACATTACAGTCAATCTCGGTAGATTCCATTAATCAAACTTTCGCGCAACAACTCTCAATTGATAAATTTCTCATTTTCTTTCTGTTTTTGAGTTGTGATGCATGTATTAGGTCAAATAGATTGTTTAAAATACATTAGTTTGCAGTAGTTATATTCAAAATAGGTACTTTGTTCAAACATGCATACTAATTTGTTGGTTTTTAGGGCATTGTCTGCATTTTTTAGAATTTCTACTATCTCACATTTTTACGGAGATACATCTCTTATATGCATCTGTCTGAGAGGGTTATGCGCCAATTCAGGTATCTTCAAATTATTCCAAGATCTCCCTCCATGTCAGTTCCTCCAACAGTCCGCCGCAGAGATCTTGATGTCATACTCGATAACTTCTACAATCAATTGATACCATATGATGAATGCATGGTGTCAGCTCCTGATCCTTAGCTTGTTGTAGAATGCTACATTCATTGGTTCTATCAGGTGTCACAGTCTTATATGATACCATATATCGCAGGAGCACCACCTAGATCAACTGATCAAGAGATATTGGAGATGAGCGAGCTGGGGATTATTGAATTGTAATTCCTTGTGTCGAAGCAGATTGCTCGACAGAGTAAGGAAGTGTTGAACCACCTATGCCTATTTTAGTAGTGTTAGTTATTTTGGGCTTTTATAATTTTGGGTTTTGGCTTAAGGTCCAAGTTAACCTAAATTTATAAATAGAGAGAGTGACATGTATTCTTGTAATGAAGTGAATAGAGCATTCATAACATTGTATTCACAGTATTTTGTAGTTGCAAAGTGAATAAGAAGTTTTCCACAGTTTGTGGGTAGAGAAACTTTGCAGAATTATATTACTCTTCTCCTTCGTCGTTCTTTACACTCTTTATTTCTCCATTGTTCCTTCTTTTCATTGCTATTGTGTGGGTGATAACAATCTTGTTCATCAAGATTGATTGAAATTTTCCATAGGTTTTTGGGGATTTCCAACATCTGGTATCAAGAGCCCCGGTTTAATCGATTCGTGGGAAGAAAATCACCATGGCAACGAATCATCCAAACGGGCATTTTCCAGCAAATCTTCTGATTCTCAAGAACAACAATTATAAGAATTGGTACAAGCAGATAAAGATTGTGTTTTGTTATCAAGATCTTTGGGATCTTGTGAAGGAAGGAGTAGCAACGGTTGTAAAAGTTGCGACAGATCAAGAAAAGGTTGCACATAAAGAATTGAAGAAGAAAGATTATAAAGCTCTCTTTATATTCCATCAATGTGTTAATGCAGATAACTTTGAAAATGTTAGTGATGCAGAGTCGGCGAAATAAGCATGGCAAATTCTGGAGAAATCGTTTGGAGGCGCAGAGAAGGTGAAAAATGCGAGGTTACAAACTCACAAAAGAACGTATGAATTGCTTCATATGGAAGACAATGAAAGCATAACTGATTTCTTCACCAAGGTTATGAAATTGGTGAATCAAATGAAGGTATGTGGAGAAGTGTTGACATCAAGATCTGTTGTTGGAAAGATCTTGAGGTCATTGGCTCCAAAGTTCGACCATGTGGTAGTAGTCATAGAAGAGTCGAAAGATTTGTCAAAACTGACAAAGGAAGAGCTTCAAGGGACGCTTGAATCTCATGAACAAAGAGCTGCAGGAAAGTCGAAGAGTAATATGGCTTTGCAGGCTCAACCAGCAAAAGAAAGAAAAGGCAAAGGTAGCTGGAATTGAAACAAAGGCAGAGGAGGCTACAACAATTCGACTGGTCAAAATCAGCAAGAAGGATGATCGCTCGACTGTGTGAGTCGAGAATGGGATACAAACTGCAAGTGCACAGTTCTATCGCGTAGTTTTAAAAGATATCGATCCCACAGGGACTTATGAATCGATATACCGTTATCTAAAGTTACTACGTAAATCTAAGGTGAAAATGTTTGATTGTTTGGGGAAAAACTAAGAGCTAAACTAATATCTAGATTAAATATCAATAAAACGGATATCGGTATGTAGTTCGTCAAAACTAGGGAATCAAGTCTTTGTCGGTTTCTAGGTTTTTAAAATAAATCGTTTCAGTTAACTTTATTGGTTAAAGGTTTTATCTCAAACTCTCGCTCTGTTGAATAAACCATGATTTTATATTAATGTTGTTGTCACTTATAATTAAGTCAAAAACCATATTTTGAAAGCAATAAAGTTGCAGAAACTCTTTTTAAGAAAATACTGACCGTTTTAAACACCCTTATCTCAAACTCTCGCTCTGTTGACTTAGGTTATATGATTAAATCCAAATGCTTAACTCTCGTCCTCACATTCAATCTTTAAAAATACTTTTTGGAAAAGGTCAGAATTTAATTAACTCTAAAACTTGCTCTCGCCCTGATCTAGAATTAATGCCTAACTCACACTGTCCAGTCAAAACCTCAAACTCTCGCTCTGTTGGTTTTAACTTCTTTATGTTCTTTACTTTTTGTAAAAAATCTTGTTATTAAACCTGTAAGTTGAGACCGTAAAAAGATTGATTCTAATTTTAAGTTTAGATAGACCGACTCAGTCTCGACCCCTTATTCTGCTTACTTTACATACCGATACCTAGGCAAATTAGCCAGACATGCTAAATAAATAAGAATTTATATCATGCATAAACAGACTCATTCCAGGCAGGCAATATGAATAAACAATAGAATAAAACATTAAAAATTAAATAACGATTAAAGAACCTGAATGCGTAATACAATGGTCTTGAACACTCCACCACAAGCCGGTAGGATTTGTTCTTGGATTCTTCAATTAAACAGTAAATTAAATCAAGGAAATAAAACTAGAATATAACGTAAGGTTAAATCCGGTATAAAGTTGCACAGTAGTTTCCGGTGTAGAAACTACTACGCGAAAAATATCTAAAAGCTAAAAACGGGGAAGATAAATTGCAAGGGAAAAGAGAAAGTAAAACTTGCAAAAGAAATAAATAAAATGAACAATGCTGGAAAGGAAGAAAAATAAGCAAAGGCGTGAAAAGTAAATTTGGCAGAGCTTCCGCAAAACTGAGCGTGCAAAAACTGTGTGTACGGCAAAGAGAGGAGATGGCTATTTATAATAGCCTTGGTAACTGCCTTGCGTTTCCTACGAGTCTTCAGCATGGCTAAATACACGGCTTGGGAATAGGACACGAAGTCCTCAACGTTACTTCCATTCTTCTGAGAGCGTAACTTGCGCCAAAAAGCTAGTGGACTGGTGTGACGCTCGTCACACCATGTGTGACGTCCGTCACAAGGCTACTTCGCGTGACGCTCGTCACAACCCTTGTGACGCCCGTCACAGGGGCAACGTGCGCTTTCTTTTGGGCTGGGCTTGGTCTTGGTTATTTGTTTCCTTTTTATTGCTTTTTACACCTCCTTTTCTTCCCTTTTTCACTTTTGCTTCAAAATGGGTACCTGATGTAAATAGAAAAGAAATACTGCATAATATCTGATAAAATGGGATAAATTAAAGTAAATGATAATATAATCTAATTAAATTAAGTCTTAAAATGTGATATAATTTCGTGTTATCAAACTCCCCCATACTTAAATCTTTGCTTGTCCTCAAGCAAAATTCAGTATAGTAAAAGTTTTAGCCAGATGAAATTTTAAAGCACACATCAATTCGTACTAGGTTGCCAATGGATTTTTGTTTAGGAGGACTTGAGTTTAATCTTGACATCAACAACTACCGTTACAACTTAGATAACCCTACCTTATGCCAATCAGTTCAAGTACCCTATGATAGCTATCCTGGTTCCTTTAGTCTTATTTTACCCGTTTTCATTCTAGCGAAATCACATTAAGCCCTTTATCTTTTCGCGCACATAGTGGAGTAACCGGTTAGTGATTATGATCCGCTTTTAGCTAGAAGTTCTGGTACATAAGTCGGATAACTTCATTATTCAGTCCATTGCAAATTGCGGGGGATCGAACCGTAGTCCGCCCTACCAAGTTCAGTACCAGATTCCTACTGAACCAACTCGTAATGGGTCTTTCGTATTGTGCTTTTGCATGATCTGCAACCTTTAGATTAAATGATCTGGTAAGGATCACCTAATTTAATTAGTGCATTTC
The DNA here is from genome assembly GCF_024323335.1 of Lathyrus oleraceus. Lineage (NCBI taxonomy): Eukaryota > Viridiplantae > Streptophyta > Magnoliopsida > Fabales > Fabaceae > Lathyrus > Lathyrus oleraceus. The sequence continues at coordinate 298,235,587 of NC_066579.1, forward strand.
TTGATATATTTATGTATCTTAGGTTACTTTGGGGATCATTCACTTATATTCATCGGCTCTCCACGTAGTTTGCTATTAAGATGGTGCTGACTTCTGTATAAACTACTTGGGGTTGCCATAGAACTAAAAGTTCAAGGAATCGGTATAATAGGTACTTATCCTGATCTAACATATTGAGGTTCTCAGAGCGTTGTTATGGTAATGATTTTGTTTTGATTTCACTCAAATTTTATAGAGTAGGCGACCTTTATATTTATTGGGTGTGTTAAAATTTTTGTTATGGCTCAGGAAATTGAGGGGAATAGATAATAGAAAATTTTCACACTTAGGAACTTAACTTAAAATAAATATATATTATAATAATATTTTTTTTTTTTTAAACAATAAGAAAGGGAAATAACAATGAAAGGGAAAATAGCATACTTGAAAAAAAAAATGAGAATGGAAAGAATATTGTTTCCCCCCCCCCCCCCCCCCCCCCCATACTTAAACTAAACATTGTCCTCAATGTTTTAAGGAAATGAAATACAAGATGGAAAGGAAAAAGAAAATAACAACTAAGGCTGCCTTCCGCCTCTGGTTCTTGGACCTGGTGATCTTTGACGTATGTCTAAGCTGTCGAATCTGCTAAACAACTCAGTAAACCGCTGGTCGGTTATGGCATTCCGAGCATCCTGTTGCTGTTGCATTTGACGCATCATCTGCATCATATCTGCATTCTGTGCCTGCATACCATCGATAGCATCCATAATGTAGTCGTTGGTCGCAGGTCGTCTTCGTCGACGACGTTGGGAGGATGGGCCGGCTGCATTACTGGAAGGGTTTAGCGGGACTGATTGTTGTGTTGGCGGATGATCACCTTGTTCCATTTCTTCAAACTCATCTGTTTGCTGGTTTGTTTGTGAAGGCTCGGTGGTTTCAGGAGCGCTAAGATCGTAGAGGTGGCGGTCCGGGTTTGTGACATCGGTTAGGGTGGTATTGGGTAGCACAACACTTGGGACTGCTTGGTTGTTCACCATAAGATAATAGCCTCCGCCTACTCTGTTTTTAATCAGGCGGCTGGAGCGGCAATAGCTGATATCCATAGACAGGGGAGGTAAGGATTCTAAAGTTTGGAGTTTATCCCCTAGTTTCAGGCCAAGTGCTATGGAGGTTATTAATCCACCAATTATAAAGGGTTGCCGGCCTCTAGCACATAAGGTGCGGATATGATGAAAGAGAAAAGAGGCGGCGTTTACCTTAGTATCCGGTTCGAAAACGCACTGGAGGAAAAATAACTCCTTCGAGTTAACCTTACTGTTGTTTGGTCTTCCAAAAAGTGTGTTTTGCAGGATACGGAGAAAATAACGGATGGTGGGGTTATGGATGTGGGAGAGAAGGAGTTCTTCCCAGTTGTAGGTATCTATACCGGAAATTTCTTAAAAAGGTCGAAAACTAGAACTGTGTTCCAGTTTGAGGTTGGAGGGATTCTGGCATGGAGCAGACCTTCTGTGGGAAATTGTAGCATGGCACTCAATTCGCGTTGGGTTAGAGAGTACTCGGTGTTAAACATACGGAAGGTTGCCGTACCGGTTAGAAATTCACCTTCACCGGCGGGAGTGGTGTAGTCGTAAGAACTTAGGAATTCTAAGGTTAGGGAAGGGTAGGTGGGTTGGTTATGAGTGCAAAGGAAGGTTAAATCGGCTTTACGGCATCCACCACTCGATACCTTGGAGTAAGCCTAATTGTTGCAAGCAAGTTAAATCGTGGTACCTGGTGGGAGCGACGCCTCGCTGCTGGAAGCGCTCGAATTGCTCTTGCTGATAGTTGTCATCTCCGGATCGGAAGATGATATTTCCGAAATTTTGATTTCCCGCCATTGTGATGAATTTTTGAAGGGATGATTTGGAAAGAAAAAGAAATGTATTTGATATGAGAGAATTGTTTTGTGGTGAATGAAGGAAGTTTTGGTAGGTATTTATAGGAGAAGGAATGGAAGATTGAAAGAAAAAGTGGTTGAAAAGTAATTAAGTGTGGTAAATGAAAAATGAATGGGGAATGTAAAAAAATTAAAGTGTAACGTTCGTCTCCAACGGCTCCTTAACGTTCACTGGTCTGAAGGTGTTACGCTCGTCACAGGGCTGTGACGCTCGTAACAGGCACTAAGCGTGTCGTTCGTCATGGAGTGTGTGACGCTCGTCACACATCCTTTTTGGCAAGGCTTCAGTGGCGCTTCACAGAATTACTTTGGTAGCGTATTTTAATGTTTCATTTTGCTTATGATCATTTTTTAGTATGCAATTTTAATGCATTGTGCATGCTTACTTGCTTTGTATAATAATAATGGGTAACAACAGTAGAGCGTAACAGGCATTGCATAATAAAATTAACTAAACAGCTTCAATAAAAAGGATCATAATGTATTACAGGAAGGGAAAATAATGAAATGAAATAGAAATAAACATGAATTTAAACAACATTAATGAAAAAAAAATCTAGCCTAAAACTAAATAACTTAGAAAGAAAAATAACTAAATTCCATCTATCTTCGGATCTCTGGCCGGAGGAGCAAAAGAGTTAACATGATGCCGTAACATACGTAACTGACTTGCCGTGCTGCTCATGTGTTCTAGGACTGCAAGTCTCAAGCTGTGGAAATCTTCCCTGAGGGCGTTTTGTTCCGACATCAAAGCTTCAATGACGGTTTTAATATCTGTTCCTGGCATATGATGTCGGAGATCAGGCATGGCTGATTCTTCGGTCAGGACAGGCTGAGGAGGAGGATCAATATCATAGTAGCCGGATGGAGTCTGAGGGTCAGATTCAGCAAGAGAGATATGGTCAACATAGTGCTCATAGTCATCACAAATCTCATAATCCTGGATGGATTCAGTGGATCCAGCAGGAGTTGGGGTTTCATTCAGGTTATAGAGCCAGTTCCTTGGTTATGAACACTAGTTCTAGGATCGGGCATGGTGAATAGGCAGAGAACCTGGTTATCAATAATAAGCTCGAACTCATCAGACCCTATGTTTGCTATAAACATAGTGTTGAAGAGGAAAGGTATACTCAGAGTAGTAATGCCACAAAAAGGGTTCAGGTCAAGCATAGGCTGACGTAATCCAATAGCATTACCTATCATAGTTATCAGGCCACCTATTCTAATGGGTGCTCGCTCATCCTGGATAAGGTGGTCCAAATTAGCTAACATAAAAGTAGCACCGTTTACTGGACGGTTCTGGGAAGCACAAAATATGATGAAGAGTTCATCACGTGAAACTGAAGTACTATTTGGCTTCTTCCCAAATAAAGTGTGGGTCAGGATCTTATGGAAATAGCGAAAAGCCGGGTTATGTATGTTTCCAGAGAGAAACTCATGTTCTTCGGGCTCATCATTTCCAGTCAGCTTACCCCAAAAGTGTTCAAGCTCTCTATATTCAAAAAGTTCTTCCTGGCTTACAGTGAATGTATCAAAGGAGGTAGGAAAACCCAAAAGGTTGGTGAAGTCTCTAATATTAAATTGGTACTCCATATTGAACATTCTGAACTGGATAAAACCTCTGGTAATTCCTTTTCCATGGCTAGGTAGATAGATTAATGAACTAAGGAATTCTAGTGTGAGTCTCCGGTAGGTGGTGAAATGTCTCAGGATAGGGGAGGTCTCCCATCCTATCTGATTCAGCAAAACAGGACACTCTGTCTCAGTCCAAGGGCAGTCATAGCCCAATCATCAGCATATAAACTAGGTAGCATCTCTCTAGCGGCTAGTTCTTCAAACCTTCGTTTCTGAGCCATTCCTCTGAACTTGATACCCATACGGTCAAAATGTCCCATCTGGTTAGTGTTAACTAGAGAAAAGAAAACATGAGTTTAAGTCAGGATTTGGCCAAATGCCGAAAGAAGAAAAGAATTATTATTATTATATGGATATATTTTTTTTTTTTTTTTGAATAAATCAATAATGAATACTAAATAGAAATTAAAAGAATAATTAAGAGAAAAATAGAGAAATGATAATAATAATAGAATAATAAAATAACAGAGTAATTTGTGGGTTGTCTCCCACTAAGCGCTTTGTTTAAATGTCGCAAGCTCGACAAAGAAACTGTTAAATATAGTCTATGAGTCCTGGGGGCGTTTCGTCTAAGTGTAGAATTTGCGAATCTTCGTTGGTTTCCGCATAGTGATAATGTTTCAGACGTTGCCCGTTTACGGTGAACGGTTCTGTAGATTGTCCTTTTATTTCTACCGCTCCACTGGGAAAGATTTTAGTGATATGGAAAGGTCCTGACCATCTGGATCGTAGTTTTCCCGGGAATAATTTTAGTCTGGAGTTAAATAAAAGTACTGCGTCGCCTTGCTTGAAGATTTTCCTTGATATACGCTTGTCATGCCATTGTTTTGTTCTTTCTTTATAGATTTTGGCATTTTCATAGGCGTCTCTTCTGAGTTCCTCTAATTCGTTTATGTCAAGGATTCTTTTTTCACCGGCGGCTTTGTAATTCAGATTTAAATTTCTAATAGCCCAATAGGCTTTATGTTCTAATTCTACCGGGAGGTGACAGGATTTTCCATAAATGAGCTTAAATGGGGTCGTCCCTATGGGAGTTTTATAAGCAGTTCGGTATGCCCATAAAGCTTCTGGTAGTTTCAATGACCAATCTTTCCTTGAAGTGGTGACCGTTTTCTCTAGTATTTGCTTGATTTCTCTGTTAGATACTTCCACTTGTCCACTGGTTTGAGGGTGGTAAGGTGTTGCTATCCTATGTCTCACTCCATATTTAAGTAGTAGTTTTTCGAGTACCTTGGATATAAAGTGCGATCCACCATCACTGACTACTATCCTTGGGATGCCAAATCTCGGAAATATTATATTTTTAAAGAGTCTAGTTACTACTCGGGTGTCATTAGTTGGAGAAGCTATAGCTTCGATCCACTTTGATACGTAGTCAACCGCCACGAGTATGTATTTGTTACCGAAGGAGGATGGAAATGGTCCCATGAAGTCTATCCCCCACACGTCAAAAATCTCTACTTCCAAAATACCTTTTTGTGGCATCTCGTCACGTCTAGATATGTTTCCCGTGCGTTGACATCTGTCACACTCCTTAATAGCCGCATGTACGTCCTTCCATATAGTTGGCCAATAAAAGCCAGCTTGTAGGATTTTAGAGCAGGTCTTGGATGTACTTGTGTGTCCACCATAAGGCGCAGAGTGACAGTGTTGGATTATATTTTCTACCTCTTCTTCGGGTACACATCGACGGAAAATACCATCGGGGCCTCTTTGAAAAGTAAGGGATCATCCCAGTAATAGTGTTTTATGTCGTGGAAGAATCTTTTCTTCTGCTGGTAAGATAAAGTAGGTGGAACTATTCCGGCAGCTAAATAATTGACTAGATCAGCGTACCATGGTATGACAGATATAGCTAAGGTGGTTTCTACTTGCATGTCGGAGTTGTTCTCTTCCAAAGTAGCTATGAGTTTGTCATACGAGAAATCATCATTAATGGATGTTCTTTCTGGTTCAAGGTTCTCAAGTCTATAGAGGTGGTCTGCTACTACGTTTTCAGTTCCTTTCTTGTCCTTGATTTCTAAGTCGAATTCTTGTAGTAACAAGATCCATCTTAGGAGTCTAGGTTTAGCATCCTTTTTTGTTAGAAGGTACCTGATAGCAGCGTGATCAGTGTAAACTATTATTTTGGCTCCTACCAAGTAAGAACGAAATTTATCTAGCGCAAATACCACTGCTAGGAGTTCTTTCTCGGTTGTGGCATAATTCATCTGTGCTTCATCCAGGGTTCTGCTAGCGTAATATATAACATGAAGCTTTTTATCCTTTCTTTGTCCTAAAACAGCACCTACAGCATAATCACTGGCATCGCACATTATCTCGAATGGTTCATTCCAGTCTGGTGTCTGCATAATGGGTGCGGAGATCAATGCTTGTTTAAGAGTTTGAAATGCTTTTAAACAGTTATCGTCGAATATGAATTCAGCATCTTTCATCAACAGTCCGGTTAAGGGTTTAGTTATCTTAGAGAAGTCTTTGATGAATCGTCGGTAAAAACCGCGTGTCCTAAAAAGCTTCGTACTTCTCTCACGGTTCTTGGGGGTTGAAGATTTTCGATTACCTCTATTTTGGCTTTGTCTACTTCAATTCCTCTGTTCGAGATGATGTGTCCTAAAACAATTCCTTCTTGTACCATAAAGTGGCACTTTTCCCAATTAAGTACTAAGTTTATTTTTACACATCGCTCAAGAACTCTTTCCAGGTTTTCAAGGCATTCTTCGAAACTTTGTCCGTATACAGAAAAGTCATCCATAAATACTTCCATGATGTTTTCGAGAAAGTCGGCGAAAATTGCCATCATGCATCTTTGAAAAGTTGCAGGGGCATTACACAGACCAAACGGCATTCGTCTATAAGCGAAGGTACCAAAAGGGCATGTGAATGTTGTCTTTTCTTGGTCATCAGGGTGAATTGGTATTTGAAAGAAGCCTGAATAACCGTCTAAATAACAGAAATGTGAATGTTTAGCTAATCGTTCTAACATTTGGTCAATGAATGGTAAAGGGAAATGATCTTTTCGGGTTGCTTTGTTTAGTTTCCTATAATCAATGCACATTCTCCATCCCGATTCGATTCGTTTAGTTATAGTTTCTCCTTTTTCGTTTTCAATAACGGTTATGCCTCCTTTCTTTGGTACAACGTGTACAGGACTGACCCATTTGCTATCAGATATAGGATATATAATACCTGCTTCCAATAACTTGGTTATTTCTTTCTTTACTACCTCACTTAGGATCGGATTTAGTCTTCTCTGGTGTTCCCTAGAGGTTTTACCGTCTTCTTCTAACATGATGCGATGCATACAAATAGAAGGGCTTATTCCTTTAAGATCGGTTATGTGGTATCCTAGTGCGGTTGGATATTTTCTTAAGATATGTAGGAGTTTTTCTGTTTCGAGTCTTCCTAGATCTGCATTGACTATCACAGGTCGTTCAAGTTCTAAGTCTAGGAATTCATATCTCAGATTTTTGGGAAGTGTTTTCAAATCAGGGGTTGGTTTGTTAAGACACTGCGTAGGGTCCGGTGTTATTGCTAAGCATTGTTTAGATTTGTCTTCTAAAAGATAGTCTGATGATTTGTCTTCTCCTGACTCTGCTTCTTTTATGCATTCATCGATGATATCCATGAAGTAACATGTATCTTCTATTGCAGGTGCTTTCAAGAATTGGGAAAGAATGAATTCAATTTTCTCTTCACCTACTTCGAAGGTGAGTCTTCCTCGTTTTACGTCTATGATTGCACCGGCAGTTGCTAAGAATGGTCTTCCTAGTATAATAGGTGTAGTATCATCTTCTCTAATGTCCATAATTGTGAAGTCAGTGGGAATGTAAAACTGACCTATGCGTACAGGAACGTTTTCAAGGATTCCTACAGGATATTTGATGGAACGATCTGCTAATTGCACAGACATTTTGGTCGGTCTTAATTCTCCCATTTCCAGTCTCTTACATATGGATAAAGGCATAACGCTAATTCCGGCTCCTAAATCGCATAAGGCTTTGTCGATGACAAATTTTCCTATGTGACAGGGTATAGAGAAGCTACCCGGATCCTTGAGTTTAGGGGGCATGTTTTGGATTATAGCGCTACATTCGGCAGGGAGTGTAACGGTTTCGCTATCCTCAAGTTTCCTTTTATTAGAAAGAATTTCTTTTAAGAATTTAGCATATGAGGGCATCTGCGTAATAGCTTCGGTAAACGGAATTGTAACGTTTAATTGTTTAAGGAGATCGACAAATTTTCTAAATTGGCCTACATCTTTGGTTTTAACAAGCCTTTGAGGGTAAGGTATAGGTGGTTTGTAAGGTGGTGGAGGTACATAAGGTTCCTTCTTTTCTAGGGTATCCATATTACTCTCTTCCTTTTCCTTAGGTTCACTTTCCTCAGTAGATTTCTTAGGGTTTTGGTTTTCTATCCTTGGATCAGACGGTCCTTCCACTTCCGTTCCACTTCTTAATATAATTGCATGAGCTTGGCTTCTCGGATTAGGTTGGGGCTGTCCAGGGAATGTACCAGTTGGTGCAGCAGTAGGTGCTTGTTGTTGAGCTACTTGAGATATTTGTGTTTCTAACATTTTGTTATGGGTAGCCAAGGCATCTACTTTGCTTGCTAGTTGTTTAAGTTGTTCGCCAGTGTGTATGTTCTGGTTTAAGAAATCTTTATTGGTTTGTTGTTGGGAAGCTATAAAGTTTTCCATCATGATTTCCAAGTTGGATTTTCTAGGGGTATTATTGTTAGGATTCGGTTTCTGATATCCCGGAGGTACAGATGGGGTTTGATTCGGAGACTGTCCAGGTGCGTATAAAGCATTATTACTCTTATATGAAAAGTTGGATGGTTCTTCCAATTTGGGTTATAGGTATTCGAATAGGGGCTTCCTTGAGCATAGTTTACTTGCTCTGTTTGGATTCCAGTCAAGAGTTGACATTCCGCAGGAGTGTGGCCTTGGATTCCACAGACCTCGCAATTCTGAGTTATAGCAACCACGGCGGTTGGAGGTGATACGTTTAAACTTTCAATCTTCTGGACCAAAGCATCCACTTTTGCATTAACGTGATCAAGGTTACTTATCTCGTACATGCCAGTTTTCGGTTGAGGTTTTTCCACTGTTGTTCGTTCGGTTCCCCACTGATAGTGGTTTTGGGCCATGCTCTCGATAAGCTGGTAAGCATCAGCATAAGGTTTGTTCATTAGTGCACCACCTGCAGCGGCGTCTATTGTTAACCTTGTATTGTATAAGAGACCATTATAAAATGTGTGAATTACTAACCAGTCTTCCAAACCATGGTGTGGGCAAAGTCTCATCATGTCTTTGTATCTTTCCCATGCTTCGAAAAGAGACTCGTTGTCTTTCTGTTTAAATCCGTTTATCTGGGCTCTTAACAGAGCTGTTTTGCTTGGCGGAAAATATCGGGCAAGAAAAACTTTCTTCAACTCGTTCCATGTGGTGACTGAGTTGGAAGGGAGAGATTGAAGCCATCTTCTAGCGCTATCTCTTAATGAGAAAGGAAAAAGACGAAGTCGAATTGCCTCTGAAGTGACACCATTAGCTTTAACAGTATCAGCGTATTGAACAAATACGGATAAATGAAGGTTTGGATCTTCGGTAAGATTTCCAGAGAATTGGTTCTGTTGCACAGCCTGCAACAACGAAGGTTTAAGTTCAAAGTTGTTTGCTTCGATTGCGGGCGGAGCAATACTTGAATGCGGTTCATCTTGCGATGGAGCGGCGTAATCTCTAAGAGCACGAGCTGGTTCTGCCATCTCGGTTAAAGAAGGAAAAATGTTTTTGATATCAGGAAGGTTTATAGGAGGGAGATTGTTTTCAGCACGATATTCCCGAATTCGTCGTAAGACTCGGAGATATAGTTCGATATCGTTGATTCGTAAATAGAGCGGTTCGCCTTGAGAGCGAGTGCGTGGCATACAAATCAACGAAAGAAAGAATAGAAGGAAAAAAAAAAAACCTTAGTCTCTACAGCGTAACGGAAGAGTTACGATATCGATTGAATAAAAGTCCCCGGCAACGGCGCCAAAAACTTGATCGCTCGATTGTGTGAGTCGAGAATGGGATACAAACTGCAAGTGCACAGTTCTATCGCGTAGTTTTAAAAGATATCGATCCCACAGGGACTTATGAATCGATATACCGTTATCTAAAGTTACTACGTAAATCTAAGGTGAAAATGTTTGATTGTTTGGGGAAAAACTAAGAGCTAAACTAATATCTAGATTAAATATCAATAAAACGGATATCGGTATGTAGTTCGTCAAAACTAGGGAATCAAGTCTTTGTCGGTTTCTAGGTTTTTAAAATAAATCGTTTCAGTTAACTTTATTGGTTAAAGGTTTTATCTCAAACTCTCGCTCTGTTGAATAAACCATGATTTTATATTAATGTTGCTGTCACTTATAATTAAGTCAAAAACCATATTTTGAAAGCAATAAAGTTGCAGAAACTCTTTTTAAGAAAATACTGACCGTTTTAAACACCCTTATCTCAAACTCTCGCTCTGTTGACTTAGGTTATATGATTAAATCCAAATGCTTAACTCTCGTCCTCACATTCAATCTTTAAAAATACTTTTTGGAAAAGGTCAGAATTTAATTAACTCTAAAACTTGCTCTCGCCCTGATCTAGAATTAATGCCTAACTCACACTGTCCAGTCAAAACCTCAAACTCTCGCTCTGTTGGTTTTAACTTCTTTATGTTCTTTACTTTTTGTAAAAAATCTTGTTATTAGACCTGTAAGTTGAGACCGTAAAAAGATTGATTCTAATTTTAAGTTTAGATAGACCGACTCAGTCTCGACCCCTTATTCTGCTTACTTTACATACCGATACCTAGGCAAATTAGCCAGACATGCTAAATAAATAAGAATTTATATCATGCATAAACAGACTCATTCCAGGCAGGCAATATGAATAAACAATAGAATAAAACATTAAAAATTAAATAACGATTAAAGAACCTGAATGCGTAATACAATGGTCTTGAACACTCCACCACAAGCCGGTAGGATTTGTTCTTGGATTCTTCAATTAAACAGTAAATTAAATCAAGGAAATAAAACTGGAATATAACGTAAGGTTAAATCCGGTATAAAGTTGCACAGTAGTTTCCGGTGTAGAAACTACTACGCGAAAAATATCTAAAAGCTAAAAACGGGGAAGATAAATTGCAAGGGAAAAGAGAAAGTAAAACTTGCAAAAGAAATAAATAAAATGAACAATGCTGGAAAGGAAGAAAAATAAGCAAAGGCGTGAAAAGTAAATTTGGCAGAGCTTCCGCAAAACTGAGCGTGCAAAAACTGTGTGTACGGCAAAGAGAGGAGATGGCTATTTATAATAGCCTTGGTAACTGCCTTGCGTTTCCTACGAGTCTTCAGCATGGCTAAATACACGGCTTGGGAATAGGACACGAAGTCCTCAACGTTACTTCCATTCTTCTGAGAGCGTAACTTGCGCCAAAAAGCTAGTGGACTGGTGTGACGCTCGTCACACCATGTGTGACGTCCGTCACAAGGCTACTTCGCGTGACGCTCGTCACAACCCTTGTGACGCCCGTCACAGGGGCAACGTGCGCTTTCTTTTGGGCTGGGCTTGGTCTTGGTTATTTGTTTCCTTTTTATTGCTTTTTACACCTCCTTTTCTTCCCTTTTTCACTTTTGCTTCAAAATGGGTACCTGATGTAAATAGAAAAGAAATACTGCATAATATCTGATAAAATGGGATAAATTAAAGTAAATGATAATATAATCTAATTAAATTAAGTCTTAAAATGTGATATAATTTCGTGTTATCAAAGGAAACTGGTCGAATCAGAGAAAACACTAGAACCAAGGCAACCAAAGAGGTGGTGTTGCAGGTAGAGGAAGAGGTAGTAGTCAAAAGCCAGACAAAAGTCACATTCAGTGTTACAATTGTCAAAGGTATGGTCACTATTCTAGTGATTGTCCAGAAAAGTAGAAGAATCAAGAAACTTATACAAAGCTGGCGAAACATGAAGAAGAAGAAGAGACCTTACTAATGGTTACAACAAGAGAAGAAGAGATTCAAGGACCAGTGGTACTTGGACTCAGGATGCTCATCACACATGTCTGAAAGGAAAGATTGGTTTGTCAACATAAAGCCCTCAATGAAGAACATGGTGAAATTTGCAAATAACAACACTCTAGCAGCTGAAGGTGTTGGTGATGTTCTGATTATGAGGAAAGATGGGAAGAGGTCAGTAATTTCAAATGTGTTGTACATACTATAAGACCTCAATTTTGATCCAAAGATCCCTCATGCAATCTCATCATATGCATTAGCATTGGGATCATACCTTGGCATTATCCTTACCCCTCTTTCATTGGGTTTGTTTTGGGAGAGATCAACAAGCACCATGTGATTGTATCATACTTGTATATTATCATTTCACTAACCAAAACACCAAAAATATATCTTTGTATTTGCCTAACTCTTTTGTAGGAAGGGCATGATCACCATTGATCTATCAAGTTCACATCTAGGGTTTAAGACCCTCATAGCTAAGAGCACAACCAAAGAATGATCCACAATGTCTCTAAGCATCATATATGAGTCCCAATGATCTTTGCATGTTATTTTGATCAATATTTCTTCAAGAGTTTGGAGTTGGTTTGCCTTGGAAACCCTAGTTTGTTTGGGTATCTTGAGTAACTTCTTCAACAAGCTTCCTCATCAATTGATAAAATTTCTCAAGGCACACTTCAAAATTCATCATCTTATGCCTAAAAAAGTCAAGAGAATTGCAAGCTAACCAGTTGGTTGATGGTGGTTGGCCAGATGAATTCATCTGATCAAAACTGGGTCCCCCTAGACCCTATCTCCTACAATTTTCACCATATGAAAATTATTTCAAGAGAAAAGTTACTCTAAATGACATTCCAAACAACTTTAATCTTGAATTCTAGAGCTGATTTTGCTTGGAAAGTCATTTTCTATGTTGAAACATTATAGGTCATTTTGTCTAAACCCTAATTTGAAAGTCAACTTCCCAAGGCCATAACTTGCTCAATTGTTATGAGAAGAAATATTTCCAAGTTGCACAATTAAATTAAATATGTCTACTTCAACTTTTATGTTTGGAGTGAGAGCTAAATCAACTGTTATGAGCATGTGATATGAGGATACATTATAGGTCCTTTTGGACCAATATCATTGAACAAGTGATTTTCCTCAACTTCAAAAATGTATAACTCTCTCATTCAAAATTCAAATGATGTCAAATTGGTGACCATTTTGAAGGTATTTTAAAGATATACAACTTTTATGAAGACACTTTTCTCATTTGGAGCTCACATAAAAAGTTTAGTAAGGTGGAACATTGAGGTATATGGCTTGACACTTAGAAAAAATTTCAACATGTTGGAATTTCCAAACTTCCACCTCAAAATTCACCTTGATCCAAGTTCCAAATGGAAAAGTGTTCAACATAATAGTTGTTCCTATTAATCTAAGCTTTCCAAAGAGTCATATTTCATTCATTTTGGACAAGGTTTGCTAGGGCCGCGCATGGTTTTGACAGGCTTGCATCAAGTGGAAAAATCAAAAATGCAAATGAGCATTTCACATTGCCTTGCCATTCAATCTCATTTCAGATGCTTTTGGACCTAATTGGATTGCTTCATGGGCTTGTACACGCCCATGCAAGCATGTGCATGACATTGCCAAGTTTGGAAGAAACTTGAAGTGTGCAAATAACATTCCCAATGGCTATAAATACGATCCCTCTGAGCTCATTTGAAGGATCCTTGTCCGCCAGCTTTGTCCCCCTCTCTTCAAACCCTCACAATTCAAAGGAAAACATGAGAATTTTCATTTTTAAAGTTGAGTTTGAATCTCACTGTTTGGAGATTCAAAAACTCTAGGATCCAAAGCTTTGTTCCATTTCCAAACCACTTCTGCAAGCTCCCTGAGTGTGATCAAGCAAGGATTGAAGCAAGCAAGATCAAGTTCTGCACAGCATTGAAGGTATTTTCCAGAAATTTTCTGCTCTTCGATTCTCACTCAATTCTCATCAATTCTTTTGGATCTTTGGTTGTCTGAAGTCCTATCAATGTAGGCAAGAAGATTGAGTTGCTTTGAGGTCAAATCGAAGCAACTCAGTTGACACACCTCAAATTTCAACTCCTCATATCTTTCTATATATGTGGAGTTAGTTAAAATTGAGGCCAGATATGTTCTCTACGCCATTTCTTCTTTCAGATCATGTCCTCCTTTTTCATTTATGTGATGGTGATGACTGAACCAGTTCGGTGAGGTTCGCCTGAGAAGGTGACCGGAGGTTTAGCGCCGGTGATGTGTTTGACAGGTTCTGAGCCACATGATCAATTCAAAATGTTTTAATCTCACGGGTTGGTTTTGATTACCATCCTTGTAGCGCATTGACTTAAGTCTATGGTGGAAAGCGTGCAGATGGCCACTTGATCTGCCACCTCAATTAATGAGGGAGATCAAGTTGTCCACGTTTTTTCTGAATATTTGAATTTCATTTTATTTGTTTTATTTTCATTAATTCATATTAATTTTAATATTGATCCGAAAAATATGAGAGTTTCACCAAAAAAATTTAAATGAAATCATTTTTCATATTTTGAATTAAAATTATTTTTTGGATCATTATTAATATTTTTCATGATTTAATTGATTTTGTGAATATTTTTAATTGTTTAAAAATACTTTTAAGTCTCTAAAAATTCTGAAATTTTTTGTCCAAGGTCTTTTGACCTTGTTTGACCTATGATAAATCTCATGGTCATTTCTTGGTGTTTTTATGAGGTTTTAGGAATTTGACAAACCATATTTGATTTAATGCATTTTTTTAGTATTTTTTTAAATTGAATAAATGTCAAATAATTGTGTTGAGCCATTTTGATTGTTTGTATGAGTTTGACTTGTGTTGTTGGGCCTTGGTCAAGGTTGATTTGACTTTGCTAGGTTAAGATCATTGGATTTAGGGGATTGATGGAATGTACATTCCATCTCCCATAATGAATGAATGATCTTAATTTGGTAAAAGTCCTCCTTTGTCCAATTTGAGTTTTATCCATTTCCCCTCCCTCTTCATCTTATTCCCCTTCTTTATGCATTCATGTCATGGTCTTATGATATCTCAATGTCCTAAGGCTAGTTGATTGAAAATCAACATAAGTATGAATGAGATTAGGCCACCACTTTTGCATATTCTTTTTGTGTGTGGTATGTTTCATGAGCATAGTCCATTATACTATGTCTCTAACATGCATTAATACCAAAATTCTATTGTCCGACCTCAAATAGTTGTGACTTCTACATAAGTCCAATTACGAATGCTTAACATAGCGCTAAATTTTTGACACAAAAGGCATAGCATTCTAGTTATTGAGATTGTAAGTCTCCCCTCTTTCATGGTATTGTGTGGAAACTTGGCCTTTTTCCTTCCTTTGGAAGATGTCTTGGTTCAAAGATCCATGCTTGTGATAAGTGGATTGAGTGTTCTCCAAAGAATGACTTAAAACAAAAAGCAAAAACAATACTAACTTCTAACTCATTAACAACTAACATTTAATTTCAAGTTGTTTACTTTAATGCACTTTATTTTTAAGCCTTATCCATTTGCCATTATTCATACCATTTTAATTGTTTATGTTAATGTCATTTTCACTTTGTCCATTTGGATCATATTTTGTGATATATTTTGCTTGTGTATATTGTGTTTGTATGTGTGTTCTTTGGCCATTAATGTACATAATAAGAACAAAAAACCCTAAAAAACATCTTGTGTGGACTGTTGGTTTGATCTGAGACAATTGGACTTAGAATTTAGGCAACATTCTCTATGCAAAGGACTTGGCCAATGCCAACTTTCACGTAACCAAGTGCTTGAAATCTGAAACTTCATTTGATACATCCTTGAAAGATACATTTGAGCTCATCTACAACATGATCATTATGAAGCTATTATTTTGAACCTGTGACTTAAGGCATTATGGAATTCATCTGCTACATGGGCAAATTTGAAGAAGATCGTGGAATGGTTCAGCTTGGATGTGACTATCTTTATTTGATGTCTTGCTCTTCAAGTTAATATTGTGTGCATTGTTTGTTGCTTGATTCTAATGTCCAAGGGAATTTGGGTTTCTATATGACATTCTTGTCTATTGGATTGCAGCCCATTGGTCAGATCTTTTCAACTCTTAACTTTTAAATGTATGCTTAGGATTAGTCTCTTCATCTCCTCCCCATCTCTTTAATTTCAAAATCTCTCCCTCCTTTTAAAAACTTCTTTGCTTGTACTTGTCTTTTTTTTCTAAACTTAGACCATTTTTTGCAAACTAGAAACTTTGACCTTATGTTATTGCATTTTCAAACTTCTTTTCTTAAATCAAACTTGTAAATAAACTTAACTATACTTAACTTAAAATTTTCAAAAGCCAAAAAAGAACTAACTCATTCAAACCATTTTCTAGGCCTTTGTGCCTTTCAAACCTAATTTTTGTTAAAAGCAATGCATCCACTTTGAAATTTGTATCACGAACTACGAGGTTTTGATCCCTCATTTTTATGGTGGTACGTAGGCACAAGTACAAAGGTCTTGTCAAACACAAAAATATAATTAATGAATTCTTTTCTCATCCCTCCATTTTATTTGCTTGCAAACATCATTTGTACAAAATACATATGCACACAAAAAATGGCTCTCTATGAGTACCTAGGACATTTTGGGTGCTAACACCTTCCCTCTGTGTAACCAACCTGTCATACCCCAATTTTGTCCGGGCATATTTAAATTTTTGTAAAATTGATTTCATTTTTAATTTGTATCATATGCACAGCATGACATGCATTCCATCATAAATAATAACTAAAATATCAGTCAGAATAAATTTATTGAAAATACAGACAAATCGGTTGAATCATTTCTCAAGAACATGCAAAATCAGCGAGTAAAAGTTTTCAAAATTAAAATTGCAGACGCCAGTATTATTAATCTATGGTTCACGTAGTTTAACCTGGTGTGTTCGTTGTATTTTTCAGCGGTTGTTTCAGTTGCGCTTTGACCCGCCTGGGCCTTTTAACCGGTGCAAATTTATTTTAGAATTTGAAAAAATGCTGTATTTTTTCAATAAGTATATTTTGTGCTGATCATTTTAGTGTGCCCGATTTAATTTTTCGAGCAAATTTATATCCGGCTTTTATTTATAATCTATCACTATTTTTTTTAGGTTAATTATTCAACTAAAGTAATTAAAATTTGATTAAATCAAAATATTTATTAAGGATTTTTAATAAGATTATTTCTTTTAATAATAATAGTAGTTGTGTGAGATTTAGCATTAGATACCTTTTTTTTTACACCTAGCATACCTCCAACGGTACTAAAATCCAGCTCACTCTCTCTCCAATTTCTCACACCTTACAGAAAGAAAAAATAAAATAAAGCAATTTCTCCTCACACTGCACGTTTCCGCTTCCCACACGCCACCTATCACCTCACTCACTTTATCTCTTTCTCTATCCCCTCATTTAAGACCCACACACAACTCATTCATGGACACACAGAATCCTCTCTTTACTCTCCACCTCACGTACCCACTCATAGGGGTGGACAAACGGTCGGGTCCGGTCGGTTTCGGGTCCAAAAACCCAAACCAAGATAAACCGTGGATGAAGAAAATAGACCCAATTTTGGTTAATTTAATATCGGTTAAATTCGGTTTCGGTTTGACGGTTTGACGGGTATCTCGGTTGGATTTATACGGGTTGTGCCTATTTAAAATTGCAGCCCAACTACAAGAAAGTTAACTTTTCTTTTAATATTTTAAAATAATTTATTTTCACATAAAATTGACTAGTCAGATTTTTCTATATCTATAACATCATTCATCACAAAGTCATTGAATATAGGATATCATTATATAAAATCAAATCCATATATCAAGCTCAAGGCTATTAATAAATATATTATCAATCACATGTCTAATTATCTTAACATTTAGCATTATAACAACACTATTAATATAGACACAACACATCTAAAGTTATAATTACAATCATCCATAGTGAGTATCAAAGAAGTTTAAAACCATCCAACAAGCAACATGATCAATAATTCATCCAACAAGAAGGACAAATATTGTGATTGTAGTTCTTGAGATAAAGATATAGATAAACCATTATGCATTGTTGAATTGGCATATTTGTTGAATTGGGGTATGTTGAATCTGCATATGCTGAACCTAACAATTTAATACAATAAGGGAAACATGAATAACATTAACACTGATTGTTGCAAAGTACAACCAAAAATAAAGGAACAGCCAAAATATTGATGCAGTGGTTTTTGACATAACATTCTTTTAATTCTTATTTCAATTGATTGTTTAATAGAGGAAATAAATACCTTGATATCAACGGAACCTATTGTTTGTACACCAATTAAATCTATTGAGCATTCACTTTCCCATGGTTCAACTCAGCAATGCCTATTCTAGAGCTTGACCCTATAAAGAGGAAAGAGCATGGGAAAATTATAAGGTTCCATTCTTGATAAATCATCATTTAACAATTACATGAAAATTAAATGAAACAATATTTAATTATAACAAGTACCTCAATCACAACTACATGGAAATTTAATGTTGCTTGGAACCGTTACTTACTGTTATAGAGTTTTGTGGCTTTCAATTCACAACTACATGGAAATTAAATGAAACAATATTTTAAAACTACAGGAAAATGTATTAAATGAATTAAGTCAGTTTTGATAAATCATCTATTCACAACCACATGGACAAATCAGTTTTGTTATAAAATAAAGTACCTCTTTGACAAATGAGCAGTCTCATAGTAAGCAAGCCAAACATTTGAAAACAAAATGCCAAATTCCAACAAGCAAAACATCTTAATCTGAAATGAATTTGAATAGATTATAAGTATAATGAATGTTAAATTAAAAACTGATATATAGTAATTAAACATTACCTAATTTCATTGAAGCTTGAGTGAGTGCCAAGATTCATCACAGAAAATTTGACCTCCCAAAAAAGGCTTACAAAATATAATTATGTGTTGTGCCAAGATGTACAAGTCATATATGACTCCAAAATATCAAAATGATTTCAAACTGTGGAAAAATAAATAAAAGCAGAATTAGTATAATATAAATTAAGTATAAAAAAGTAGAAATAATTATGCAAAATAGTCATTATCTTACAAAATTAGAAGCATCATATTTCTCAATCACAACCTATTGGTTGTGTTTGAGTAGAACCTACAGCAGCACCAGTAGCACCTCCAACTGCTGCTCCAGCTCCAGCAGCCCCAATATTTGCGGTTATGAAGCATTGTTGAAATTCTGAAACAATAAAAATGAAGCTTCTTTATCAAACTTTGGGCTAACAGAAATCAAGCCACCAAAATGGGTGTTCATCAAGGATAACAAACAGAGTTATTGCCTTTCTACAAGCTTCTTTATCAAACTTTGGGCTAACAGAAATCAAGCCACCACTACCAAAAGCAAGGTTGGTTTGTTTCAGGTCATTTTCTAGGTAAGGATTTTTGTAACAAATTTTGGAGTGGGCGAGCATGTTAGACGTTCCGTGTGATTTAGGATCACATCTATATCGTTTATGGCAATGCTTACAGGCAGCAGTTCGTTCCACAACATCAGTTAATTCGATAAAATGGTCCCAACATGAAGATTTTTTCTTGGGACCATCCGCATTAGGCCTCCTTCTCTTTCTACTATGGTCAATAGGAGGGATAAGAGCCTCAGTTGCAGCTGCAAACGATTAATAAAGCATACAAAAATACACTTAGTTAATAAAACATGTACATAACATAAAAGAACACTAGTTAATAAATTATTTATTTTTCAGATACTGTATCTACTAATGAGTATGAAAGCAACACTAGTAATATAGTAGTATTAGATAATTAAAAGGAATACTAGTTATATTTTTGTTTGTTCACATACTGTACAAACATCAAAATCAGGTTAAAAGGAATACTAGTAGTTTTAAAATATTGTATTAGATTATTAAAAGGAATACTGTATTATATATTTGTTAATTCATATCAGGTTTTTCAAAACACAAAATAAAATTTGAAAACTTCTAATAGCCTAACCAATATTTCACATTCAAACAACATAGGCAAAAAATAGAGTTAATTAACACTTACTGTCTTGTTGTTCTTGCTCCATAATTTCCAACCCAACTGGTGGTACTTCTCTACTACTATCTCCTTGCTCCATCTTTCCAATTTCCAGTCCATATAATAAAACATGTCAAAACAAAATCCAACAAAATAATTAATACAAATAAATCAAGAATCAGAGAGATAACATTAGCTATTAAATCAAGAATCAAACAGAAAAGTAACATTACCTGATTAGAGTTTTTTAGAAGAATCAGAGATCTAACATGTCAAAACAAATAAATAATGTTAGTTTATAACTTTGAAACATTAAAACTCAAATATTCATATGAAAACTCATGAACAAAGTAAAACCCTAAATATATAGAAGAAACAAAAGACTGAAAAAATAGAAGAAGAAAACGAAAATACCTTAAAGAAGATGATGAAGAAGAGTTCAGTGAACAATATACACGGTTTAGAAGAAGGATCTATGCCATATTAAGGTTTTTGCAGCGGCGACGGTGGATTAGGGTTTGAGAAGATGAACAGTTCTTGAAGAGAAAGTGAGAGAGCGTGAGATGAGAAAAGTGAGGAAATGTGTGTTTTGCTGAGTCTGAATGGAAAAAGGCTAGGGCCTTTGTGAAATTGCCAGCATGTAAAATTGTGAATTAAACCGGTTCGGTTCGGTTTTAAATGGTTCATATATATAGGTCCGAACCGGTCCAATGCTACCCATATTAAACTGTTTGGACCAACCGATTAAACCGTTTAACCGACCCAGCCCAATCCCTTTTCATTTTTTTTTTCCGGTTATGCCGGTTCCGGATCGGGCTTGGACCGTTTGTCCAGCCCTACCCACTCACATACCTTCACTCTCTCTTGTCTCTCACCATTCATTCCATTATTAAGCAAAAAAAGAAAGAAAGAAAAAAAAGATAGAAAAATAAAAGATGAACCACTATTCATCTTCCTAAACCCCAAAACCGATCACTCTTCACCGTTTCCACTTCGCTGCAACCACCACCCTTTACTCCTCCATCCGCCATTAATCTCGGCGAGAAGGCTTGCTCGCACGCCTTCGGTTCCATCTTCGCACACCGCGCGATTTCCACCGTCCACATTCTGACACCGCCGTTCGCGTCCTTCCAACCGCGTCTCCGCCGCCGCCGTCAACAAACCCAACCTTCCACACGAAACTAACACCACCATTCATCACCGCACAAACAACGGATCTATCACCGGTTGAAACACCGTCCACCACCGCGATCTAAACTTTTAGCGCAACAACTTCAAACCGCAACAATGGTTTCATAAGCTCAACACAAAATGGTTTCAACATCTTCTAGCTCAAGTTCAACGCCGCATTCGATTCGCCACCACCTTGACATTTCTGTTTGTTTAATATTGTACAAACGGTTGCTGTGATTTGAAAATATTTGCGTATTATGCTTCTTGCATTATTAAGATACCGGCTCGGTTTCGCTCTTAATACATAATCGTATACATTATCCAATTGTTGCCGATAAATGCGGGAATGATACGATACCGTTGTGTTTGACTCATATCTGTGATTCAGCAATTTGGTAACTATTATGTTTAGGATTTTGTGGCATTTGAGTTGTTCGACTTTGTTGCTTTTCGCATACCGAATATATGTGTGTGAATATGGTGTGTGATGTTAGAACTTTGCGGCATATATACTGTTTTGATTGCATTCAATCTAATCATAAATTCATACATTATGGAGGCTTAGAGGTGACTATGAGTTTTAATAAATCCTGGCATATTATTCTGATTTAAATTTCATTCTGACTTGAATTTATTCCAAGATTAGTTGAATTTTTCTGAGTAGAATGCAATTAAGGAGTACTGAGTTTTCTTGAAATTACAATACATGAATGGTTTTAGGTTTAATTAAGTGGGTGATAACTTTAAAAGTTAATATAGTTTGACTCAAATTTTTAACTATTAAATCCACAAAATAAAGTGCTAAGTTATAATTGTGAATTTTTCTATGTGTTTTAGATAAGTATCATTTCTATCATTGATTGGTTTTAATTGGAAGAGTAGAATATGGTGGATCTATTGTCTTGGTGCGGTTTAGTATTCATTTGAGTTAATGTGAGGTTAAAGTGATAAGCTTAGCACATAAAAGCATTATTTTGTCGTTGTTTAATATACTGATATGGTGGAACGAAGATGCATGGGTTTATCACAGTTGTAACAAAGGGTATCAAGCATGCTTTATTATTATATGATATATAAGTTGGACCAATATAAACGATGTATACAAGTTATACGTTAATATCATGGGTAATAACCAACTAAAAGCATTTTTTCTTTTCTCTTTCTTATATAATTAAAAGCTTACGGCACGTCATCACTTATTTATTTATTTATTTATTTATTTTCTTATATTAATTATTTTATTGTATTTTATTAATTGATTGGTGAGTGTTTCCAAAACAATTTTTAAAGACCATTTTATCCATCTTTTTTAAATGCGAATAAGCATCGTCATCAACCTCACATGGCTTACTCTTGGGCTTTCTTACAATGAGGCCTATTCGGTTATTGAATAATCGAGTAGAAGAACAATACATAAAATAAAATTCACTTCATTCGTAAACACCAAATTAAAACTTCGATCCAATGTCGAGTATTTTCATTCAAATTAAATTAAAATGCCCAATCACAATCAAATACCATTTCATTTGGAAATGAAAAGGGGGTGGTTTTGAGTTTTCAACTTCTCTCCTCGATTATTTGAATACGAGTTCTCTTACTCGGTTAGTCAAATAGTCGTCACTTCCATCCACCTAAGCACCAACAAATCGAATCATTTTTGTAATAAGAAATGAAAAGGGAGATGACTTTGAGTTTTCAACTTCTCTCCTCAACTGTTTGAATACGAGTTCTCTTACTCGGTTAGTCAAATAATTGTCATCTCTCTTAAAGACTTTCCTAACTCGTTTAAATCAAACTATTTCATAATAACAAAATGAAAAAGGACATGACTTTGAGTCTTCAACTTCTCTCCCCAATTGTTTGAATACGAGTTCTCTTACTCGGTCAGTCAAACGATTGTCATTTTTCCGCTAATTAATAAATCAATCAAAACTGTACGAAAAGGGAGATGGTCTTGAGTTTTCAATTCCTCTTCTCAAATGTTTGGATATGAGTTGTCTTACTCAGCCATTCAAGTACTTGTCGTTCATTCTAAAACACCTTAACCATATACAACCTTATTTTCATAAATATTCAGATAAAACAGAAAGCGGTCTAGAGTCTTCTATTCCCTTTCCCGATTATTAGGATACGAGTTGTCTTACTCGACAATCCGAGTATTCGTCATCCATTCAAAAACACCCTAATCATCGTTAAAATCTTTCCTATAATTAAGGATGAAAAAGAAACTGGATTAGAGTCTTCTATTCCCTTTCCCGACTATTGGGATACGAGTTGTCTTACTCAACTATCCGAGTAATCGTCATCCGACCAAAAATATCTTAACCTATCAAGTTTATACTTTCTCGCCCTCGTGCGATCGAAAACAGTCAAACAAAACATCGAACATATTAATCCAACTTGTCACCCTCGTGTGATCAAAAATATTTTCAGAAAGAACACTATTTAGTCCTTTCTGATGCGCACAACAAACTAATGCTTAAGCCTCCGCCGAGAGTCGACAAGCCAACGTTTAGCCTTTAGAACGCGATCTAAACAGTTGTTCACTAAAAGAAACCAACCAACTGAAGTTCCCCGAACTACGAATGCTCTAATTTCCTTATTACACCATAAGGATACGTAGGCAGGAGATTGTTGTATCTTTGCGGACACACTAATAAAAAACCTCCCATTTCCCCTTTTATGAGGTTCTCATCCATTTCTATTTTCAATATTTTATAACCCAAAGATAACAAACAAACATAAATTAACACACGAAATGCAAATTAGAACTAAAAGGTTCCCGTTGAGTACAACTGACGTAAGGGGTGCTAATACCTTCCCCTTACGTAATCCACTCCCGAACCCGAATATGGTTGCGACGATCATTATTCCATTTCC
The DNA here is from genome assembly GCF_024323335.1 of Lathyrus oleraceus. Classification (NCBI taxonomy): domain Eukaryota; kingdom Viridiplantae; phylum Streptophyta; class Magnoliopsida; order Fabales; family Fabaceae; genus Lathyrus; species Lathyrus oleraceus. The sequence goes on from NC_066579.1 coordinate 298,259,355, forward strand.
TAAAGGTTTTATCGATATTTTCCTATCCCTTTATTGGGATAAATAAAGTTCGGTGGCGACTCTGTTCGAACAGCATTTTTCCGCGACCATCGCGAGGAATCGTATTTTTCGAGATGCGACACAACCCCCTTACCTGTAATCTCTGGCATTTTATTAGTTTTGATTTGAAAACTTCTTATTTTTGGGTTTTGTTCGTACTTTTCCCTTTTCCCTTGGAAATAATAAAAGCGCGGTGGCGACTCTTGTTATTAGATGTCTTGCTTATCCATAGCTTGATGATCATGAATTTACCGCTACAGAGATTATGTGGCGACTTTGTTGGGGAGTAGTCTCTAGTGGGTTTAGCCTACTTTTTTGTGTGTATATAAT